>NW_028270192.1:7670234-7982969 GCF_037043375.1 Chiloscyllium plagiosum | reverse complement strand
CTGGACTCGATCATTCAATGAAACAAACTGAACATTATAATGCAATGAGTAAAGGTAATCTCATTGTTTCAATTCCGCAAGCTAAGCGATTTAGTTCAATGAGTGGAGCTTCTCTCCTTATTTTAATATGTCAATATTAACTCTTTAATTCAATCAAACAAACTTAACACATAAACCTCGTGAATCAATGTGCAAACATTCATTCAATGAAATGCACTGCACGACTTATTAATAGAGTAGAGCTCCTAACGTTCATTCAATGCCACGAGCAAAAGTATTTTTTCTATGAAACAAACTGCACGCAATCATTCAATGATACAAACTGTACGCCTTAATTCAGTGGTAGAGATTCTCTCATTGATTCAATCAAGCAAGCTACGTTCATTGATTCATTGAATCAAACATTATTCGTTATTTCAATGAAACAAACTTAACACACTTATTTAGTGGTTCATATTACACACGTTCACTCAAACAAAGACCACGGCATTTGTCAATTCAATGAGTAGAGCTTCTCTCTTTCATTCAATTCCATAAGTTTCACACATTGGCTAAATCATACTGCACACATTCACTCCATGAACGAAACTGCATGTGTTAATTCAATGAGTAGAGCTTCTCTCTTTCACTCCATGTGTCAAGTTTAAACCTTTAATTCAATGAAACAAACGGCATTCACTCATGGATTGAATGAAACTTCAATCCTTGAGTCAATGAATCAAACTTTTTCCTTGTTTCAAAGGAACAAACGTAACTCACTTATTTAGTTAATCCTACTGGACTCGATCATTCAATGAAACAAATTGCACATTATAATGATAATCTCATTGTTTCAATGCCGCAAGCTAAGCGATTTAGTTCAATGAATGGAGCTTCTCTCCTTATTTTAATATGTCAACATTATCTCTTTAATTCAATCAAACAAACTTAACACATAAACCTCGTGAATCACTGTGCAAACATTCATTCAATGAAATGCACTGCACGACTTATTAGTAAAGTAGAGCTCCTAACGTTCATTCAATGCCACGAGCAAAAGTATTTTTTCTATGAAACAAACTGCACGCAATCATTCAATGATACAGACTGTACGCCTTAATTCAGTGGTAGAGATTCTACGTTCATTGATTCATTGAATCAAACATTATTCGTTATTTCAATGAAACAAACTTAACACACTTATTTAGTGGTTCATATTGCACACGTTCATTCAATCAAAGACAAGGCACTTGTCAATTCAAAGAGTAAAGCTACTCTCATTCATTCAATGCCACAAGCTTCACGCATTGGCAGAATCAAACTGCACACATTCACTCCATGAACGAAACTGCATGTGTCAATTCAATGAGTAGAGCTTCTCTCATTCACTCTATGTGTCAAGCTTAACGCTTTAATTCAATGAAACAAACGGCATTCACTCATTGATTGATTCAAATTTCAATCCTTGAGTCAATGAATCAAAACTTATTCCTTGTTTCAAAGGAACAAACGTAACTCACTAATTTAGTGAATCCTACTGGACTCGACATAAACTCTTTAATTCAATCAAACAAACTTAACACATAAACCTCGTGAATCAATGTGCACTATTTTTTCAATGAAATGCACTGCACGTCTTATTCAAAGAGTAGAACTCATTCCATTCATTCAATTCCACGAACGAAACGGATGCATTCAATGATGCAAACTGCACGCATTCATTCAAAGATACAGACTGTACACCTTAATTCAATGAGTAGAGCGTTTCTCATTCATTCAATGTGTCAATCTTAACTCTTTAATTTAATCAAGCAAACTGCTTTCATTGAATCAAACATTATTCATTATTTCAATGAAATAAACTTAACACACTTTTTTAGTGATTCAAATTGCACACGTGCATGAAATCAAAGACACTGCACTTGTCAATTCAAGAGTAGAGCTACTCTCATTCATTTAATTTGTCATTCTTAACTCTATAATTCAATCAAACAAACTTAACTAATAAACCTCGTGAATCAATTTGCACACATTCATTCAATGAAATGCACTGCACTACTTATTAATAAAGTAGAGCTCCTAACGGTCATTCACTGCTCGAGCAAAAGTATTCATTCAATGATGCAAACTGCACGCGTTCATTCAACGATACAGACTGTACGCCTTAATTCAATGGTAGAACTTCTCTCAATCTTTCAACGTGTCAAGCTTTACGCTTTAATTCAATCAAGCAAGCTGCATTCCATTGATTCATTGAATCAAACATTATACGTTATTTGAGTGCAACAAACTTAACACACTTATTTAGTGATTCATATTGCACACGTTCATTCAAACAAAGACCACGGCATTTGTCAATTCAATGAGTAGAGCTACTCTCATTCATTCAATTCCACAAGTTTCACACATTGGCTAAATCATACTGCACACTTTCACTGCATGAACGAAATTGCATGTGTTAATTCAATGAGTAGAGCTTCTCTCTTTCACTCCATGTGTCAAGTTTAAACCTTTAATTCAATGAAACAAACGGCATTCACTCATGGATTGAATCAAACTTCAATACCTGATTCAATGATTCAAAACTTACTCCTTGTTTCAAAGGAACAAACGTAACTCACTTATTTAGTTAATTCTACTGGACTGGATCATTCAATGAAACAAACTGCACATTATAATGATAATGTCATTGTTTCAATGCCGCAAGCTAAGCGATTTAGTTCACTGAGTGGAGCTTCTCTCCTTATTTTAATATGTCAACATTATCTCTTTAATTCAATCAAACAAACTTAACACATAAACCTCGTGAATTAATGTGCAAACATTCATTCAATGAAATGCACTGCACGACTTTTTAATAGAGTAGAGCTCCTAACGTTCATTCAATGCCACGAGCAAAAGTATTTTTTCTATGAAACAAACTGCAAGCAATCATTCAATGATACAGACTGTACGCCTTAATTCAGTGGTAGAGATTCTCTCATTGATTCAATCAAGCAAGCTACGTTCATTGATTCATTGAATCAAACATTATTCGTTATTTCAATGAAACAAACTTAACACACTTATTTAGTGGTTCATATTGCACACGTTCATTCAATCAAAGACAAGGCACTTGTCAATTCAAAGAGTAAAGCTACTCTCATTCATTCAATGCCACAAGCTTCACGCATTGGCAGAATCATACTGCACACATTCACTCCATGAACGAAACTGCATGTGTCAATTCAATGAGTAGAGCTTCTCTCATTCACTCTATGTGTCAAGCTTAACGCTTTAATTCAATGAGACAAACGGCATTCACTCATTGATTGATTCAAATTTCAATCCTTGAGTCAATGAATCAAAACTTATTCCTTGTTTCAAAGGAACAAACGTAACTCACTAATTTAGTGAACCCTACTGGACTCGACATAAACTCTTTAACTCAATCAAACAAACTTAACACATAAACCTCGTGAATCAATGTGCACTATTTTTTCAATGAAATGCACTGCACGTCTTATTCAAAGAGTAGAACTCATTCCATTCATTCAATTCCACGAACGAAACGGATGCATTCAATGATGCAAACTGCACGCATTCATTCAAAGATACAGACTGTACACCTTAATTCAATGAGTAGAGAGTTTCTCATTCATTCAATGTGTCAATCTTAACTCTTTAATTTAATCAAGCAAACTGCTTTCATTGAATCAAACATTATTCATTATTTCAATGAAATAAACTTAACACACTTTTTTAGTGATTCAAATTGCACACGTGCATGAAATCAAAGACACTGCACTTGTCAATTCAAGAGTAGAGCTACTCTCATTCATTTAATGTGTCATTCTTAACTCTATAATTCAATCAAACAAACTTAACTCTTAAACCTCGTGAATCAATTTGCACACATTCATTCAAACATTTGTCAATTCAATGAGTAGAGCTAATCTCATTCATTCAATGCCACAAGCTTCACGCAATGGCTGAATCGTACTCCATGAACGAAACTGCAATAACTCACTAATTTAGTGAATCCTACTGCACTCGACATAAACTCTTTAATTCAATCAAACAAACTTAACACATAAACCTCGTGAATCAATGTGCACTATTTTTTTAATGAAATGCACTGCACGTCTTATTCAAAGAGTAGAACTCATTCCAATCATTCAATTCCACGAACGAAACGGATGCATTCAATGATGCAAACTGCACGCATTCATTCAAAGATACAGACTGTACACCTTAATTCAATGAGTAGAGAGTTTCTCATTCATTCAATGTGTCAATCTTAACTCTTTAATTTAATCAAGCAAACTGCTTTCATTGAATCAAACATTATTCATTATTTCAATGAAATAAACTTAACACATAAACCTCGTGAATCAATGTGCACTATTTTTTTAATGAAATGCACTGCACGTCTTATTCAAAGAGTAGAACTCATTCCAATCATTCAATTCCACGAACGAAACGGATGCATTCAATGATGCTACTCTCATTCATTTAATGTGTCATTCTTAACTCTATAATTCAATCAAACAAACTTAACTAATAAACCTCGTGAATCAATTTGCACACATTCATTCAATGAAATGCACTGCACTACTTATTAATAAACTAGAGCTCCTAACGATCATTCACTGCTCGAGCAAAAGTATTCATTCAATGATGCAAACTGCACGCGTTCATTCAACGATACAGACTGTACGCCTTAATTCAATGGTAGAACTTCTCTCAATCTTTCAACGTGTCAAGCTTTACGCTTTAATTCAATCAAGCAAGCTGCATTCCATTGATTCATTGAATCAAACATTATACGTTATTTGAGTGCAACAAACTTAACACACTTATTTAGTGATTCATATTGCACACGTTCATTCAAACAAAGACCACGGCATTTGTCAATTCAATGAGTAGAGCTACTCTCATTCATTCAATTCCACAAGTTTCACACATTGGCTAAATCATACTGCACACATTCACAGCATGAACGAAATTGCATGTGTTAATTCAATGAGTAGAGCTTCTCTCTTTCACTCCATGTGTCAAGTTTAAACCTTTAATTCAATGAAACAAACGGCATTCACTCATGGATTGAATCAAACTTCAATACTTGATTCAATGATTCAAAACTTATTCCTTGTTTCAAAGGAACAAACGTAACTCACTTATTTAGTTAATTCTACTGGACTCGATCATTCAATGAAGCAAACTGCACATTATAATGATAATGTCATTGTTTCAATGCCGCAAGCTAAGCGATTTAGTTCACTGAGTGGAGCTTCTCTCCTTATTTTAATATGTCAACATTATCTCTTTAATTCAATCAAACAAACTTAACACATAAACCTCGTAAATTAATGTGCAAACATTCATTCAATGAAATGCACTGCACGACTTATTAATAGAGTAGAGCTCCTAACGTTCATTCAATGCCACGAGCAAAAGTATTTTTTCTATGAAACAAACTGCACGCAATCATTCAATGATACAAACTGTACGCCTTAATTCAGTGGTAGAGATTCTCTCATTGATTCAATCAAGCAAGCTACGTTCATTGATTCATTGAATCAAACATTATTCGTTATTTCAATGAAACAAACTTAACACACTTATTTAGTGGTTCATATTACACACGTTCACTCAAACAAAGACCACGGCATTTGTCAATTCAATGAGTAGAGCTTCTCTCTTTCATTCAATTCCATAAGTTTCACACATTGGCTAAATCATACTGCACACATTCACTCCATGAACGAAACTGCATGTGTTAATTCAATGAGTAGAGCTTCTCTCTTTCACTCCATGTGTCAAGTTTAAACCTTTAATTCAATGAAACAAACGGCATTCACTCATGGATTGAATGAAACTTCAATCCTTGAGTCAATGAATCAAACTTTTTCCTTGTTTCAAAGGAACAAACGTAACTCACTTATTTAGTTAATCCTACTGGACTCGATCATTCAATGAAACAAATTGCACATTATAATGATAATCTCATTGTTTCAATGCCGCAAGCTAAGCGATTTAGTTCAATGAATGGAGCTTCTCTCCTTATTTTAATATGTCAACATTATCTCTTTAATTCAATCAAACAAACTTAACACATAAACCTCGTGAATCACTGTGCAAACATTCATTCAATGAAATGCACTGCACGACTTATTAGTAAAGTAGAGCTCCTAACGTTCATTCAATGCCACGAGCAAAAGTATTTTTTCTATGAAACAAACTGCACGCAATCATTCAATGATACAGACTGTACGCCTTAATTCAGTGGTAGAGATTCTACGTTCATTGATTCATTGAATCAAACATTATTCGTTATTTCAATGAAACAAACTTAACACACTTATTTAGTGGTTCATATTGCACACGTTCATTCAATCAAAGACAAGGCACTTGTCAATTCAAAGAGTAAAGCTACTCTCATTCATTCAATGCCACAAGCTTCACGCATTGGCAGAATCAAACTGCACACATTCACTCCATGAACGAAACTGCATGTGTCAATTCAATGAGTAGAGCTTCTCTCATTCACTCTATGTGTCAAGCTTAACGCTTTAATTCAATGAAACAAACGGCATTCACTCATTGATTGATTCAAATTTCAATCCTTGAGTCAATGAATCAAAACTTATTCCTTGTTTCAAAGGAACAAACGTAACTCACTAATTTAGTGAATCCTACTGGACTCGACATAAACTCTTTAATTCAATCAAACAAACTTAACACATAAACCTCGTGAATCAATGTGCACTATTTTTTCAATGAAATGCACTGCACGTCTTATTCAAAGAGTAGAACTCATTCCATTCATTCAATTCCACGAACGAAACGGATGCATTCAATGATGCAAACTGCACGCATTCATTCAAAGATACAGACTGTACACCTTAATTCAATGAGTAGAGCGTTTCTCATTCATTCAATGTGTCAATCTTAACTCTTTAATTTAATCAAGCAAACTGCTTTCATTGAATCAAACATTATTCATTATTTCAATGAAATACACTTAACACACTTTTTTAGTGATTCAAATTGCACACGTGCATGCAATCAAAGACACTGCACTTGTCAATTCAAGAGTAGAGCTACTCTCATTCTTTTAATGTGTCATTCTTAACTCTATAATTCAATCAAACAAACTTAACTCATAAACCTCATGAATCAATTTGCACACATTCATTCAATGAAATGCACTGCACTACTTATTAATAAAGTAGAGGTTCCTAACGGTCATTCAATGCTCGAGCAAAAGTATTCATTCAATCATGCAAACTGCACGCATTCATTCAACGATACAGACTGTACGCCTTAATTCAATGGTAGAACTTCTCTCAATCTTTCAACGTGTCAAGCTTTACACTTTAATTCAATCAAGCAAGCTGCATTCCATTGATTCATTGAATCAAACATTATACATTATTTCAGTGCAACAAACTTAACACACTTATTTAGTGATTCATATTACACACGTTCATTCAAACAAAGACCACGGCATTTGTCAATTCAATGAGTAGAGCTACTCTCATTCATTCAATTCCACAAGTTTCACACATTGGCTGAATCATACTGCACACATTCACTGCATGAACGAAATTGCATGTGTTAATTCAATGAGTAGAGCTTCTCTCTTTCACTCCATGTGTCAAGTTTAAACCTTTAATTCAGTGAAACAAACGGCATTCACTCATGGATTGAATCAAATTCAATCCTTGAGTCAATGAATCAAAACTTATTCCTTGTTTCAAAGGAACAAACGTAACTCACTTATTAATTGAATTTTACTGGACTCGATCATTCAATGAAACAAACATTATAATGCAGTGAGTAGAGGTCATCTCATTGTTTCAATGCCGCAAGCAAAGCGATTTACTTCAATGAGTATAGCTTATCTCTTTCATTTAATATGTCAACATTTACTCTATATTTCAATCAAACAAACTCAACTCATAAACCTCGTCAATCAATTTGCACACATTCATGTAATGAAATGCATTGCACGACTTTTTCAAAGAATATAGCTCTTAACATTCATTCAATGCAACGGGCAAAACGGATTCATTCTATGAAACAAACATTCATTCATTTATACAAAATGCACGCCTTAATGCAATGAGTTGAGCTTCTCTCATTCATTCAACTTGTCAAGCTTTACGCTTTAATTCAATCAAGCAAGCTGCACTCATTGATGCCTTGAAACAAAAATTATCCGTTATTTCAATGAAACAAACTTAACACACTTATTTAGTGATTCATATTGCACACATTCATTCAAACATTTGTCAATTCAATGAGTAGAGCTGCTCTCATTCATTCAATGCCACAAGCTTCACGCAATGGCTGAATCGTACTCCATGAACGAAACTGCAATAACTCACTAATTTAGTGAATCCTACTGCACTCGACATAAACTCTTTAATTCAATCAAACAAACTTAACACATAAACCTCGTGAATCAATGTGCACTATTTTTTCAATGAAATGCACTGCACGTCTTATTCAAAGAGTAGAACTCATTCCAATCATTCATTTCCACGAACGAAACGGATGCATTCAATGATGCAAACTGCACGCATTCATTCAAAGATACAGACTGTACACCTTAATTCAATGAGTAGAGAGTTTCTCATTCATTCAATGTGTCAATCTTAACTCTTTAATTTAATCAAGCAAACTGCTTTCATTGAATCAAACATTATTCATTATTTCAATGAAATAAACTTAACACACTTTTTTAGTGATTCAAATTGCACACGTGCATGAAATCAAAGACACTGCACTTGTCAATTCAAGAGTAGAGCTACTCTCATTCATTTAATGTGTCATTCTTAACTCTATAATTCAATCAAACAAACTTAACTAATAAACCTCATGAATCAATTTGCACACATTCATTCAATGAAATGCACTGCACTACTTATTAATAAAGTAGAGCTCCTAACGGTCATTCACTGCTCGAGCAAAAGTATTCATTCAATGATGCAAACTGCACGCGTTCATTCAACGATACAGACTGTACGCCTTAATTCAATGGTAGAACTTCTCTCAATCTTTCAACGTGTCAAGCTTTACGCTTTAATTCAATCAAGCAAGCTGCATTCCATTGATTCATTGAATCAAACATTATACGTTATTTGAGTGCAACAAACTTAACACACTTATTTAGTGATTCATATTGCACACGTTCATTCAAACAAAGACCACGGCATTTGTCAATTCAATGAGTAGAGCTACTCTCATTCATTCAATTCCACAAGTTTCACACATTGGCTAAATCATACTGCACACTTTCACTGCATGAACGAAATTGCATGTGTTAATTCAATGAGTAGAGCTTCTCTCTTTCACTCCATGTGTCAAGTTTAAACCTTTAATTCAATGAAACAAACGGCATTCACTCATGGATTGAATCAAACTTCAATACCTGATTCAATGATTCAAATCTTACTCCTTGTTTCAAAGGAACAAACGTAACTCACTTATTTAGTTAATTCTACTGGACTGGATCATTCAATGAAACAAACTGCACATTATAATGATAATGTCATTGTTTCAATGCCGCAAGCTAAGCGATTTAGTTCACTGAGTGGAGCTTCTCTCCTTATTTTAATATGTCAACATTATCTCTTTAATTCAATCAAACAAACTTAACACATAAACCTCGTGAATTAATGTGCAAACATTCATTCAATGAAATGCACTGCACGACTTTTTAATAGAGTAGAGCTCCTAACGTTCATTCAATGCCACGAGCAAAAGTATTTTTTCTATGAAACAAACTGCAAGCAATCATTCAATGATACAGACTGTACGCCTTAATTCAGTGGTAGAGATTCTCTCATTGATTCAATCAAGCAAGCTACGTTCATTGATTCATTGAATCAAACATTATTCGTTATTTCAATGAAACAAACTTAACACACTTATTTAGTGGTTCATATTGCACACGTTCATTCAATCAAAGACAAGGCACTTGTCAATTCAAAGAGTAAAGCTACTCTCATTCATTCAATGCCACAAGCTTCACGCATTGGCAGAATCATACTGCACACATTCACTCCATGAACGAAACTGCATGTGTCAATTCAATGAGTAGAGCTTCTCTCATTCACTCTATGTGTCAAGCTTAACGCTTTAATTCAATGAGACAAACGGCATTCACTCATTGATTGATTCAAATTTCAATCCTTGAGTCAATGAATCAAAACTTATTCCTTGTTTCAAAGGAACAAACGTAACTCACTAATTTAGTGAACCCTACTGGACTCGACATAAACTCTTTAACTCAATCAAACAAACTTAACACATAAACCTCGTGAATCAATGTGCACTATTTTTTCAATGAAATGCACTGCACGTCTTATTCAAAGAGTAGAACTCATTCCATTCATTCAATTCCACGAACGAAACGGATGCATTCAATGATGCAAACTGCACGCATTCATTCAAAGATACAGACTGTACACCTTAATTCAATGAGTAGAGCGTTTCTCATTCATTCAATGTGTCAATCTTAACTCTTTAATTTAATCAAGCAAACTGCTTTCATTGAATCAAACATTATTCATTATTTCAATGAAATAAACTTAACACACTTTTTTAGTGATTCAAATTGCACACGTGCATGAAATCAAAGACACTGCACTTGTCAATTCAAGAGTAGAGCTACTCTCATTCATTTAATGTGTCATTCTTAACTCTATAATTCAATCAAACAAACTTAACTCTTAAACCTCGTGAATCAATTTGCACACATTCATTCAAACATTTGTCAATTCAATGAGTAGAGCTAATCTCATTCATTCAATGCCACAAGCTTCACGCAATGGCTGAATCGTACTCCATGAACGAAACTGCAATAACTCACTAATTTAGTGAATCCTACTGCACTCGACATAAACTCTTTAATTCAATCAAACAAACTTAACACATAAACCTCGTGAATCAATGTGCACTATTTTTTTAATGAAATGCACTGCACGTCTTATTCAAAGAGTAGAACTCATTCCAATCATTCAATTCCACGAACGAAACGGATGCATTCAATGATGCAAACTGCACGCATTCATTCAAAGATACAGACTGTACACCTTAATTCAATGAGTAGAGAGTTTCTCATTCATTCAATGTGTCAATCTTAACTCTTTAATTTAATCAAGCAAACTGCTTTCATTGAATCAAACATTATTCATTATTTCAATGAAATAAACTTAACACATAAACCTCGTGAATCAATGTGCACTATTTTTTTAATGAAATGCACTGCACGTCTTATTCAAAGAGTAGAACTCATTCCAATCATTCAATTCCACGAACGAAACGGATGCATTCAATGATGCTACTCTCATTCATTTAATGTGTCATTCTTAACTCTATAATTCAATCAAACAAACTTAACTAATAAACCTCGTGAATCAATTTGCACACATTCATTCAATGAAATGCACTGCACTACTTATTAATAAACTAGAGCTCCTAACGATCATTCACTGCTCGAGCAAAAGTATTCATTCAATGATGCAAACTGCACGCGTTCATTCAACGATACAGACTGTACGCCTTAATTCAATGGTAGAACTTCTCTCAATCTTTCAACGTGTCAAGCTTTACGCTTTAATTCAATCAAGCAAGCTGCATTCCATTGATTCATTGAATCAAACATTATACGTTATTTGAGTGCAACAAACTTAACACACTTATTTAGTGATTCATATTGCACACGTTCATTCAAACAAAGACCACGGCATTTGTCAATTCAATGAGTAGAGCTACTCTCATTCATTCAATTCCACAAGTTTCACACATTGGCTAAATCATACTGCACACATTCACAGCATGAACGAAATTGCATGTGTTAATTCAATGAGTAGAGCTTCTCTCTTTCACTCCATGTGTCAAGTTTAAACCTTTAATTCAATGAAACAAACGGCATTCACTCATGGATTGAATCAAACTTCAATACTTGATTCAATGATTCAAAACTTATTCCTTGTTTCAAAGGAACAAACGTAACTCACTTATTTAGTTAATTCTACTGGACTCGATCATTCAATGAAGCAAACTGCACATTATAATGATAATGTCATTGTTTCAATGCCGCAAGCTAAGCGATTTAGTTCACTGAGTGGAGCTTCTCTCCTTATTTTAATATGTCAACATTATCTCTTTAATTCAATCAAACAAACTTAACACATAAACCTCGTAAATTAATGTGCAAACATTCATTCAATGAAATGCACTGCACGACTTATTAATAGAGTAGAGCTCCTAACGTTCATTCAATGCCACGAGCAAAAGTATTTTTTCTATGAAACAAACTGCAAGCAATCATTCAATGATACAGACTGTACGCCTTAATTCAGTGGTAGAGATTCTCTCATTGATTCAATCAAGCAAGCTACGTTCATTGATTCATTGAATCAAACATTATTCGTTATTTCAATGAAACAAACTTAACACACTTATTTAGTGGTTCATATTGCACACGTTCATTCAATCAAAGACAAGGCACTTGTCAATTCAAAGAGTAAAGCTACTCTCATTCATTCAATGCCACAAGCTTCACGCATTGGCAGAATCAAACTGCACACATTCACTCCATGAACGAAACTGCATGTGTCAATTCAATGAGTAGAGCTTCTCTCATTCACTCTATGTGTCAAGCTTAACGCTTTAATTCAATGAGACAAACGGCATTCACTCATTGATTGATTCAAATTTCAATCCTTGAGTCAATGAATCAAAACTTATTCCTTGTTTCAAAGGAACAAACGTAACTCACTAATTTAGTGAACCCTACTGGACTCGACATAAACTCTTTAACTCAATCAAACAAACTTAACACATAAACCTCGTGAATCAATGTGCACTATTTTTTCAATGAAATGCACTGCACGTCTTATTCAAAGAGTAGAACTCATTCCATTCATTCAATTCCACGAACGAAACGGATGCATTCAATGATGCAAACTGCACGCATTCATTCAAAGATACAGACTGTACACCTTAATTCAATGAGTAGAGCGTTTCTCATTCATTCAATGTGTCAATCTTAACTCTTTAATTTAATCAAGCAAACTGCTTTCATTGAATCAAACATTATTCATTATTTCAATGAAATAAACTTAACACACTTTTTTAGTGATTCAAATTGCACACGTTCATTCAATCAAAGACAAGGCACTTGTCAATTCAAAGAGTAAAGCTACTCTCATTCATTCAATGCCACAAGCTTCACGCATTGGCAGAATCATACTGCACACATTCACTCCATGAACGAAACTGCATGTGTCAATTCAATGAGTAGAGCTTCTCTCATTCACTCTATGTGTCAAGCTTAACGCTTTAATTCAATGAGACAAACGGCATTCACTCATTGATTGATTCAAATTTCAATCCTTGAGTCAATGAATCAAAACTTATTCCTTGTTTCAAAGGAACAAACGTAACTCACTAATTTAGTGAACCCTACTGGACGCGACATAAACTCTTTAATTCAATCAAACAAACTTAACACATAAACCTCGTGAATCAATGTGCACTATTTTTTCAATGAAATGCACTGCACGTCTTATTCAAAGAGTAGAACTCATTCCATTCATTCAATTCCACGAACGAAACGGATGCATTCAATGATGCAAACTGCACGCATTCATTCAAAGATACAGACTGTACACCTTAATTCAATGAGTAGAGCGTTTCTCATTCATTCAATGTGTCAATCTTAACTCTTTAATTTAATCAAGCAAACTGCTTTCATTGAATCAAACATTATTCATTATTTCAATGAAATAAACTTAACACACTTTTTTAGTGATTCAAATTGCACACGTGCATGAAATCAAAGACACTGCACTTGTCAATTCAAGAGTAGAGCTACTCTCATTCATTTAATGTGTCATTCTTAACTCTATAATTCAATCAAACAAACTTAACTCTTAAACCTCATGAATCAATTTGCACACATTCATTCAATGAAATGCACTGCACTACTTATTAATAAAGAAGAGCTCCTAACGGTCATTCAATGCTCGAGCAAAAGTATTCATTCAATGATGCAAACTGCACGCATTCATTCAACGATACAGACTGTACGCCTTAATTCAATGGTAGAACTTCTCTCAATCTTTCAACGTGTCAAGCTTTATGCTTTAATTCAATCAAGCAAGCTGCATTCCATTGATTCATTGAATCAAACATTATACATTATTTCAGTGCAACAAACCTAACACACTTATTTAGTGATTCATATTGCACACGTTCATTCAAACAAAGACCACGGCATTTGTCAATTCAATGAGTAGAGCTACTCTCATTCATTCAATTCCACAAGTTTCACACATTGGCTGAATCATACTGCACACATTCACAGCATGAACGAAATTGCATGTGTTAATTCAATGAGTAGAGCTTCTCTCTTTCACTCCATGTGTCAAGTTTAAACCTTTAATTCAGTGAAACAAACGGCATTCACTCATGGATTGAATCAAATTCAATCCTTGAGTCAATGAATCAAAACTTATTCCTTGTTTCAAAGGAACAAACTTAACTCACTTATTAATTGAATTTTACTGGACTCGATCATTCAATGAAACAAACATTATAATGCAGTGAGTAGAGGTCATCTCATTGTTTCAATGCCGCAAGCAAAGCGATTTACTTCAATGAGTATAGCTTATCTCTTTCATTTAATATGTCAACATTAACTCTATATTTCAATCAAACACATCAACTCATAAACCTCGTCAATCAATTTGCACACATTCATGTAATGAAATGCATTGCACGACTTTTTCAAAGAATATAGCTCTTAACATTCATTCAATGCAACGGGCAAAACGGATTCATTCTATGAAACAAACATTCATTCATTTATACAAAATGCACGCCTTAATGCAATGAGTTGAGCTTCTCTCATTCATTCAACTTGTCAAGCTTTACGCTTTAATTCAATCAAGCAAGCTGCACTCATTGATGCATTGAAACAAAAATTATCCTTTATTTCAATGAAACAAACTTAACACACTTATTTAGTGATTCATATTGCACACGTTCATTCAAACATTTGTCAATTCAATCAGTAGAGCTAATCTCATTCATTCAATGCCACAAGCTTCACGCAATGGCTGAATCGTACTCCATGAACGAAACTGCAATAACTCACTAATTTAGTGAATCCTACTGCACTCGACATAAACTCTTTAATTCAATCAAACAAACTTAACACATAAACCTCGTGAATCAATGTGCACTATTTTTTCAATGAAATGCACTGCACGTCTTATTCAAAGAGTAGAACTCATTCCAATCATTCAATTCCACGAACGAAACGGATGCATTCAATGATGCAAACTGCACGCATTCATTCAAAGATACAGACTGTACACCTTAATTCAATGAGTAGAGAGTTTCTCATTCATTCAATGTGTCAATCTTAACTCTTTAATTTAATCAAGCAAACTGCTTTCATTGAATCAAACATTATTCATTATTTCAATGAAATAAACTTAACACATAAACCTCGTGAATCAATGTGCACTATTTTTTTAATGAAATGCACTGCACGTCTTATTCAAAGAGTAGAACTCATTCCAATCATTCAATTCCACGAACGAAACGGATGCATTTAATGATGCTACTCTCATTCATTTAATGTGTCATTCTTAACTCTATAATTCAATCAAACAAACTTAACTAATAAACCTCGTGAATCAATTTGCACACATTCATTCAATGAAATGCACTGCACTACTTATTAATAAACTAGAGCTCCTAACGATCATTCACTGCTCGAGCAAAAGTATTCATTCAATGATGCAAACTGCACGCGTTCATTCAACGATACAGACTGTACGCCTTAATTCAATGGTAGAACTTCTCTCAATCTTTCAACGTGTCAAGCTTTACGCTTTAATTCAATCAAGCAAGCTGCATTCCATTGATTCATTGAATCAAACATTATACGTTATTTGAGTGCAACAAACTTAACACACTTATTTAGTGATTCATATTGCACACGTTCATTCAAACAAAGACCACGGCATTTGTCAATTCAATGAGTAGAGCTACTCTCATTCATTCAATTCCACAAGTTTCACACATTGGCTAAATCATACTGCACACATTCACAGCATGAACGAAATTGCATGTGTTAATTCAATGAGTAGAGCTTCTCTCTTTCACTCCATGTGTCAAGTTTAAACCTTTAATTCAATGAAACAAACGGCATTCACTCATGGATTGAATCAAACTTCAATACTTGATTCAATGATTCAAAACTTATTCCTTGTTTCAAAGGAACAAACGTAACTCACTTATTTAGTTAATTCTACTGGACTCGATCATTCAATGAAGCAAACTGCACATTATAATGATAATGTCATTGTTTCAATGCCGCAAGCTAAGCGATTTAGTTCACTGAGTGGAGCTTCTCTCCTTATTTTAATATGTCAACATTATCTCTTTAATTCAATCAAACAAACTTAACACATAAACCTCGTGAATTAATGTGCAAACATTCATTCAATGAAATGCACTGCACGACTTATTAATAGAGTAGAGCTCCTAACGTTCATTCAATGCCACGAGCAAAAGTATTTTTTCTATGAAACAAACTGCAAGCAATCATTCAATGATACAGACTGTACGCCTTAATTCAGTGGTAGAGATTCTCTCATTGATTCAATCAAGCAAGCTACGTTCATTGATTCATTGAATCAAACATTATTCGTTATTTCAATGAAACAAACTTAACACACTTATTTAGTGGTTCATATTGCACACGTTCATTCAATCAAAGACAAGGCACTTGTCAATTCAAAGAGTAAAGCTACTCTCATTCATTCAATGCCACAAGCTTCACGCATTGGCAGAATCAAACTGCACACATTCACTCCATGAACGAAACTGCATGTGTCAATTCAATGAGTAGAGCTTCTCTCATTCACTCTATGTGTCAAGCTTAACGCTTTAATTCAATGAGACAAACGGCATTCACTCATTGATTGATTCAAATTTCAATCCTTGAGTCAATGAATCAAAACTTATTCCTTGTTTCAAAGGAACAAACGTAACTCACTAATTTAGTGAATCCTACTGGACTCGACATAAACTCTTTAACTCAATCAAACAAACTTAACACATAAACTTCGTGAATCAATGTGCACTATTTTTTCAATGAAATGCAGTGCACGTCTTATTCAAAGAGTAGAACTCATTCCATTCATTCAATTCCACGAAAGAAACGGATGCATTCAATGATGCAAACTGCACGCATTCATTCAAAGATACAGACTGTACACCTTAATTCAATGAGTAGAGCGTTTCTCATTCATTCAATGTGTCAATCTTAACTCTTTAATTTAATCAAGCAAACTGCTTTCATTGAATCAAATATTATTTATTATTTCAATGAAATAAACTTAACACACTTTTTTAGTGATTCAAATTGCACACGTGCATGAAATCAAAGACACTGCACTTGTCAATTCAAGAGTAGAGCTACTCTCATTCATTTAATGTGTCATTCTTAACTCTATAATTCAATCAAACAAACTTAACTCTTAAACCTCGTGAATCAATTTGCACACATTCATTCAAACATTTGTCAATTCAATGAGTAGAGCTAATCTCATTCATTCAATGCCACAAGCTTCACGCAATGGCTGAATCGTACTCCATGAACGAAACTGCAATAACTCACTAATTTAGTGAATCCTACTGCACTCGACATAAACTCTTTAATTCAATCAAACAAACTTAACACATAAACCTCGTGAATCAATGTGCACTATTTTTTAAATGAAATGCACTGCACGTCTTATTCAAAGAGTAGAACTCATTCCAATCATTCAATTCCACGAACGAAACGGATGCATTCAATGATGCAAACTGCACGCATTCATTCAAAGATACAGACTGTACACCTTAATTCAATGAGTAGAGAGTTTCTCATTCATTCAATGTGTCAATCTTAACTCTTTAATTTAATCAAGCAAACTGCTTTCATTGAATCAAACATTATTCATTATTTCAATGAAATAAACTTAACACATAAACCTCGTGAATCAATGTGCACTATTTTTTTAATGAAATGCACTGCACGTCTTATTCAAAGAGTAGAACTCATTCCAATCATTCAATTCCACGAACGAAACGGATGCATTCAATGATGCTACTCTCATTCATTTAATGTGTCATTCTTAACTCTATAATTCAATCAAACAAACTTAACTAATAAACCTCGTGAATCAATTTGCACACATTCATTCAATGAAATGCACTGCACTACTTATTAATAAACTAGAGCTCCTAACGATCATTCACTGCTCGAGCAAAAGTATTCATTCAATGATGCAAACTGCACGCGTTCATTCAACGATACAGACTGTACGCCTTAATTCAATGGTAGAACTTCTCTCAATCTTTCAACGTGTCAAGCTTTACGCTTTAATTCAATCAAGCAAGCTGCATTCCATTGATTCATTGAATCAAACATTATACGTTATTTGAGTGCAACAAACTTAACACACTTATTTAGTGATTCATATTGCACACGTTCATTCAAACAAAGACCACGGCATTTGTCAATTCAATGAGTAGAGCTACTCTCATTCATTCAATTCCACAAGTTTCACACATTGGCTAAATCATACTGCACACATTCACAGCATGAACGAAATTGCATGTGTTAATTCAATGAGTAGAGCTTCTCTCTTTCACTCCATGTGTCAAGTTTAAACCTTTAATTCAATGAAACAAACGGCATTCACTCATGGATTGAATCAAACTTCAATACTTGATTCAATGATTCAAAACTTATTCCTTGTTTCAAAGGAACAAACGTAACTCACTTATTTAGTTAATTCTACTGGACTCGATCATTCAATGAAGCAAACTGCACATTATAATGATAATGTCATTGTTTCAATGCCGCAAGCTAAGCGATTTAGTTCACTGAGTGGAGCTTCTCTCCTTATTTTAATATGTCAACATTATCTCTTTAATTCAATCAAACAAACTTAACACATAAACCTCGTGAATTAATGTGCAAACATTCATTCAATGAAATGCACTGCACGACTTATTAATAGAGTAGAGCTCCTAACGTTCATTCAATGCCACGAGCAAAAGTATTTTTTCTATGAAACAAACTGCAAGCAATCATTCAATGATACAGACTGTACGCCTTAATTCAGTGGTAGAGATTCTCTCATTGATTCAATCAAGCAAGCTACGTTCATTGATTCATTGAATCAAACATTATTCGTTATTTCAATGAAACAAACTTAACACACTTATTTAGTGGTTCATATTGCACACGTTCATTCAATCAAAGACAAGGCACTTGTCAATTCAAAGAGTAAAGCTACTCTCATTCATTCAATGCCACAAGCTTCACGCATTGGCAGAATCATACTGCACACATTCACTCCATGAACGAAACTGCATGTGTCAATTCAATGAGTAGAGCTTCTCTCATTCACTCTATGTGTCAAGCTTAACGCTTTAATTCAATGAGACAAACGGCATTCACTCATTGATTGATTCAAATTTCAATCCTTGAGTCAATGAATCAAAACTTATTCCTTGTTTCAAAGGAACAAACGTAACTCACTAATTTAGTGAACCCTACTGGACTCGACATAAACTCTTTAACTCAATCAAACAAACTTAACACATAAACCTCGTGAATCAATGTGCACTATTTTTTCAATGAAATGCACTGCACGTCTTATTCAAAGAGTAGAACTCATTCCATTCATTCAATTCCACGAACGAAACGGATGCATTCAATGATGCAAACTGCACGCATTCATTCAAAGATACAGACTGTACACCTTAATTCAATGAGTAGAGCGTTTCTCATTCATTCAATGTGTCAATCTTAACTCTTTAATTTAATCAAGCAAACTGCTTTCATTGAATCAAACATTATTCATTATTTCAATGAAATAAACTTAACACACTTTTTTAGTGATTCAAATTGCACACGTGCATGAAATCAAAGACACTGCACTTGTCAATTCAAGAGTAGAGCTACTCTCATTCATTTAATGTGTCATTCTTAACTCTATAATTCAATCAAACAAACTTAACTCTTAAACCTCGTGAATCAATTTGCACACATTCATTCAAACATTTGTCAATTCAATGAGTAGAGCTAATCTCATTCATTCAATGCCACAAGCTTCACGCAATGGCTGAATCGTACTCCATGAACGAAACTGCAATAACTCACTAATTTAGTGAATCCTACTGCACTCGACATAAACTCTTTAATTCAATCAAACAAACTTAACACATAAACCTCGTGAATCAATGTGCACTATTTTTTTAATGAAATGCACTGCACGTCTTATTCAAAGAGTAGAACTCATTCCAATCATTCAATTCCACGAACGAAACGAATGCATTCAATGATGCAAACTGCACGCATTCATTCAAAGATACAGACTGTACACCTTAATTCAATGAGTAGAGAGTTTCTCATTCATTCAATGTGTCAATCTTAACTCTTTAATTTAATCAAGCAAACTGCTTTCATTGAATCAAACATTATTCATTATTTCAATGAAATAAACTTAACACATAAACCTCGTGAATCAATGTGCACTATTTTTTTAATGAAATGCACTGCACGTCTTATTCAAAGAGTAGAACTCATTCCAATCATTCAATTCCACGAACGAAACGGATGCATTCAATGATGCTACTCTCATTCATTTAATGTGTCATTCTTAACTCTATAATTCAATCAAACAAACTTAACTAATAAACCTCGTGAATCAATTTGCACACATTCATTCAATGAAATGCACTGCACTACTTATTAATAAACTAGAGCTCCTAACGATCATTCACTGCTCGAGCAAAAGTATTCATTCAATGATGCAAACTGCACGCGTTCATTCAACGATACAGACTGTACGCCTTAATTCAATGGTAGAACTTCTCTCAATCTTTCAACGTGTCAAGCTTTACGCTTTAATTCAATCAAGCAAGCTGCATTCCATTGATTCATTGAATCAAACATTATACGTTATTTGAGTGCAACAAACTTAACACACTTATTTAGTGATTCATATTGCACACGTTCATTCAAACAAAGACCACGGCATTTGTCAATTCAATGAGTAGAGCTACTCTCATTCATTCAATTCCACAAGTTTCACACATTGGCTAAATCATACTGCACACATTCACAGCATGAACGAAATTGCATGTGTTAATTCAATGAGTAGAGCTTCTCTCTTTCACTCCATGTGTCAAGTTTAAACCTTTAATTCAATGAAACAAACGGCATTCACTCATGGATTGAATCAAACTTCAATACTTGATTCAATGATTCAAAACTTATTCCTTGTTTCAAAGGAACAAACGTAACTCACTTATTTAGTTAATTCTACTGGACTCGATCATTCAATGAAGCAAACTGCACATTATAATGATAATGTCATTGTTTCAATGCCGCAAGCTAAGCGATTTAGTTCACTGAGTGGAGCTTCTCTCCTTATTTTAATATGTCAACATTATCTCTTTAATTCAATCAAACAAACTTAACACATAAACCTCGTAAATTAATGTGCAAACATTCATTCAATGAAATGCACTGCACGACTTATTAATAGAGTAGAGCTCCTAACGTTCATTCAATGCCACGAGCAAAAGTATTTTTTCTATGAAACAAACTGCAAGCAATCATTCAATGATACAGACTGTACGCCTTAATTCAGTGGTAGAGATTCTCTCATTGATTCAATCAAGCAAGCTACGTTCATTGATTCATTGAATCAAACATTATTCGTTATTTCAATGAAACAAACTTAACACACTTATTTAGTGGTTCATATTGCACACGTTCATTCAATCAAAGACAAGGCACTTGTCAATTCAAAGAGTAAAGCTACTCTCATTCATTCAATGCCACAAGCTTCACGCATTGGCAGAATCAAACTGCACACATTCACTCCATGAACGAAACTGCATGTGTCAATTCAATGAGTAGAGCTTCTCTCATTCACTCTATGTGTCAAGCTTAACGCTTTAATTCAATGAGACAAACGGCATTCACTCATTGATTGATTCAAATTTCAATCCTTGAGTCAATGAATCAAAACTTATTCCTTGTTTCAAAGGAACAAACGTAACTCACTAATTTAGTGAACCCTACTGGACTCGACATAAACTCTTTAACTCAATCAAACAAACTTAACACATAAACCTCGTGAATCAATGTGCACTATTTTTTCAATGAAATGCACTGCACGTCTTATTCAAAGAGTAGAACTCATTCCATTCATTCAATTCCACGAACGAAACGGATGCATTCAATGATGCAAACTGCACGCATTCATTCAAAGATACAGACTGTACACCTTAATTCAATGAGTAGAGCGTTTCTCATTCATTCAATGTGTCAATCTTAACTCTTTAATTTAATCAAGCAAACTGCTTTCATTCAATCAAACATTATTCATTATTTCAATGAAATAAACTTAACACACTTTTTTAGTGATTCAAATTGCACACGTTCATTCAATCAAAGACAAGGCACTTGTCAATTCAAAGAGTAAAGCTACTCTCATTCATTCAATGCCACAAGCTTCACGCATTGGCAGAATCATACTGCACACATTCACTCCATGAACGAAACTGCATGTGTCAATTCAATGAGTAGAGCTTCTCTCATTCACTCTATGTGTCAAGCTTAACGCTTTAATTCAATGAGACAAACGGCATTCACTCATTGATTGATTCAAATTTCAATCCTTGAGTCAATGAATCAAAACTTATTCCTTGTTTCAAAGGAACAAACGTAACTCACTAATTTAGTGAACCCTACTGGACGCGACATAAACTCTTTAATTCAATCAAACAAACTTAACACATAAACCTCGTGAATCAATGTGCACTATTTTTTCAATGAAATGCACTGCACGTCTTATTCAAAGAGTAGAACTCATTCCATTCATTCAATTCCACGAACGAAACGGATGCATTCAATGATGCAAACTGCACGCATTCATTCAAAGATACAGACTGTACACCTTAATTCAATGAGTAGAGCGTTTCTCATTCATTCAATGTGTCAATCTTAACTCTTTAATTTAATCAAGCAAACTGCTTTCATTGAATCAAACATTATTCATTATTTCAATGAAATAAACTTAACACACTTTTTTAGTGATTCAAATTGCACACGTGCATGAAATCAAAGACACTGCACTTGTCAATTCAAGAGTAGAGCTACTCTCATTCATTTAATGTGTCATTCTTAACTCTATAATTCAATCAAACAAACTTAACTCTTAAACCTCATGAATCAATTTGCACACATTCATTCAATGAAATGCACTGCACTACTTATTAATAAAGAAGAGCTCCTAACGGTCATTCAATGCTCGAGCAAAAGTATTCATTCAATGATGCAAACTGCACGCATTCATTCAACGATACAGACTGTACGCCTTAATTCAATGGTAGAACTTCTCTCAATCTTTCAACGTGTCAAGCTTTATGCTTTAATTCAATCAAGCAAGCTGCATTCCATTGATTCATTGAATCAAACATTATACATTATTTCAGTGCAACAAACCTAACACACTTATTTAGTGATTCATATTGCACACGTTCATTCAAACAAAGACCACGGCATTTGTCAATTCAATGAGTAGAGCTACTCTCATTCATTCAATTCCACAAGTTTCACACATTGGCTGAATCATACTGCACACATTCACTGCATGAACGAAATTGCATGTGTTAATTCAATGAGTAGAGCTTCTCTCTTTCACTCCATGTGTCAAGTTTAAACCTTTAATTCAGTGAAACAAACGGCATTCACTCATGGATTGAATCAAATTCAATCCTTGAGTCAATGAATCAAAACTTATTCCTTGTTTCAAAGGAACAAACTTAACTCACTTATTAATTGAATTTTACTGGACTCGATCATTCAATGAAACAAACATTATAATGCAGTGAGTAGAGGTCATCTCATTGTTTCAATGCCGCAAGCAAAGCGATTTACTTCAATGAGTATAGCTTATCTCTTTCATTTAATATGTCAACATTAACTCTATATTTCAATCAAACACATCAACTCATAAACCTCGTCAATCAATTTGCACACATTCATGTAATGAAATGCATTGCACGACTTTTTCAAAGAATATAGCTCTTAACATTCATTCAATGCAACGGGCAAAACGGATTCATTCTATGAAACAAACATTCATTCATTTATACAAAATGCACGCCTTAATGCAATGAGTTGAGCTTCTCTCATTCATTCAACTTGTCAAGCTTTACGCTTTAATTCAATCAAGCAAGCTGCACTCATTGATGCATTGAAACAAAAATTATCCTTTATTTCAATGAAACAAACTTAACACACTTATTTAGTGATTCATATTGCACACGTTCATTCAAACATTTGTCAATTCAATCAGTAGAGCTAATCTCATTCATTCAATGCCACAAGCTTCACGCAATGGCTGAATCGTACTCCATGAACGAAACTGCAATAACTCACTAATTTAGTGAATCCTACTGCACTCGACATAAACTCTTTAATTCAATCAAACAAACTTAACACATAAACCTCGTGAATCAATGTGCACTATTTTTTCAATGAAATGCACTGCACGTCTTATTCAAAGAGTAGAACTCATTCCAATCATTCAATTCCACGAACGAAACGGATGCATTCAATGATGCAAACTGCACGCATTCATTCAAAGATACAGACTGTACACCTTAATTCAATGAGTAGAGAGTTTCTCATTCATTCAATGTGTCAATCTTAACTCTTTAATTTAATCAAGCAAACTGCTTTCATTGAATCAAACATTATTCATTATTTCAATGAAATAAACTTAACACATAAACCTCGTGAATCAATGTGCACTATTTTTTTAATGAAATGCACTGCACGTCTTATTCAAAGAGTAGAACTCATTCCAATCATTCAATTCCACGAACGAAACGGATGCATTTAATGATGCTACTCTCATTCATTTAATGTGTCATTCTTAACTCTATAATTCAATCAAACAAACTTAACTAATAAACCTCGTGAATCAATTTGCACACATTCATTCAATGAAATGCACTGCACTACTTATTAATAAACTAGAGCTCCTAACGATCATTCACTGCTCGAGCAAAAGTATTCATTCAATGATGCAAACTGCACGCGTTCATTCAACGATACAGACTGTACGCCTTAATTCAATGGTAGAACTTCTCTCAATCTTTCAACATGTCAAGCTTTACGCTTTAATTCAATCAAGCAAGCTGCATTCCATTGATTCATTGAATCAAACATTATACGTTATTTGAGTGCAACAAACTTAACACACTTATTTAGTGATTCATATTGCACACGTTCATTCAAACAAAGACCACGGCATTTGTCAATTCAATGAGTAGAGCTACTCTCATTCATTCAATTCCACAAGTTTCACACATTGGCTAAATCATACTGCACACATTCACAGCATGAACGAAATTGCATGTGTTAATTCAATGAGTAGAGCTTCTCTCTTTCACTCCATGTGTCAAGTTTAAACCTTTAATTCAATGAAACAAACGGCATTCACTCATGGATTGAATCAAACTTCAATACTTGATTCAATGATTCAAAACTTATTCCTTGTTTCAAAGGAACAAACGTAACTCACTTATTTAGTTAATTCTACTGGACTCGATCATTCAATGAAGCAAACTGCACATTATAATGATAATGTCATTGTTTCAATGCCGCAAGCTAAGCGATTTAGTTCACTGAGTGGAGCTTCTCTCCTTATTTTAATATGTCAACATTATCTCTTTAATTCAATCAAACAAACTTAACACATAAACCTCGTGAATTAATGTGCAAACATTCATTCAATGAAATGCACTGCACGACTTATTAATAGAGTAGAGCTCCTAACGTTCATTCAATGCCACGAGCAAAAGTATTTTTTCTATGAAACAAACTGCAAGCAATCATTCAATGATACAGACTGTACGCCTTAATTCAGTGGTAGAGATTCTCTCATTGATTCAATCAAGCAAGCTACGTTCATTGATTCATTGAATCAAACATTATTCGTTATTTCAATGAAACAAACTTAACACACTTATTTAGTGGTTCATATTGCACACGTTCATTCAATCAAAGACAAGGCACTTGTCAATTCAAAGAGTAAAGCTACTCTCATTCATTCAATGCCACAAGCTTCACGCATTGGCAGAATCAAACTGCACACATTCACTCCATGAACGAAACTGCATGTGTCAATTCAATGAGTAGAGCTTCTCTCATTCACTCTATGTGTCAAGCTTAACGCTTTAATTCAATGAGACAAACGGCATTCACTCATTGATTGATTCAAATTTCAATCCTTGAGTCAATGAATCAAAACTTATTCCTTGTTTCAAAGGAACAAACGTAACTCACTAATTTAGTGAATCCTACTGGACTCGACATAAACTCTTTAACTCAATCAAACAAACTTAACACATAAACTTCGTGAATCAATGTGCACTATTTTTTCAATGAAATGCAGTGCACGTCTTATTCAAAGAGTAGAACTCATTCCATTCATTCAATTCCACGAACGAAACGGATGCATTCAATGATGCAAACTGCACGCATTCATTCAAAGATACAGACTGTACACCTTAATTCAATGAGTAGAGCGTTTCTCATTCATTCAATGTGTCAATCTTAACTCTTTAATTTAATCAAGCAAACTGCTTTCATTGAATCAAATATTATTTATTATTTCAATGAAATAAACTTAACACACTTTTTTAGTGATTCAAATTGCACACGTGCATGAAATCAAAGACACTGCACTTGTCAATTCAAGAGTAGAGCTACTCTCATTCATTTAATGTGTCATTCTTAACTCTATAATTCAATCAAACAAACTTAACTCTTAAACCTCGTGAATCAATTTGCACACATTCATTCAAACATTTGTCAATTCAATGAGTAGAGCTAATCTCATTCATTCAATGCCACAAGCTTCACGCAATGGCTGAATCGTACTCCATGAACGAAACTGCAATAACTCACTAATTTAGTGAATCCTACTGCACTCGACATAAACTCTTTAATTCAATCAAACAAACTTAACACATAAACCTCGTGAATCAATGTGCACTATTTTTTTAATGAAATGCACTGCACGTCTTATTCAAAGAGTAGAACTCATTCCAATCATTCAATTCCACGAACGAAACGGATGCATTCAATGATGCAAACTGCACGCATTCATTCAAAGATACAGACTGTACACCTTAATTCAATGAGTAGAGAGTTTCTCATTCATTCAATGTGTCAATCTTAACTCTTTAATTTAATCAAGCAAACTGCTTTCATTGAATCAAACATTATTCATTATTTCAATGAAATAAACTTAACACATAAACCTCGTGAATCAATGTGCACTATTTTTTTAATGAAATGCACTGCACGTCTTATTCAAAGAGTAGAACTCATTCCAATCATTCAATTCCACGAACGAAACGGATGCATTCAATGATGCTACTCTCATTCATTTAATGTGTCATTCTTAACTCTATAATTCAATCAAACAAACTTAACTAATAAACCTCGTGAATCAATTTGCACACATTCATTCAATGAAATGCACTGCACTACTTATTAATAAACTAGAGCTCCTAACGATCATTCACTGCTCGAGCAAAAGTATTCATTCAATGATGCAAACTGCACGCGTTCATTCAACGATACAGACTGTACGCCTTAATTCAATGGTAGAACTTCTCTCAATCTTTCAACGTGTCAAGCTTTACGCTTTAATTCAATCAAGCAAGCTGCATTCCATTGATTCATTGAATCAAACATTATACGTTATTTGAGTGCAACAAACTTAACACACTTATTTAGTGATTCATATTGCACACGTTCATTCAAACAAAGACCACGGCATTTGTCAATTCAATGAGTAGAGCTACTCTCATTCATTCAATTCCACAAGTTTCACACATTGGCTAAATCATACTGCACACATTCACAGCATGAACGAAATTGCATGTGTTAATTCAATGAGTAGAGCTTCTCTCTTTCACTCCATGTGTCAAGTTTAAACCTTTAATTCAATGAAACAAACGGCATTCACTCATGGATTGAATCAAACTTCAATACTTGATTCAATGATTCAAAACTTATTCCTTGTTTCAAAGGAACAAACGTAACTCACTTATTTAGTTAATTCTACTGGACTCGATCATTCAATGAAGCAAACTGCACATTATAATGATAATGTCATTGTTTCAATGCCGCAAGCTAAGCGATTTAGTTCACTGAGTGGAGCTTCTCTCCTTATTTTAATATGTCAACATTATCTCTTTAATTCAATCAAACAAACTTAACACATAAACCTCGTGAATTAATGTGCAAACATTCATTCAATGAAATGCACTGCACGACTTATTAATAGAGTAGAGCTCCTAACGTTCATTCAATGCCACGAGCAAAAGTATTTTTTCTATGAAACAAACTGCAAGCAATCATTCAATGATACAGACTGTACGCCTTAATTCAGTGGTAGAGATTCTCTCATTGATTCAATCAAGCAAGCTACGTTCATTGATTCATTGAATCAAACATTATTCGTTATTTCAATGAAACAAACTTAACACACTTATTTAGTGGTTCATATTGCACACGTTCATTCAATCAAAGACAAGGCACTTGTCAATTCAAAGAGTAAAGCTACTCTCATTCATTCAATGCCACAAGCTTCACGCATTGGCAGAATCATACTGCACACATTCACTCCATGAACGAAACTGCATGTGTCAATTCAATGAGTAGAGCTTCTCTCATTCACTCTATGTGTCAAGCTTAACGCTTTAATTCAATGAGACAAACGGCATTCACTCATTGATTGATTCAAATTTCAATCCTTGAGTCAATGAATCAAAACTTATTCCTTGTTTCAAAGGAACAAACGTAACTCACTAATTTAGTGAACCCTACTGGACTCGACATAAACTCTTTAACTCAATCAAACAAACTTAACACATAAACCTCGTGAATCAATGTGCACTATTTTTTCAATGAAATGCACTGCACGTCTTATTCAAAGAGTAGAACTCATTCCATTCATTCAATTCCACGAACGAAACGGATGCATTCAATGATGCAAACTGCACGCATTCATTCAAAGATACAGACTGTACACCTTAATTCAATGAGTAGAGCGTTTCTCATTCATTCAATGTGTCAATCTTAACTCTTTAATTTAATCAAGCAAACTGCTTTCATTGAATCAAACATTATTCATTATTTCAATGAAATAAACTTAACACACTTTTTTAGTGATTCAAATTGCACACGTGCATGAAATCAAAGACACTGCACTTGTCAATTCAAGAGTAGAGCTACTCTCATTCATTTAATGTGTCATTCTTAACTCTATAATTCAATCAAACAAACTTAACTCTTAAACCTCATGAATCAATTTGCACACATTCATTCAATGAAATGCACTGCACTACTTATTAATAAAGAAGAGCTCCTAACGGTCATTCAATGCTCGAGCAAAAGTATTCATTCAATGATGCAAACTGCACGCATTCATTCAACGATACAGACTGTACGCCTTAATTCAATGGTAGAACTTCTCTCAATCTTTCAACGTGTCAAGCTTTATGCTTTAATTCAATCAAGCAAGCTGCATTCCATTGATTTATTGAATCAAACATTATACATTATTTCAGTGCAACAAACCTAACACACTTATTTAGTGATTCATATTGCACACGTTCATTCAAACAAAGACCACGGCATTTGTCAATTCAATGAGTAGAGCTACTCTCATTCATTCAATTCCACAAGTTTCACACATTGGCTGAATCATACTGCACACATTCACTGCATGAACGAAATTGCATGTGTTAATTCAATGAGTAGAGCTTCTCTCTTTCACTCCATGTGTCAAGTTTAAACCTTTAATTCAGTGAAACAAACGGCATTCACTCATGGATTGAATCAAATTCAATCCTTGAGTCAATGAATCAAAACTTATTCCTTGTTTCAAAGGAACAAACTTAACTCACTTATTAATTGAATTTTACTGGACTCGATCATTCAATGAAACAAACATTATAATGCAGTGAGTAGAGGTCATCTCATTGTTTCAATGCCGCAAGCAAAGCGATTTACTTCAATGAGTATAGCTTATCTCTTTCATTTAATATGTCAACATTAACTCTATATTTCAATCAAACACATCAACTCATAAACCTCGTCAATCAATTTGCACACATTCATGTAATGAAATGCATTGCACGACTTTTTCAAAGAATATAGCTCTTAACATTCATTCAATGCAACGGGCAAAACGGATTCATTCTATGAAACAAACATTCATTCATTTATACAAAATGCACGCCTTAATGCAATGAGTTGAGCTTCTCTCATTCATTCAACTTGTCAAGCTTTACGCTTTAATTCAATCAAGCAAGCTGCACTCATTGATGCATTGAAACAAAAATTATCCTTTATTTCAATGAAACAAACTTAACACACTTATTTAGTGATTCATATTGCACACGTTCATTCAAACATTTGTCAATTCAATCAGTAGAGCTAATCTCATTCATTCAATGCCACAAGCTTCACGCAATGGCTGAATCGTACTCCATGAACGAAACTGCAATAACTCACTAATTTAGTGAATCCTACTGCACTCGACATAAACTCTTTAATTCAATCAAACAAACTTAACACATAAACCTCGTGAATCAATGTGCACTATTTTTTCAATGAAATGCACTGCACGTCTTATTCAAAGAGTAGAACTCATTCCAATCATTCAATTCCACGAACGAAACGGATGCATTCAATGATGCAAACTGCACGCATTCATTCAAAGATACAGACTGTACACCTTAATTCAATGAGTAGAGAGTTTCTCATTCATTCAATGTGTCAATCTTAACTCTTTAATTTAATCAAGCAAACTGCTTTCATTGAATCAAACATTATTCATTATTTCAATGAAATAAACTTAACACATAAACCTCGTGAATCAATGTGCACTATTTTTTTAATGAAATGCACTGCACGTCTTATTCAAAGAGTAGAACTCATTCCAATCATTCAATTCCACGAACGAAACGGATGCATTTAATGATGCTACTCTCATTCATTTAATGTGTCATTCTTAACTCTATAATTCAATCAAACAAACTTAACTAATAAACCTCGTGAATCAATTTGCACACATTCATTCAATGAAATGCACTGCACTACTTATTAATAAACTAGAGCTCCTAACGATCATTCACTGCTCGAGCAAAAGTATTCATTCAATGATGCAAACTGCACGCGTTCATTCAACGATACAGACTGTACGCCTTAATTCAATGGTAGAACTTCTCTCAATCTTTCAACGTGTCAAGCTTTACGCTTTAATTCAATCAAGCAAGCTGCATTCCATTGATTCATTGAATCAAACATTATACGTTATTTGAGTGCAACAAACTTAACACACTTATTTAGTGATTCATATTGCACACGTTCATTCAAACAAAGACCACGGCATTTGTCAATTCAATGAGTAGAGCTACTCTCATTCATTCAATTCCACAAGTTTCACACATTGGCTAAATCATACTGCACACATTCACAGCATGAACGAAATTGCATGTGTTAATTCAATGAGTAGAGCTTCTCTCTTTCACTCCATGTGTCAAGTTTAAACCTTTAATTCAATGAAACAAACGGCATTCACTCATGGATTGAATCAAACTTCAATACTTGATTCAATGATTCAAAACTTATTCCTTGTTTCAAAGGAACAAACGTAACTCACTTATTTAGTTAATTCTACTGGACTCGATCATTCAATGAAGCAAACTGCACATTATAATGATAATGTCATTGTTTCAATGCCGCAAGCTAAGCGATTTAGTTCACTGAGTGGAGCTTCTCTCCTTATTTTAATATGTCAACATTATCTCTTTAATTCAATCAAACAAACTTAACACATAAACCTCGTGAATTAATGTGCAAACATTCATTCAATGAAATGCACTGCACGACTTATTAATAGAGTAGAGCTCCTAACGTTCATTCAATGCCACGAGCAAAAGTATTTTTTCTATGAAACAAACTGCAAGCAATCATTCAATGATACAGACTGTACGCCTTAATTCAGTGGTAGAGATTCTCTCATTGATTCAATCAAGCAAGCTACGTTCATTGATTCATTGAATCAAACATTATTCGTTATTTCAATGAAACAAACTTAACACACTTATTTAGTGGTTCATATTGCACACGTTCATTCAATCAAAGACAAGGCACTTGTCAATTCAAAGAGTAAAGCTACTCTCATTCATTCAATGCCACAAGCTTCACGCATTGGCAGAATCAAACTGCACACATTCACTCCATGAACGAAACTGCATGTGTCAATTCAATGAGTAGAGCTTCTCTCATTCACTCTATGTGTCAAGCTTAACGCTTTAATTCAATGAGACAAACGGCATTCACTCATTGATTGATTCAAATTTCAATCCTTGAGTCAATGAATCAAAACTTATTCCTTGTTTCAAAGGAACAAACGTAACTCACTAATTTAGTGAATCCTACTGGACTCGACATAAACTCTTTAACTCAATCAAACAAACTTAACACATAAACTTCGTGAATCAATGTGCACTATTTTTTCAATGAAATGCAGTGCACGTCTTATTCAAAGAGTAGAACTCATTCCATTCATTCAATTCCACGAACGAAACGGATGCATTCAATGATGCAAACTGCACGCATTCATTCAAAGATACAGACTGTACACCTTAATTCAATGAGTAGAGCGTTTCTCATTCATTCAATGTGTCAATCTTAACTCTTTAATTTAATCAAGCAAACTGCTTTCATTGAATCAAATATTATTTATTATTTCAATGAAATAAACTTAACACACTTTTTTAGTGATTCAAATTGCACACGTGCATGAAATCAAAGACACTGCACTTGTCAATTCAAGAGTAGAGCTACTCTCATTCATTTAATGTGTCATTCTTAACTCTATAATTCAATCAAACAAACTTAACTCTTAAACCTCGTGAATCAATTTGCACACATTCATTCAAACATTTGTCAATTCAATGAGTAGAGCTAATCTCATTCATTCAATGCCACAAGCTTCACGCAATGGCTGAATCGTACTCCATGAACGAAACTGCAATAACTCACTAATTTAGTGAATCCTACTGCACTCGACATAAACTCTTTAATTCAATCAAACAAACTTAACACATAAACCTCGTGAATCAATGTGCACTATTTTTTTAATGAAATGCACTGCACGTCTTATTCAAAGAGTAGAACTCATTCCAATCATTCAATTCCACGAACGAAACGGATGCATTCAATGATGCAAACTGCACGCATTCATTCAAAGATACAGACTGTACACCTTAATTCAATGAGTAGAGAGTTTCTCATTCATTCAATGTGTCAATCTTAACTCTTTAATTTAATCAAGCAAACTGCTTTCATTGAATCAAACATTATTCATTATTTCAATGAAATAAACTTAACACATAAACCTCGTGAATCAATGTGCACTATTTTTTTAATGAAATGCACTGCACGTCTTATTCAAAGAGTAGAACTCATTCCAATCATTCAATTCCACGAACGAAACGGATGCATTCAATGATGCTACTCTCATTCATTTAATGTGTCATTCTTAACTCTATAATTCAATCAAACAAACTTAACTAATAAACCTCGTGAATCAATTTGCACACATTCATTCAATGAAATGCACTGCACTACTTATTAATAAACTAGAGCTCCTAACGATCATTCACTGCTCGAGCAAAAGTATTCATTCAATGATGCAAACTGCACGCGTTCATTCAACGATACAGACTGTACGCCTTAATTCAATGGTAGAACTTCTCTCAATCTTTCAACGTGTCAAGCTTTACGCTTTAATTCAATCAAGCAAGCTGCATTCCATTGATTCATTGAATCAAACATTATACGTTATTTGAGTGCAACAAACTTAACACACTTATTTAGTGATTCATATTGCACACGTTCATTCAAACAAAGACCACGGCATTTGTCAATTCAATGAGTAGAGCTACTCTCATTCATTCAATTCCACAAGTTTCACACATTGGCTAAATCATACTGCACACATTCACAGCATGAACGAAATTGCATGTGTTAATTCAATGAGTAGAGCTTCTCTCTTTCACTCCATGTGTCAAGTTTAAACCTTTAATTCAATGAAACAAACGGCATTCACTCATGGATTGAATCAAACTTCAATACTTGATTCAATGATTCAAAACTTATTCCTTGTTTCAAAGGAACAAACGTAACTCACTTATTTAGTTAATTCTACTGGACTCGATCATTCAATGAAGCAAACTGCACATTATAATGATAATGTCATTGTTTCAATGCCGCAAGCTAAGCGATTTAGTTCACTGAGTGGAGCTTCTCTCCTTATTTTAATATGTCAACATTATCTCTTTAATTCAATCAAACAAACTTAACACATAAACCTCGTGAATTAATGTGCAAACATTCATTCAATGAAATGCACTGCACGACTTATTAATAGAGTAGAGCTCCTAACGTTCATTCAATGCCACGAGCAAAAGTATTTTTTCTATGAAACAAACTGCAAGCAATCATTCAATGATACAGACTGTACGCCTTAATTCAGTGGTAGAGATTCTCTCATTGATTCAATCAAGCAAGCTACGTTCATTGATTCATTGAATCAAACATTATTCGTTATTTCAATGAAACAAACTTAACACACTTATTTAGTGGTTCATATTGCACACGTTCATTCAATCAAAGACAAGGCACTTGTCAATTCAAAGAGTAAAGCTACTCTCATTCATTCAATGCCACAAGCTTCACGCATTGGCAGAATCATACTGCACACATTCACTCCATGAACGAAACTGCATGTGTCAATTCAATGAGTAGAGCTTCTCTCATTCACTCTATGTGTCAAGCTTAACGCTTTAATTCAATGAGACAAACGGCATTCACTCATTGATTGATTCAAATTTCAATCCTTGAGTCAATGAATCAAAACTTATTCCTTGTTTCAAAGGAACAAACGTAACTCACTAATTTAGTGAACCCTACTGGACTCGACATAAACTCTTTAACTCAATCAAACAAACTTAACACATAAACCTCGTGAATCAATGTGCACTATTTTTTCAATGAAATGCACTGCACGTCTTATTCAAAGAGTAGAACTCATTCCATTCATTCAATTCCACGAACGAAACGGATGCATTCAATGATGCAAACTGCACGCATTCATTCAAAGATACAGACTGTACACCTTAATTCAATGAGTAGAGCGTTTCTCATTCATTCAATGTGTCAATCTTAACTCTTTAATTTAATCAAGCAAACTGCTTTCATTGAATCAAACATTATTCATTATTTCAATGAAATAAACTTAACACACTTTTTTAGTGATTCAAATTGCACACGTGCATGAAATCAAAGACACTGCACTTGTCAATTCAAGAGTAGAGCTACTCTCATTCATTTAATGTGTCATTCTTAACTCTATAATTCAATCAAACAAACTTAACTCTTAAACCTCATGAATCAATTTGCACACATTCATTCAATGAAATGCACTGCACTACTTATTAATAAAGAAGAGCTCCTAACGGTCATTCAATGCTCGAGCAAAAGTATTCATTCAATGATGCAAACTGCACGCATTCATTCAACGATACAGACTGTACGCCTTAATTCAATGGTAGAACTTCTCTCAATCTTTCAACGTGTCAAGCTTTATGCTTTAATTCAATCAAGCAAGCTGCATTCCATTGATTTATTGAATCAAACATTATACATTATTTCAGTGCAACAAACCTAACACACTTATTTAGTGATTCATATTGCACACGTTCATTCAAACAAAGACCACGGCATTTGTCAATTCAATGAGTAGAGCTACTCTCATTCATTCAATTCCACAAGTTTCACACATTGGCTGAATCATACTGCACACATTCACTGCATGAACGAAATTGCATGTGTTAATTCAATGAGTAGAGCTTCTCTCTTTCACTCCATGTGTCAAGTTTAAACCTTTAATTCAGTGAAACAAACGGCATTCACTCATGGATTGAATCAAATTCAATCCTTGAGTCATTGAATCAAAACTTATTCCTTGTTTCAAAGGAACAAACTTAACTCACTTATTAATTGAATTTTACTGGACTCGATCATTCAATGAAACAAACATTATAATGCAGTGAGTAGAGGTCATCTCATTGTTTCAATGCCGCAAGCAAAGCGATTTACTTCAATGAGTATAGCTTATCTCTTTCATTTAATATGTCAACATTAACTCTATATTTCAATCAAACACATCAACTCATAAACCTCGTCAATCAATTTGCACACATTCATGTAATGAAATGCATTGCACGACTTTTTCAAAGAATATAGCTCTTAACATTCATTCAATGCAACGGGCAAAACGGATTCATTCTATGAAACAAACATTCATTCATTTATACAAAATGCACGCCTTAATGCAATGAGTTGAGCTTCTCTCATTCATTCAACTTGTCAAGCTTTACGCTTTAATTCAATCAAGCAAGCTGCACTCATTGATGCATTGAAACAAAAATTATCCTTTATTTCAATGAAACAAACTTAACACACTTATTTAGTGATTCATATTGCACACGTTCATTCAAACATTTGTCAATTCAATCAGTAGAGCTAATCTCATTCATTCAATGCCACAAGCTTCACGCAATGGCTGAATCGTACTCCATGAACGAAACTGCAATAACTCACTAATTTAGTGAATCCTACTGCACTCGACATAAACTCTTTAATTCAATCAAACAAACTTAACACATAAACCTCGTGAATCAATGTGCACTATTTTTTCAATGAAATGCACTGCACGTCTTATTCAAAGAGTAGAACTCATTCCAATCATTCAATTCCACGAACGAAACGGATGCATTCAATGATGCAAACTGCACGCATTCATTCAAAGATACAGACTGTACACCTTAATTCAATGAGTAGAGAGTTTCTCATTCATTCAATGTGTCAATCTTAACTCTTTAATTTAATCAAGCAAACTGCTTTCATTGAATCAAACATTATTCATTATTTCAATGAAATAAACTTAACACATAAACCTCGTGAATCAATGTGCACTATTTTTTTAATGAAATGCACTGCACGTCTTATTCAAAGAGTAGAACTCATTCCAATCATTCAATTCCACGAACGAAACGGATGCATTTAATGATGCTACTCTCATTCATTTAATGTGTCATTCTTAACTCTATAATTCAATCAAACAAACTTAACTAATAAACCTCGTGAATCAATTTGCACACATTCATTCAATGAAATGCACTGCACTACTTATTAATAAACTAGAGCTCCTAACGATCATTCACTGCTCGAGCAAAAGTATTCATTCAATGATGCAAACTGCACGCGTTCATTCAACGATACAGACTGTACGCCTTAATTCAATGGTAGAACTTCTCTCAATCTTTCAACGTGTCAAGCTTTACGCTTTAATTCAATCAAGCAAGCTGCATTCCATTGATTCATTGAATCAAACATTATACGTTATTTGAGTGCAACAAACTTAACACACTTATTTAGTGATTCATATTGCACACGTTCATTCAAACAAAGACCACGGCATTTGTCAATTCAATGAGTAGAGCTACTCTCATTCATTCAATTCCACAAGTTTCACACATTGGCTAAATCATACTGCACACATTCACAGCATGAACGAAATTGCATGTGTTAATTCAATGAGTAGAGCTTCTCTCTTTCACTCCATGTGTCAAGTTTAAACCTTTAATTCAATGAAACAAACGGCATTCACTCATGGATTGAATCAAACTTCAATACTTGATTCAATGATTCAAAACTTATTCCTTGTTTCAAAGGAACAAACGTAACTCACTTATTTAGTTAATTCTACTGGACTCGATCATTCAATGAAGCAAACTGCACATTATAATGATAATGTCATTGTTTCAATGCCGCAAGCTAAGCGATTTAGTTCACTGAGTGGAGCTTCTCTCCTTATTTTAATATGTCAACATTATCTCTTTAATTCAATCAAACAAACTTAACACATAAACCTCGTGAATTAATGTGCAAACATTCATTCAATGAAATGCACTGCACGACTTATTAATAGAGTAGAGCTCCTAACGTTCATTCAATGCCACGAGCAAAAGTATTTTTTCTATGAAACAAACTGCAAGCAATCATTCAATGATACAGACTGTACGCCTTAATTCAGTGGTAGAGATTCTCTCATTGATTCAATCAAGCAAGCTACGTTCATTGATTCATTGAATCAAACATTATTCGTTATTTCAATGAAACAAACTTAACACACTTATTTAGTGGTTCATATTGCACACGTTCATTCAATCAAAGACAAGGCACTTGTCAATTCAAAGAGTAAAGCTACTCTCATTCATTCAATGCCACAAGCTTCACGCATTGGCAGAATCATACTGCACACATTCACTCCATGAACGAAACTGCATGTGTCAATTCAATGAGTAGAGCTTCTCTCATTCACTCTATGTGTCAAGCTTAACGCTTTAATTCAATGAGACAAACGGCATTCACTCATTGATTGATTCAAATTTCAATCCTTGAGTCAATGAATCAAAACTTATTCCTTGTTTCAAAGGAACAAACGTAACTCACTAATTTAGTGAACCCTACTGGACTCGACATAAACTCTTTAACTCAATCAAACAAACTTAACACATAAACCTCGTGAATCAATGTGCACTATTTTTTCAATGAAATGCACTGCACGTCTTATTCAAAGAGTAGAACTCATTCCATTCATTCAATTCCACGAACGAAACGGATGCATTCAATGATGCAAACTGCACGCATTCATTCAAAGATACAGACTGTACACCTTAATTCAATGAGTAGAGCGTTTCTCATTCATTCAATGTGTCAATCTTAACTCTTTAATTTAATCAAGCAAACTGCTTTCATTGAATCAAACATTATTCATTATTTCAATGAAATAAACTTAACACACTTTTTTAGTGATTCAAATTGCACACGTGCATGAAATCAAAGACACTGCACTTGTCAATTCAAGAGTAGAGCTACTCTCATTCATTTAATGTGTCATTCTTAACTCTATAATTCAATCAAACAAACTTAACTCTTAAACCTCATGAATCAATTTGCACACATTCATTCAATGAAATGCACTGCACTACTTATTAATAAAGAAGAGCTCCTAACGGTCATTCAATGCTCGAGCAAAAGTATTCATTCAATGATGCAAACTGCACGCATTCATTCAACGATACAGACTGTACGCCTTAATTCAATGGTAGAACTTCTCTCAATCTTTCAACGTGTCAAGCTTTATGCTTTAATTCAATCAAGCAAGCTGCATTCCATTGATTTATTGAATCAAACATTATACATTATTTCAGTGCAACAAACCTAACACACTTATTTAGTGATTCATATTGCACACGTTCATTCAAACAAAGACCACGGCATTTGTCAATTCAATGAGTAGAGCTACTCTCATTCATTCAATTCCACAAGTTTCACACATTGGCTGAATCATACTGCACACATTCACTGCATGAACGAAATTGCATGTGTTAATTCAATGAGTAGAGCTTCTCTCTTTCACTCCATGTGTCAAGTTTAAACCTTTAATTCAGTGAAACAAACGGCATTCACTCATGGATTGAATCAAATTCAATCCTTGAGTCAATGAATCAAAACTTATTCCTTGTTTCAAAGGAACAAACTTAACTCACTTATTAATTGAATTTTACTGGACTCGATCATTCAATGAAACAAACATTATAATGCAGTGAGTAGAGGTCATCTCATTGTTTCAATGCCGCAAGCAAAGCGATTTACTTCAATGAGTATAGCTTATCTCTTTCATTTAATATGTCAACATTAACTCTATATTTCAATCAAACACATCAACTCATAAACCTCGTCAATCAATTTGCACACATTCATGTAATGAAATGCATTGCACGACTTTTTCAAAGAATATAGCTCTTAACATTCATTCAATGCAACGGGCAAAACGGATTCATTCTATGAAACAAACATTCATTCATTTATACAAAATGCACGCCTTAATGCAATGAGTTGAGCTTCTCTCATTCATTCAACTTGTCAAGCTTTACGCTTTAATTCAATCAAGCAAGCTGCACTCATTGATGCATTGAAACAAAAATTATCCTTTATTTCAATGAAACAAACTTAACACACTTATTTAGTGATTCATATTGCACACGTTCATTCAAACATTTGTCAATTCAATCAGTAGAGCTAATCTCATTCATTCAATGCCACAAGCTTCACGCAATGGCTGAATCGTACTCCATGAACGAAACTGCAATAACTCACTAATTTAGTGAATCCTACTGCACTCGACATAAACTCTTTAATTCAATCAAACAAACTTAACACATAAACCTCGTGAATCAATGTGCACTATTTTTTCAATGAAATGCACTGCACGTCTTATTCAAAGAGTAGAACTCATTCCAATCATTCAATTCCACGAACGAAACGGATGCATTCAATGATGCAAACTGCACGCATTCATTCAAAGATACAGACTGTACACCTTAATTCAATGAGTAGAGAGTTTCTCATTCATTCAATGTGTCAATCTTAACTCTTTAATTTAATCAAGCAAACTGCTTTCATTGAATCAAACATTATTCATTATTTCAATGAAATAAACTTAACACATAAACCTCGTGAATCAATGTGCACTATTTTTTTAATGAAATGCACTGCACGTCTTATTCAAAGAGTAGAACTCATTCCAATCATTCAATTCCACGAACGAAACGGATGCATTTAATGATGCTACTCTCATTCATTTAATGTGTCATTCTTAACTCTATAATTCAATCAAACAAACTTAACTAATAAACCTCGTGAATCAATTTGCACACATTCATTCAATGAAATGCACTGCACTACTTATTAATAAACTAGAGCTCCTAACGATCATTCACTGCTCGAGCAAAAGTATTCATTCAATGATGCAAACTGCACGCGTTCATTCAACGATACAGACTGTACGCCTTAATTCAATGGTAGAACTTCTCTCAATCTTTCAACGTGTCAAGCTTTACGCTTTAATTCAATCAAGCAAGCTGCATTCCATTGATTCATTGAATCAAACATTATACGTTATTTGAGTGCAACAAACTTAACACACTTATTTAGTGATTCATATTGCACACGTTCATTCAAACAAAGACCACGGCATTTGTCAATTCAATGAGTAGAGCTACTCTCATTCATTCAATTCCACAAGTTTCACACATTGGCTAAATCATACTGCACACATTCACAGCATGAACGAAATTGCATGTGTTAATTCAATGAGTAGAGCTTCTCTCTTTCACTCCATGTGTCAAGTTTAAACCTTTAATTCAATGAAACAAACGGCATTCACTCATGGATTGAATCAAACTTCAATACTTGATTCAATGATTCAAAACTTATTCCTTGTTTCAAAGGAACAAACGTAACTCACTTATTTAGTTAATTCTACTGGACTCGATCATTCAATGAAGCAAACTGCACATTATAATGATAATGTCATTGTTTCAATGCCGCAAGCTAAGCGATTTAGTTCACTGAGTGGAGCTTCTCTCCTTATTTTAATATGTCAACATTATCTCTTTAATTCAATCAAACAAACTTAACACATAAACCTCGTGAATTAATGTGCAAACATTCATTCAATGAAATGCACTGCACGACTTATTAATAGAGTAGAGCTCCTAACGTTCATTCAATGCCACGAGCAAAAGTATTTTTTCTATGAAACAAACTGCAAGCAATCATTCAATGATACAGACTGTACGCCTTAATTCAGTGGTAGAGATTCTCTCATTGATTCAATCAAGCAAGCTACGTTCATTGATTCATTGAATCAAACATTATTCGTTATTTCAATGAAACAAACTTAACACACTTATTTAGTGGTTCATATTGCACACGTTCATTCAATCAAAGACAAGGCACTTGTCAATTCAAAGAGTAAAGCTACTCTCATTCATTCAATGCCACAAGCTTCACGCATTGGCAGAATCAAACTGCACACATTCACTCCATGAACGAAACTGCATGTGTCAATTCAATGAGTAGAGCTTCTCTCATTCACTCTATGTGTCAAGCTTAACGCTTTAATTCAATGAGACAAACGGCATTCACTCATTGATTGATTCAAATTTCAATCCTTGAGTCAATGAATCAAAACTTATTCCTTGTTTCAAAGGAACAAACGTAACTCACTAATTTAGTGAATCCTACTGGACTCGACATAAACTCTTTAACTCAATCAAACAAACTTAACACATAAACTTCGTGAATCAATGTGCACTATTTTTTCAATGAAATGCAGTGCACGTCTTATTCAAAGAGTAGAACTCATTCCATTCATTCAATTCCACGAACGAAACGGATGCATTCAATGATGCAAACTGCACGCATTCATTCAAAGATACAGACTGTACACCTTAATTCAATGAGTAGAGCGTTTCTCATTCATTCAATGTGTCAATCTTAACTCTTTAATTTAATCAAGCAAACTGCTTTCATTGAATCAAATATTATTTATTATTTCAATGAAATAAACTTAACACACTTTTTTAGTGATTCAAATTGCACACGTGCATGAAATCAAAGACACTGCACTTGTCAATTCAAGAGTAGAGCTACTCTCATTCATTTAATGTGTCATTCTTAACTCTATAATTCAATCAAACAAACTTAACTCTTAAACCTCGTGAATCAATTTGCACACATTCATTCAAACATTTGTCAATTCAATGAGTAGAGCTAATCTCATTCATTCAATGCCACAAGCTTCACGCAATGGCTGAATCGTACTCCATGAACGAAACTGCAATAACTCACTAATTTAGTGAATCCTACTGAACTCGACATAAACTCTTTAATTCAATCAAACAAACTTAACACATAAACCTCGTGAATCAATGTGCACTATTTTTTTAATGAAATGCACTGCACGTCTTATTCAAAGAGTAGAACTCATTCCAATCATTCAATTCCACGAACGAAACGGATGCATTCAATGATGCAAACTGCACGCATTCATTCAAAGATACAGACTGTACACCTTAATTCAATGAGTAGAGAGTTTCTCATTCATTCAATGTGTCAATCTTAACTCTTTAATTTAATCAAGCAAACTGCTTTCATTGAATCAAACATTATTCATTATTTCAATGAAATAAACTTAACACATAAACCTCGTGAATCAATGTGCACTATTTTTTTAATGAAATGCACTGCACGTCTTATTCAAAGAGTAGAACTCATTCCAATCATTCAATTCCACGAACGAAACGGATGCATTCAATGATGCTACTCTCATTCATTTAATGTGTCATTCTTAACTCTATAATTCAATCAAACAAACTTAACTAATAAACCTCGTGAATCAATTTGCACACATTCATTCAATGAAATGCACTGCACTACTTATTAATAAACTAGAGCTCCTAACGATCATTCACTGCTCGAGCAAAAGTATTCATTCAATGATGCAAACTGCACGCGTTCATTCAACGATACAGACTGTACGCCTTAATTCAATGGTAGAACTTCTCTCAATCTTTCAACGTGTCAAGCTTTACGCTTTAATTCAATCAAGCAAGCTGCATTCCATTGATTCATTGAATCAAACATTATACGTTATTTGAGTGCAACAAACTTAACACACTTATTTAGTGATTCATATTGCACACGTTCATTCAAACAAAGACCACGGCATTTGTCAATTCAATGAGTAGAGCTACTCTCATTCATTCAATTCCACAAGTTTCACACATTGGCTAAATCATACTGCACACATTCACAGCATGAACGAAATTGCATGTGTTAATTCAATGAGTAGAGCTTCTCTCTTTCACTCCATGTGTCAAGTTTAAACCTTTAATTCAATGAAACAAACGGCATTCACTCATGGATTGAATCAAACTTCAATACTTGATTCAATGATTCAAAACTTATTCCTTGTTTCAAAGGAACAAACGTAACTCACTTATTTAGTTAATTCTACTGGACTCGATCATTCAATGAAGCAAACTGCACATTATAATGATAATGTCATTGTTTCAATGCCGCAAGCTAAGCGATTTAGTTCACTGAGTGGAGCTTCTCTCCTTATTTTAATATGTCAACATTATCTCTTTAATTCAATCAAACAAACTTAACACATAAACCTCGTGAATTAATGTGCAAACATTCATTCAATGAAATGCACTGCACGACTTATTAATAGAGTAGAGCTCCTAACGTTCATTCAATGCCACGAGCAAAAGTATTTTTTCTATGAAACAAACTGCAAGCAATCATTCAATGATACAGACTGTACGCCTTAATTCAGTGGTAGAGATTCTCTCATTGATTCAATCAAGCAAGCTACGTTCATTGATTCATTGAATCAAACATTATTCGTTATTTCAATGAAACAAACTTAACACACTTATTTAGTGGTTCATATTGCACACGTTCATTCAATCAAAGACAAGGCACTTGTCAATTCAAAGAGTAAAGCTACTCTCATTCATTCAATGCCACAAGCTTCACGCATTGGCAGAATCATACTGCACACATTCACTCCATGAACGAAACTGCATGTGTCAATTCAATGAGTAGAGCTTCTCTCATTCACTCTATGTGTCAAGCTTAACGCTTTAATTCAATGAGACAAACGGCATTCACTCATTGATTGATTCAAATTTCAATCCGTGAGTCAATGAATCAAAACTTATTCCTTGTTTCAAAGGAACAAACGTAACTCACTAATTTAGTGAACCCTACTGGACTCGACATAAACTCTTTAACTCAATCAAACAAACTTAACACATAAACCTCGTGAATCAATGTGCACTATTTTTTCAATGAAATGCACTGCACGTCTTATTCAAAGAGTAGAACTCATTCCATTCATTCAATTCCACGAACGAAACGGATGCATTCAATGATGCAAACTGCACGCATTCATTCAAAGATACAGACTGTACACCTTAATTCAATGAGTAGAGCGTTTCTCATTCATTCAATGTGTCAATCTTAACTCTTTAATTTAATCAAGCAAACTGCTTTCATTGAATCAAACATTATTCATTATTTCAATGAAATAAACTTAACACACTTTTTTAGTGATTCAAATTGCACACGTGCATGAAATCAAAGACACTGCACTTGTCAATTCAAGAGTAGAGCTACTCTCATTCATTTAATGTGTCATTCTTAACTCTATAATTCAATCAAACAAACTTAACTCTTAAACCTCATGAATCAATTTGCACACATTCATTCAATGAAATGCACTGCACTACTTATTAATAAAGAAGAGCTCCTAACGGTCATTCAATGCTCGAGCAAAAGTATTCATTCAATGATGCAAACTGCACGCATTCATTCAACGATACAGACTGTACGCCTTAATTCAATGGTAGAACTTCTCTCAATTTTTCAACGTGTCAAGCTTTATGCTTTAATTCAATCAAGCAAGCTGCATTCCATTGATTTATTGAATCAAACATTATACATTATTTCAGTGCAACAAACTTAACACACTTATTTAGTGATTCATATTGCACACGTTCATTCAAACAAAGACCACGGCATTTGTCAATTCAATGAGTAGAGCTACTCTCATTCATTCAATTCCACAAGTTTCACACATTGGCTGAATCATACTGCACACATTCACTGCATGAACGAAATTGCATGTGTTAATTCAATGAGTAGAGCTTCTCTCTTTCACTCCATGTGTCAAGTTTAAACCTTTAATTCAGTGAAACAAACGGCATTCACTCATGGATTGAATCAAATTCAATCCTTGAGTCAATGAATCAAAACTTATTCCTTGTTTCAAAGGAACAAACTTAACTCACTTATTAATTGAATTTTACTGGACTCGATCATTCAATGAAACAAACATTATAATGCAGTGAGTAGAGGTCATCTCATTGTTTCAATGCCGCAAGCAAAGCGATTTACTTCAATGAGTATAGCTTATCTCTTTCATTTAATATGTCAACATTAACTCTATATTTCAATCAAACACATCAACTCATAAACCTCGTCAATCAATTTGCACACATTCATGTAATGAAATGCATTGCACGACTTTTTCAAAGAATATAGCTCTTAACATTCATTCAATGCAACGGGCAAAACGGATTCATTCTATGAAACAAACATTCATTCATTTATACAAAATGCACGCCTTAATGCAATGAGTTGAGCTTCTCTCATTCATTCAACTTGTCAAGCTTTACGCTTTAATTCAATCAAGCAAGCTGCACTCATTGATGCATTGAAACAAAAATTATCCTTTATTTCAATGAAACAAACTTAACACACTTATTTAGTGATTCATATTGCACACGTTCATTCAAACATTTGTCAATTCAATCAGTAGAGCTAATCTCATTCATTCAATGCCACAAGCTTCACGCAATGGCTGAATCGTACTCCATGAACGAAACTGCAATAACTCACTAATTTAGTGAATCCTACTGCACTCGACATAAACTCTTTAATTCAATCAAACAAACTTAACACATAAACCTCGTGAATCAATGTGCACTATTTTTTCAATGAAATGTACTGCACGTCTTATTCAAAGAGTAGAACTCATTCCAATCATTCAATTCCACGAAAGAAACGGATGCATTCAATGATGCAAACTGCACGCATTCATTCAAAGATACAGACTGTACACCTTAATTCAATGAGTAGAGCGTTTCTCATTCATTCAATGTGTCAATCTTAACTCTTTAATTTAATCAAGCAAACTGCTTTCATTGAATCAAACATTATTCATTATTTCAATGAAATAAACTTAACACACTTTTTTAGTGATTCAAATTGCACACGTGCATGAAATCAAAGACACTGCACTTGTCAATTCAAGAGTAGAGCTACTCTCATTCATTTAATGTGTCATTCTTAACTCTATAATTCAATCAAACAAACTTAACTAATAAACCTAGTGAATCAGTTTGCACACATTCATTCAATGAAATGCACTGCACTACTTATTAATAAAGTAGAGCTCCTAACGATCATTCAATGCTCGAGCAAAAGTATTCATTCAATGATGCAAACTGCCCGCGTTCATTCAACGATACAGACTGTACGCCTTAATTCAATGGTAGAACTTCTCTCAATCTTTCAACGTGTCAAGCTTTACACTTTAATTCAATCAAGCAAGCTGCATTCCATTGATTCATTGAATCAAACATTATACGTTATTTGAGTGCAACAAACTTAACACACTTATTTAGTGATTCATATTGCACACGTTCATTCAAACAAAGACCACGGCATTTGTCAATTCAATGAGTAGAGCTACTCTCATTCATTCAATTCCACAAGTTTCACACATTGGCTAAATCATACTGCACACTTTCACTGCATGAACGAAATTGCATGTGTTAATTCAATGAGTAGAGCTTCTCTCTTTCACTCCATGTGTCAAGTTTAAACCTTTAATTCAATGAAACAAACGGCATTCACTCATGGATTGAATCAAACTTCAATACTTGATTCAATGATTCAAAACTTATTCCTTTCAAAGGAACAAACGTAACTCACTTATTTAGTTAATTCTACTGGACTCGATCATTCAATGAAACAAACTGCACATTATAATGATAATGTCATTGTTTCAATGCCGCAAGCTAAGCGATTTAGTTCACTGAGTGGAGCTTCTCTCCTTATTTTAATATGTCAACATTATCTCTTTAATTCAATCAAACAAACTTAACACATAAACCTCGTGAATTAATGTGCAAACATTCATTCAATGAAATGCACTGCATGACTTATTAATAGAGTAGAGCTCCTAACGTTCATTCAATGCCACGAGCAAAAGTATTTTTTCTATGAAACAAACTGCAAGCAATCATTCAATGATACAGACTGTACGCCTTAATTCAGTGGTAGAGATTCTCTCATTGATTCAATCAAGCAAGCTACGTTCATTGATTCATTGAATCAAACATTATTCGTTATTTCAATGAAACAAACTTAACACACTTATTTAGTGGTTCATATTGCACACGTTCATTCAATCAAAGACAAGGCACTTGTCAATTCAAAGAGTAAAGCTACTCTCATTCATTCAATGCCACAAGCTTCACGCATTGGCAGAATCATACTGCACACATTCACTCCATGAACGAAACTGCATGTGTCAATTCAATGAGTAGAGCTTCTCTCATTCACTCTATGTGTCAAGCTTAACGCTTTAATTCAATGAGACAAACGGCATTCACTCATTGATTGATTCAAATTTCAATCCGTGAGTCAATGAATCAAAACTTATTCCTTGTTTCAAAGGAACAAACGTAACTCACTAATTTAGTGAACCCTACTGGACTCGACCTAAACTCTTTGACTCAATCAAACAAACTTAACACATAAACCTCGTGAATCAATGTGCACTATTTTTTCAATGAAATGCACTACACGTCTTATTCAAAGAGTAGAACTCATTCCATTCATTCAATTCCACGAACGAAACGGATGCATTCAATGATGCAAACTGCACGCATTCATTCAACGATACAGACTGTACACCTTAATTCAATGAGTAGAGCGTTTCTCATTCATTCAATGTGTCAATCTTAACTCTTTAATTTAATCAAGCAAACTGCTTTCATTGAATCAAACATTATTCATTATTTCAATGAAATAAACTTAACACACTTTTTTAGTGATTCAAATTGCACACGTGCATGCAATCAAAGACACTGCACTTGTCAATTCAAGAGTAGAGCTACTCTCATTCATTTAATGTGTCATTCTTAACTCTATAATTCAATCAAACAAACTTAACTAATAAACCTCGTGAATCAGTTTGCACACATTCATTCAATGAAATGCACTGCACTACTTATTAATAAAGTAGAGCTCCTAACGATCATTCAATGCTCGAGCAAAAGTATTCATTCAATGATGCAAACTGCACGCGTTCATTCAACGATACAGACTGTACGCCTTAATTCAATGGTAGAACTTCTCTCAATCTTTCAACGTGTCAAGCTTTACACTTTAATTCAATCAAGCAAGCTGCATTCCATTGATTCATTGAATCAAACATTATACGTTATTTGAGTGCAACAAACTTAACACACTTATTTAGTGATTCATATTGCACACGTTCATTCAAACAAAGACCACGGCATTTGTCAATTCAATGAGTAGAGCTACTCTCATTCATTCAATTCCACAAGTTTCACACATTGGCTAAATCATACTGCACACATTCACAGCATGAACGAAATTGCATGTGTTAATTCAATGAGTAGAGCTTCTCTCTTTCACTCCATGTGTCAAGTTTAAACCTTTAATTCAATGAAACGAATGGCATTCATTCATGGATTGAATCAAACTTCAATACTTGATTCAATGATTCAAAACTTATTCCTTGTTTCAAAGGAACAAACGTAACTCACTTATTTAGTTAATCCTACTGGACTCGATCATTCAATGAAACAAACTGCACATTATAATGATAATCTCATTGTTTCAATGCCGCAAGCTAAGCGATTTAGTTCAATGAGTGGAGCTTCTCTCCTTATTTTAATATGTCAACATTAACTCTTTAATTCAATCAAACAAACTTAACACATAAACCTCGTGAATCAATGTGCACACATTCATTCAATGAAATGCACTGCACGACTTATTAATAGAGTAGAGCTCCTAACGTTCATTCAATGCCACGAGCAAAAGTATTTTTTCTATGAAACAAACTGCACGCAATCATTCAATGATACAGACCGTACGCCTTAATTCAGTGGTAGAGATTCTCTCATTGATTCAATCAAGCAAGCTACGTTCATTGATTCATTGAATCAAACATTATTCGTTATTTCAATGAAACAAACTTAACACACTTATTTAGTAGTTCATATTGCACACGTTCATTCAATCAAAGACAAGGGACTTGTCAATTCAAAGAGTAAAGCTACTCTCATTCCTTCAATGCCACAAGCTTCACGCATTGGCAGAATCATACTGCACACATTCACTCCATGAACGAAAACTGCATGTGTCAATTCAATGAGTAGAGCTTCTCTCATTCACTCTATGTGTCAAGCTTAACGCTTTAATTCAATGAGACAAACGGCATTCACTCATTGATTGATTCAAATTTCAATCCGTGAGTCAATGAATCAAAACTTATTCCTTGTTTCAAAGGAACAAACGTAACTCACTAATTTAGTGAATCCTACTGGACTCGACATAAACTCTTTAATTCAATCAAACAAACTTAACACATAAACCTCGTGAATCAATGTGCACTATTTTTTCAATGAAATTCACCGCACGTCTTATTCAAAGAGTAGAACTCATTCCATTCATTCAATTCCACGAACGAAACGGATGCATTCAATGATGCAAACTGCACGCATTCATTCAAAGACACAGACTGTACACCTTAATTCAATGAGTAGAGCGTTTCTCATTCATTCAATGTGTCAATCTTAACTCTTTTATTTAATCAAGCAAACTGCTTTCATTTAATCAAACATTATTCATTATTTCAATGAAATAAACTTAACACACTTTTTTAGTGATTCAAATTGCACACGTGCATGCAATCAAAGACACTGCACTTGTCAATTCAAGAGTAGAGCTACTCTCATTCATTTAATGTGTCATTCTTAACTCTATAATTCAATCAAACAAACTTAACTCATAAACCTCGTGAATCAATTTGCACACATTCATTCAATGAAATGCACTGCACTACTTATTAATAAAGTAGAGCTCCTAACGGTCATTTAATGCTCGAGCAAAAGTATTCATTCAATGATGCAAACTGCACGCATTCATTCAACGATACAGACTGTACGCCTTAATTCAATGGTAGAACTTCTCTCAATCTTTCAACGTGTCAAGCTTTACGCTTTAATTCAATCATGCAAGCTGCATTCCATTGATTCATTGAATCAAACATTATACGTTATTTGAGTGCAACAAACTTAACACACTTATTTAGTGATTCATATTGCACACGTTCATTCAAACAAAGACACGGCATTTGTCAATTCAATGAGTAGAGCTACTCTCATTCATTCAATCCACAAGTTTCACACATTGGCTGAATCATACTGCACACATTCACTGCATGAACGAAATTGCATGTGTTAATTCAATGAGTAGAGCTTCTCTCTTTCACTCCATGTGACAAGTTTAAACCTTTAATTCAGTGAAACAAACGGCATTCACTCATGGATTGAATCAAATTCAATCCTTGAATCAATGAATCAAAACGTATTCCTTATTTCAAAGGAACAAACGTAACTCACTTATTAATTGAATTTTACTGGACTCGATCATTCAATGAAACAAACATTATAATGCAGTGAGTAGAGGTCATCTCATTGTTTCAATGCCGCAAGCAAAGCGATTTACTTCAATGAGTATAGCTTATCTCTTTCATTTAATATGTCAACATTAACTCTATATTTCAATCAAACAAACTCAACTCATAAACCTCGTCAATCAATTTGCACACATTCATGTAATGAAATGCATTGCACGACTTTTTCAAAGAATATAGCTCTTAACATTCATTCAATGCAACGGGCAAAACAGATTCATTCTAAGAAACAAACATTCATTCATTTATACAAAATGCACGCCTTAATGCAATGAGTTGAGCTTCTCTAATTCATTCAACTTGTCAAGCTTTACGCTTTAATTCAACCAAGCAAGCTGCACTCATTGATGCATTGAAACAACAATTAGTCGTTACTTCAATGCAACAAACTTAACACACTTATTTAGTGATTCAAATTGCACACGTTCATTCAAACAAAGACCACGGCATTTGTCAATTCAATGAGTAGAGCTACTCTCATTCATTCAATGCCACAAGCTTCACGCATTGGCTGAATCATACTGCACACATTCACTCAATGAACGAAACTGCATGTGTTAATTCAATGAGTAGAGCTTCTCTCATTCATTCATTCAACGTGTCAATCTTAACTCTATAACTTAATCAAGCAAACTGCATTCATTGATTTATTGAATCAAACATTATTTGTTATTTCAATGAAATAAACTTAACACACTTTTTTAGTGATTCAAATTGCGCACGTGCATGCAAACAAAGACACTGAACTTGTCAATTCAAGAGTAGAGCTACTCTCATTCATTTAATGTGTCATTCTTAACTCTATAATTCAATCAAACAAACTTAACTAATAAACCTCGTGAATCAATTTGCACACATTCATTCAATGAAATGAATTGCACGACTTATTCAAAGAGTATAGCTGCTAACATTCATTCAATGCCACGAGCAAAACGTATTCATTGTATGAAACAAACATTCGTTCATTTATACAAAATGCACGCCTTAATGCAATGAGTAGAGTTTCTCTCATTCATTCAACTTGTCAAGCTTTATGCTTTAATTCAATCAAGCAAGGTGCATTCATTGATTCATTGAAACAAAAAATATTTGTTATTTCAATGAAACAAACTTACACACTTATTTAGTAATTCATATTGCACACGTTCATTCAATCAAAGACATGGCATTTGTCAATTCAAAGTGTAGAGCTACTCTCATTCATTCAATGCCACAAGCTTCACGCATTAGCTGAATCAAACTTCACACATTGGCTCCTTGAACGAAACTGCATGTGTTAATTCAATGAGTAGAGATTCTGTCATTCACTCCATGTGTCAAGCTTCTCGCTTTAATTCAATGAAACAAACGGGATTAACTCATGGATGGAATCAAACTTGAATCCTTGATTCGATAAATCAAAACTTATCCTTGTTTCAAAGGAACAAAGGTAACTCACTAATTTAGTGAATCCTACTGGACTCGATCATTCAATGAAACAAACTGCACATTATAATGCAGTGAGTAGAGGTGATCTCATTGTTTCAATGCCACAAAATACGCGGTTTAATTCAATGAGTAGAGCTTCTCTCATGCATTTAAAGTGTCAAGCTTAACTCTTTAACTCAATCAAACAAACTTAACTCATAAACCCCGTGAATCAATTTGCACACATTCATTCAATGAAATGCACTGCACGACTTATTAATAGAGTAGAGCTCCTACGTTCATTCAAAGCCACCAGCAAAAGTATTCATTCTATGAAACAAACTGCACGCAGTCATTCAATGATACAACCTGTACGCCTTAAGTCAATGGTAGAACTTCTCTCATTCATTCAACGTGTCAAGCTTTACTCTTTAATTCAGTCAAGCAAGCTGCATTCATCGATTCATTGAATCAAACATTATTCGTTATTTCAATGAAACAAATTAACTCACTTATTTAGAGCTTAAAATTGCACACGTTCATTCAATCAAAGACACTGCACTTGTCAATTCAATGAGTAGAGCTACTCTCATTCATTCAAAGCCACAAGCTTCACGCATTCGGCTGAATCATACTGCACACATTCACTCCACGAACGAAACTGCATGTGTTAATTCAATGAGTAGAGCTTCTCTCATTCACTCTATGTGTCAAGCTTCACGCTTTAATTCAATGAAACAAACGGCATTCACTCATTGATTGAATCAAACTTCAAACCTTGATTCAATGAATCAAAACTAATTCCTTGTTTCAAAGGAACAAACGTAATTCACTTATTTAATGAATCCTACTGGACTCGATCATTCAATGAAACAAACTGCACATTATAATGCAGTGAGTTGAAGTAATCTTATTGTTTCAATGCCACAAGCTTCGCGTTTTAATTCAATGAATAGAGCTTCTCTCCTTCATTTAATATGTCAACATTAACACTATCATTCAAACAAACCTAACACATAAACCTCGTGAATCAATGTGCATTATTCTTTCAATGAAATGCAGTGCACGTCCTATTCAAAGAGTAGAGCTCATACCATTCATTCTATGCCACGAGCGAAACGGATTCATTGAATGAAACAGATTGACGTCTTAATTCAATGAGTAGAGCTTCCTTCTTTCATTTAACGTGTCATGATTAACGCTTTACTTCAATCAAGCAAGCTCCATTCATGTATTTATTGAATCAAACATTATTAATTATTTCAATGAAACAAACTTAACACACTTAATTAATGATTCAAATAGCACACGTTCATTCAAACAAAGACACGGCATTTGTCAATTCAATGAGTAGAGCTACTCTCATTCATTCAATTCCACAAGCTTCAAGCACTCGGCTGAATTAAACTGCACACATTCACTCCATGAACGAAAGTGCATGTGTTAATTCAATGAGTAGAGCTTCTCTCATTCACTCCATGTGTCAAGCTAAACACTTTAATTCAATAAAACAACTCATGGATTGAATCAAACTTCAATCCTTGATTCCATGAATGAAACCTTATTCATTGTTTCCAAGGAAGAAAAGTAATTCACTTATTTCAAGAATCTTACTGGACTCGATCATTCAATGAAACAAACTGCACATTATAATGCAGTGAGTAGAGGTCATCTCATTGTTTCAATGCCACAAGCTTCGTGTTTTAATTCAATGAGTAGAGCTTATCTCCTTCATTTAATATGTCAACCATTAACTCTTTAATTCAATCAAACAAACCTAACACATAAACCTCGTGAATGAATGTGCACTATTCTTTCAATGAAATGCTCTGCACGTCTTATTCAAAGAGTAGAGCTCATACCATTCATTCAATGCCTCGAGCGAAACGGATTCATTCAATGAAGCAAAATGCACGCATTCATTCAAAGATACAGATTGTACGCCTTAATTCAACGAGTAGAACTTCCCTCATTCATTCAACGTGTCAAGCTTAATGCTTTAATTCAATCAAGCAAGCTCCATTCATGTATTCATTGAATCAAACATTATTCGTTATTTCAATGAAACAAACTTAACACACTATTTTACTGATTCAAATTGCACACGTTCATTCAATCAGACACAGCAATTGTCAATTGAATGAGTAGAGCTACTCTCATTCATTTAATGTGTCATTCTTAACTCTATAATTCAATCAAACAAACTTAACTCATAAACATCGTGATTCAATTTGCACACATTCATTCTTTGAAATGCTTTGCACGATTTATTCAAAGAGTAGAGCTCCTAACATTCATTCAATGCCACCAGCAAAACGGATCCATTCTATGAAACAAACATTCATTCAATTATACAAAATGCACGCCCTAATGCAATTAGTAGAGCTTCTCTCATTCATTCAACTTGTCAAGCTTTACGCTTTAATTCAATCAAGCAAGCTGCATTCATTGATTCCTTGAAACAAAAATTATTCGTTATTTCAATGAAACAAACTTAACACACTTATTTAGTGATTCAAATTGCATACGTTCATTCAATCAAAGACACGGCACTTGTCAATTCAATGAGTGGAGCTACTCTCATTCATTCATTGCCACAAGCTTCACGCATTGGCTCAATCAAACTGCACACATTCACTCCATGAACGAAACTGCACGTTTGAATTCAATGAGTAGAGCTTCGTTCATTCACTGCATGTGTCAAGCTTAATGCTTTAATTCAATGAAACAAACTGCATTCACTCATGTATTGAATCAAACGTCAATCATTGATTCATTGAATCAAAACTTAATCGTTGTTAGTGAATCCTACTGCACTCGTTCTTTCAATGAAACAGACTGCACTTTATAATTAAATGAGTAGAAGTCATCTCATTGGTTTAATGCCAGAAGATTAGCGTTTTTATTCAATGAACTTCTGTCATTCATTTAATGTGTCATGCTTAACTCTATAAATCAATCAAACAAACTTTAGCCATAAACCTCGTGAATCAATTTGCACACATGAAATGAAATGAACTGCACGACTTTTTCAAAGAGTAGAGGTGCTAACATTCATTCAATGACACCAGCAAAACAGATTCATTCTATGAAACAAACTACACGCATTCATTCAATGATACAGACTGTACACCTTAATTCAATGAGTAGAGCTTCTCTCATTCATTCATGGTGTCAAGCTTAACGTTTTAATTCAAACAAACAAACTGCATTCATTGATTCGTTGAATCAAATATTATTCGATATTTCAATGAAACAAACTTAACACACTTATTTAGTGATTCAAATTGCACAGTTCATTCAATCAAAGACACGGCATTTGTCAATTCAAAGAGTAGAGCTACTCTCATTCATTCAATGCCACAAGCTTCACGCATTGACTCAAACAAACTGCACACATTCACTCCATGAACGAAACTGCAGGTGTTAATTCACTGAGTAGAGCTTCTCTCATTCACTCCATGTGTCAAGCTTAACGCTTTAATTCAATGAAACAAACGGCATTCACTCATTGATTGAATCAAACTTCAATTCTTGATTCAATGAATCAAAACTTATTCCTTGTTTCATAGGAAAAAACATAACTCACTAATTTAGTGAATACTACTACACTCGATCATTCAATAAAACAAACTGCACATTATAATGCAGTGAGTAGACGTATCTCATTGTTTCAATGCCACAAGCTTAGCGTATTAATTCAATGAGTAGAGCTTCTCTCATGCATTAAAGGTGTCAAGCTTAACTCTTTAATTCAATCAAATAAACTTAACTCATAAACCTCGTGAATCAATGTGCCCGCATTCATTCAGTGAAATACACCACACGAATTCTTCAGAGTAGAGCTCCTACCAATCATTCAGTGCTATGTGCAAAACGCATTCATTCAATGAAACAAACTTCACGCATTCATTCAGTGATACAAACTGCACCCCTTAATTAGGGGTAGAGCTTCTCTCATTTATTCAACGTGTCAAGCTTGAATAATGAATCAAACGTTATTCATTATTTCAATGAATCAAAATTAACATTTATTTAGTGAATCAATCTGCACACGTTCATTCAGTCAAAGACACGGCACTTGTCAATTTAATGAGTAGAGCTACTCTCATTCATTATATGCCACAAGCTTCACGCATTGTCTAAATCAAACTGCACACATTCACTCCATGAAACAATCTGAACGTGTTGATTCAATGAGTAGGGCTTCTCTCTTTCACTCCATGTGTGAAGTCTGACGGCTTTAATTCAATGAAATAAACGGCATTCTCTCATGTATTGAATCAAACCTTATTCCTTGTTTCAAAGGAACAAACGTTCTCATTTTTTTAGTGAATCCTACTGCACGCGTTCAATCAATGAAACAGTCTGCACATGATAATTCAATGAGTAGCAGTCATTTCATTGGTTCAATAAGTAGAGCTTCTCTTATTATTTAATGTGTCATGCTTAACTCTATAATTCAATCAAACAAATTAACTCATAAACCTCGTGAATCAATCTGCACACATTCATTCAATGAAATGCACTGCACGACTAATTCAAAGAGTAGAGCTCCTAACATTCATTCAATGCCACCAGCAAAACGGATTCATTCTATGAAACAAACTGCATTCATTAAGACTGCACGCCTTATTTCAATGAGTAGAGCTTCTCTCATTCATTCAACGTGTCAAGCTTAACACTTTAATACAATCAAGCAAACTGCATTCATTGATTCATTGAATCAAACATTATTCGTTATTTCAATGAAACAAACTTAACACACTTATTTAGTGATTCAAATTGCACACGCTCATTCAATCAAAGACACGGCATTTGTCAATTCAATGCGTAGAGCCACAAGCCACAAGCTTCACGCATTGGCTCAAACAAACTGCACACATTAACTGCATGAACGAAACTGCAGGTGTTAATTCAATGAGTTGAGCTTCTGTCATTCACTCGATATGTCAAGCTTAACGCTTTAATTCAATGAAACACACTGCATTCACTCATTGATTGAATCAAACTTCAATCCTTGATTCAATGAATCAAACCTTATTCCTTGTTTCTTAGGAACAAATGTAGCTCACTAATTTATTGAATCCGATTGGACTCGATATTCAATGAAACAAACTGCACATTTTAATGCAGTGAGTAGATGTAATCTCATTGGTTCAATGCCACCAGCTCATCGTTTTAATTCAATGAGTAGTGCTTCTTTAATTCAATCAAATAAACTTTACTCATAAACCTCGTGAATCAATCTGCACCTGTTCATTCAATTAGATTAGATTACTTACAGTGTGGAAACAGGCCCTTCGGCCCAACAAGTCCACACCGACCCGCCGAAGCGTATACCACCCAGACCCATACTCCTACGTTTACCCCTTCACCTAACACTACGGGCAATTTAACATGGCCAATTCACCTAACCTGCACATATTTGGATTATGTGAGGAAACCGGAGCACGCGGAGGAAACCCACGCAGCCACGGGGAGAACGTGCAAACTCCATACAGAGAGTCGCCTGACGCTGTGAGGCAGCAGTGCTAACCAATGAAATGCACTGCACGACTTATTCAAAGAGTAGAGCTCCTAACATTCATTCAATGCCACGAGAAAAACGCATTCATTCTATGAAACAAACTGCACGCATTCATTCAATGATACAGACTGTACGCCTTAATTCAATGTGTAAAGTGTCCCTCATTCATTCAATGAGTCCAGCTTAACGCGTTCATTCAATCAAACAAACTTAACTCATAAACCTCATGAATCAATCTGCCCGCATTCATTCAGTGAAATACACCACACGAATTATTCAGAGTAGAGCTCCTAATATTCATTCAGTGCCATGCACAAAACGCATTCATTCAATGAAACAAACTGCACTCATTCAATCAATGATACAGACTGCAGGGATTAGTTCAATGAGTAGAGCTTCTCTCATTTATTCAACGTGTCAAGCTTAACGCTTTAATTCAATCAAGCAAACTGCATTCATTAACTCATTCACTCAAACATTATTCGTTATTTCAATGAAACAAACTTAACCCTTTTTTAGTGAATCAAGCTGCACTCGTTCATTCATTCAAAGACACGGCACTTGTCAATTCAATGAGTAGCACCACACTCACTCATTCAATGCCACAGGCTTCACGCATTGTCACTGTCAAACTGCACACATTCACTCCATGAACCAAACTGCACGTGTTAATTCAATGAGTAGAGTTTCACTCATTCACTTCATGTCTCAAGCTTCAGGCTTTAATTCAACGAAACAAACGGCAATCACTCATTGATTCAGTGAGTCAAACCTTATTCCTTGTTTCATAGGAACAAACGTATCTCGCTAATTTCGTGAATGCTACTGCACTCGATCATTCAATGAAACAAACTGCACATTATTAATGCAGTGAGTAGAGATAATCTCATTGTTTCAATGCCACAAGCATAGCGTTTTAATTTAATGAGTAGAGCTTCTCTCACGCATTTAATGTGTCAAGCTTATCTCTTTAATTAAATCAAATAAACTTTACTCATAAACCTCGTGAATCACTCTGCACCTATTCATTCAATGAAAGATATCAAAGAGTCCAACCATGCATTCATTGCCGCGAGCAAAACGCATTGATTCTATGAAACAAACTCCACCTATTCATTCAATGATACAGACTGCACGCCTTAATTCAATGAGTAAAATGTCTCTCATTCATTCAATGAGTCCAGCTTAACGCTTTTATGCAGTCAAACAAACTTAACTCATAAACCTCACGAATCAATCTTCCCGCATTCATTCAGTGAAATACACCACATGAATTATTCAGGGTAGAGCTCCTACCATTCATTCAGGGCCACGCGCAAAATGCATTCATTCAATGAAACAAACTTCACGCATTGATTCAATGATACACATTGCACGCCTCCATTCAATGAGTAGAGCTTCTCTCATTTATTCAACGTGTCAAGCTTAACGTTTTATTTCAATCAAGAAAACTTCATTCATTGATTCACCAAGTCAACCTTCAGTCATTGACCCAATGATTCAAACGTTATTCATTATTTCAATAAATCAAACGTTATTCATTATTTCAATGAAACAAACTTAACACACTTATTTAGTTAATCAAACTGCACACCTTCATTCAATCAAAGACACGGCACTTGTCAATTCAATGAGTAGAGCTACTCTCATTCTTTCAATCCCACAAGCTTCACGCATTGTCTCAATCAAACTGCACACAGTCACTCCATGAACGAAACTGCACGTGTTAATTCAATGAGAAGGCTACTCTCATTCACTCCACGTGTCAAGCTTAACGCTTTAATTCAACGAAATAAACGGCATTCTCTCATGGATTGAATCAAACCTTATTCCTGGTTTCAAATGAGCAAACGTAACTCATTTATTTAGTGAATCCTATTGCATTCGTTCATTCAATGAAACAGACTACACATGATAATTCATTGAGTAGAGGTAATCTCATTGTTTCAATGCCACAAGCTAAGCGTTTTAATTCAATGAGTAGAGCTTCTCTCATGCATTTAATGTGTCAAGCTTAACTGTTTAATTCAATCAAATAAACTTTATTCATAAATCTCTTGAATCAATCTGCATGTATTCATTCAATGAACAATATCATTCGACTGATACAAAGAGTACAGGTCGTACCATGCATTCAATGCCACAAGCTTCACGCATTGTGTCAATCAAACTGCACACAAGCACTCCATGAACGAAACTGCACGTGTTAATTCAATGACTGGAGCTTCTCTCATTCACTCCATGTGTCAAGCTTAAAGCTTTAATTCAATGAAACAAACGGCATTCACTTATTGATTGAATCAAACTTAAATCCTTGAATCAATGAATCTAACCTTAATCGTTGTTTCAAAGGAACAAACGTAACTCACTTATTTAGTGCATCCTACTGCACTCGTTCATTCAATGAAACAGACTGCACATGATAATGCAATGAGTAGAATTCATCTCATCTCAATGCCAGACGCTTCGCGTTTTTATTCAATAAGTAGAGCTTCTCTCAGTCATTTAATGTGTCATGCTTATCTTTATAATTTAATCAAAAAAACTTAACTCATAAACCTCGTGAATCAATCTATACACATTCATTCAATGAAACGCACTGCACGACTTATTCAAAGAGTAGAGCTCCTAACATTCATTCAATGCCACGAGCAAAACAGATACCTTCTACGAAACAAGGTGCATGCATTCATTTAATGACACAGACTGTACGCCTTAATTCAATGAGAACAGCTTCACTCATTCATTCAACGTGTCAAGCTTACCGCTTTAATTCAATCAATCAAGCTGCACTCATTGATTCATTGAATCAAACATTATTCGTTATTTCAATAAACTAAACTTAACACACTTATTTAGTGATTCAAATTGCACACGTTCATTCAATCAAAGATAAGGCACTTGTCAATTCAAAGAGTAAAGCTACTCTCATTCATTCAATGCCACAAGCTTTACGCATTGGCTGAATTATACTGCACACTTTCAGTCCATGAACGAAACTGCACGTGTTAATTCAATGAGTAGAGCTTGTCTCATTCACTCCATGTTTCGAGCTGTACGCTTTATTTCAATGAAACAAACGGCATCACTTATTGATTGAATCAAACTTCTATCCATGATTCAATGAATCAAACATTATTCCTTGTTTCATAGGAACAAACGTAACTCAATAACTTAGTGAATCCTACTGTACTAGATCATTCAATGAAACAAACTGCACATTACAATGCAGTGAGTAGATCTAATCTCGTTGTTTCAATTCCCCAAGCATAGCGTTTTAATTCAATGAGTACAGCGTCTCCCATGCATTTAATGTGTCAGGATTAACTCTTTATTTCAATCAAATAAACTTTACTCATAAACCTTGTGAATCAATCTGCACCTATTCATTCAATGAAATATATCAGACGACTGATACAAAGTGTACAGGTCCTACCATGCATTCAATGCCACCTGCAAAAAGCATTCATTCTATGAAACAAACTGCACGCATTCATTCAATGATACAGACTGCACGCCTTAATTCAATGAGTAAAGTGTTCATTTAATATGTCAACTTTAACTCTTTAATTCAATCAAACAAACTTAACACATAAACCTCGTGAATTAATGTGCACTATTCTTTCAATGAAACGCACTTCACGTCTTATTCAAAGAGTAGAGCTCATACCATTCACTCAATGCCACAAGCGAAACGGATTCATTCTACGATACAAACTGCACGTATTCATTCAAAGATACAGACTGTTCACCTTACTTGAATAAGTAGATCTTCTCTCATTCATTCAATGAGTCAATCTTTACTCTTTAATTCAATCAAGCAAACTGAATTCATTGATTCTTTGAATCAAACGTTATTCGTTATTTCAATGAAACAAACTTAACACAATTATTTAGTGATGCAAACTGCACACGTTCATTCAATCAAAGACACGGCACTTGTCACTTAAATGAGTAGAGCTAATCTCATTCATTCATTGCCACAAGCTTCACGCATTGGCTCAATCAGACTGCAAACATTCACTCCATGAACGAAACTGCACGTGTTAATTCAAAGAGTAGAGTTTCTTTCATTCACTGCATGTGTCAAGCTTAATGCTTTAATTCAATGAAACAAACGGCATTCACTCAACAATTGAATCGAACGTCAATCATTGATTCAATGATTCAAAACTTAATCGTTGTTTCAAAGGAACAAACGTAACTCACTAATTTAGTGAATCCTATTGCACTCGACCATTCAATGAAACAAACTGTACATTATAATGCAGTGAGTTGCGGTAATGTCATTGTTTCAATGACACAAGCAAAGCGGTTTAATTCAATGAGTAGAGCTTCTCTCTTGCATTTAATGTGGCAAGTTTAACTCTATAATTCAATCAAACAAACTTAACTCATAAACCTCATGAATCAATCTGCCCGCAATCATTCAGTGAAATACACCGCACGAATTATTCACAGTAGAGCTCCTACCATTCATTCAGTGCCACGCGCAAAACGCATTCATTCAATGAAACAAACTGCACACATTCATTCAATGATACAGACTGCACGCCTTAATTCAATGTGCAGAGCTTCTCTCATTCATTCAACGTGTCAAGCTTAACGCTTTAATTCAATCAAGCAAACTGCATTCATTGATTCATTGAATCAAACATTATTCGTTATTTCAATGAAACAAACTTAACACACTTATTTAGTTATTCAAATTGCACACGTCCATTCAATCAAAGACACGGCACTTGTCAATTCAATTAGTAGAGTAATGCAATGATACAAACGGCATTCATTCATTGATTGAATCAAACGTCAATCATTAATTCAATGAATCAAAACTTAATCGTTGTTTCAAAGGAACAAACGAAACTCACTTATTTAGTGAATCCTACTGCACTCGTTCATTCAATGAAACAGACTGCACATGATAATTCAATGAGTAGAAGTCATCTCATTGGTTCAATGCCAGAAGCTTAGCGTTTTTATTCAATAGGTAGAGCTTCTCTCATTCATTTAATGTGTCATGCTTAACTCTATAATTCAATCAACCAAACTTAACTCATACACCTCGTGATTCAACTTGCACACATTCATTCGATGAAATGCTCTGCACGACTTATTCAAAGAGTAGAGCTCCTAACATTCGTTAAATGCCATGAACATCACGCATTGGCTCAATCAGACTGCAAACATTCACTCCATGAACGAAACTGCACGTGTTTATTCAATGAGTAGAACTTCTGTCATTCACTCCATGTGTCAAGCTTCACGCTTTAATTCATTGAAACAAACGGCATTCAATCATTGATTGAATCAACCTTCAATCAAAGATTCATTGAATCAAACCTTATTCCTTGTTTCAAAGGAACAAACGTAACTCATTTATTTAGTGAATCCTACTGCACTCGTTCATTCAATGAAACATACCGCACATGATAATTCAACTAGTAGAGGTAATCTCATCGGTTCAATGCCACAAGATTCGCGTTTTAATTCAATGAGTAGAGCTTCTCTCCTTCATTTAATGTGTTAACTTTTTAACTCTTTAATTCAATCAACTCTTTAATTCAATCAAACAAACTTAACACGTGAATCAATGTGCACCATTCTTTCAATGAAATTCACTGCACGACATATTCAAAGAGTAGAGCTCAAACCACGAGCAAAACGCATTCATTCAATGAAGCAAACTGCACGCATTAAATCAATGGTACAGACTGTACGCTTTATTTCAATGTGGAGATCTTCTATCATTCATTCAACGTGTCAAGCTTAACGCTTTAATTCAATCAAGCAAATTGCATTCATTGATCAATGAATCAATCCTTATTTCATAGGAAAAAAAGTAACTCACTAATTTACTGAATCCTACTGCTCTCGATCATTCAATGAAACAGACTGCACATGATAATTCAATGAGTAGAGGTAATCTCGTTGGTTCAATGTCACAAGCTTAGTGTTTTAATTCAATGAGTAGAGCTTCTCTCATGCATTTAATGTGTCAAGCTTAACTCTTCAATTCAATCAAATAGACTTAACTCATAAATCTCGTGAATCAATCTGCACCTACTCATTACAACTCGACTTATACAAAGAGTTGAGATCCTAACATGCATTCAATGAGTAGAAGTCATCTCATTGGTTCAATGCCAGAAGGTTAGCGTATTTATTCAATGAGTAGAGCTTCTAACATTCATTCAATGTGTCATGCTTAACTCTATAATTCAATAACATAAACTTAACTCATAAACCTCGTGAATCAATCTGCACACGTTCATTCAATCAAAGACACCGCATTTGTCAATTCAATGTGTAGAGCTACTCTCATTCATTCAATGCCACATTCTTCACGCATTGTCTCAATCAAACTGCACATATTCACTCCTGGAAAAAAACTGCACGTGTTAATAAAATGAGTAGAGCATTCATTGAAGTGCACTGCACGACTTATTCAAAGAGTAGCGATCCTAACATTCAAAGCCACGAGCACAACCGATTCATTCTACGCAACAATCTGCACGCATTCATTCAATGATACAGACTGCACGCCTTAATTCAATGAGTAGAGCTTCTCTCATTCATTCATCATGTCAAGCTGAACGCTTTAATTCTTTCAATCAAACAGCATTCATGATTGATCAAACTTCAATGATTGATCCAATTAATCAAACGTTATTCATTATTTCAATGAAACAAACTTAACACACTTATTTAGTGAATCAAACTGCACACGTTTATTCAATCAAAGACATGGCACTTGTCAATTCAATGGTTAGAGCTACTCGCATTCCTTCAATGCCGGAAGCTTCACGCAGTTTCTCAATCAAACTGCACACATTTACTCCATGCACCAAACAGCACGTGTTAACAGCACGAGCTTCTCCCCACGCGTCAAGCTTATGGCTTTAATTCAATGAAACAAACGGCATTCACTCATTCATTGAATCAAATTTCAATCATTGATTCAATGAATCAAACCTTATTCCTAGTTTCAAAGGAACAAACGTAACTCACTTATTTAGTGAATCCTCCTGCACTCGATCATTCAATGAAACAGACTGCACATGATAATACAATGAGTAGAGGTATTCTCATTGGTTCAATGCCACAAGCTTGGCGTTTTATTTCAATGTGTAGAGCTTCTCTCATTCATTCAACTTGTCACGCTTATGGCTATAATTCAAACAAGCAAACTGCATTCATTGATTTATTGAATTTAACTTCAATCATTGATAAAATGAATTACACAAACTTCATTATTACAATGAAATAGACTTAAACACTTATTTAGTGAATCAAACTGCACACGTTCCTTCAATCAAATACACCGCATTTGTCAATTCAATGGGTAGAGCTACTCTCATTCATTCAATGCCACAACCTTCACGCATTGTCTCAAACAAACTGCACATATTCACTCCTGGAAATAAACTGCACGTGTTAATAAAATGAGTAGAGCTTTTCTCATTCACTCCATGTGTCAAGCTTAACGCTTTAATTCAATGAAACAAACGGCACTCACTCATTGATTGAATCAAACTTCAATCCTTATTTATTGTTTCAAAGGTACAAACGTAACTCACTTATTTAGTGAATCCTTCTGCACTCGACTATTCAACGAAACAGACTGTACATGATAATTCCATGAGTAGAGATAATCTCTCTGGTTCAATGCCACAAATTTAGCATTTGAATTCAATGAGTAGAGCTTCTCTCATTCACTAATGTGTCAAAGCTTAACTCTTTAAGTCAACCAAACAAACTTAACTCATAAACCTCGCGAATCAATCCGCACCCATTCATTCAATGAAATTAACCGCACGACATATACAAAGAGTAGAGCTCCTACCATTCATTCAATGCCACGAGTAAAACTAATTCATTCAATGAGTCAAACTGCACGCATTCATTCACTGATACAGACTGCATGCCTTATTTGAATGAGTAGAGCGTCCCTCATTCATTCAACGTGTCAAGCTTAACGCTTTCATTCAATCAAACAAATTTAACTCATAAACCTCGTGAATCAATTTGCCCGCATTCATTCAGTGTAATACACCGCACGACTTATTCAAACAATAGAGCTCCATCCATTCTTTCAATGCCACGAGCAAAACGCATTCAGTCTATGAAATAAACTGCACGCATTTATTCATTGATACAGACTGAACGCCACAATTCAATGAGTAGAGCTTCTCTCATTCATTCAATGAGTAAAACTTAACGCATTGTTTTAATCAAACAAACTTAACTCATAAAGCTCGTAAATCAATGTACACGCATTATTTCAGTGAAATACACCACACGAAGTATTCATAGAGTAGACCTCCTACCATTCATTCAATACCACGAGCAAAAAGCATTCATTAAATGAAACAAACTGCACGCATTCATTCAGTGATACAGACTGAACGCCTTTCTTCAATGGGTTGAGCTTCTCTCATCCATTCCATGAGTCAAGCTTAACGCTTTCTTTTAATCAAACAAACTTAACTCTTAAAGCTCGTAAATCAATCTGACCGCATTCGTTCAATGATACAGACTGAAAAACTCAATTCAATGAGTAGAGCTTCTCTCATTCATTCAACGTTTCAAGCTTAACACTTTAATTCAATCAAGCAAACTGCATTCATTGATTCACAGAATCAAACTTCAATCATTGACCCAATGAATCAAACGTTATTCATTAATTCAATGAATCAAACGTTATTCATTATTTCAATGAAACTAACTTAACACACATATTTAGTGATTCAAACTTCATACGTTCATTCAATCAAAGACACGGCACTTGTCAATTCAATGAGTAGAGCTACTCTCATTCATTCAATGCCACAAGCTTCACGCATTGTCTCAATCAAACTGCACACATTCACTCCATTAAACAATCTGACGTGTTAATTCAATGAATAGGGTTTCTCTCATTCACTCCATGTGTCAAGCTTAACGCTTTAATTCAATGAAACAAACGGCATTGATTTGAATCAAACCTTATTCCTTGTTTCAAAGGAACAATCGTAACTCATTTATTTAGTGAATCCTACTGCACTCGTTCATTCAATGAAACAGACTACACGTGACAATTCAATGAGTAGAGGTAACCTCATTGGTTCAATGCCACATGCTTCGGGTTTTAATTGAATGAGTAGAGCTGCTCTCCTTCATTTAATGTGTCAACATTAACTCTTTAATTCAATCAAACAAACTTAACACATAAAGCTCATGAATCAATGTGCACCATTCTTTCAATGAAATGCACTGCACGACATATTCAAAGAGTAGAGCTCCTACCATGCATTCAATGCCACGAGCAAAACGCATTCAATGAATGAAGCAAACTGCACGCATTCATACACTGATACAGACGGCACGCCTTGATTCAATGAGTAGAGCTTCTCTCGTTCATTCAACGTGTCAAGCTTAACGCTTGTATTCAATCAAGCAAATGGCATTCATTGATTAATTGAATCAAACTTCATTCATTGTTCCAAAGAAACAAATGTTATTCAGTATTTCAATAAAACAAACTTAACACACTTATTTAGTGAATCAAAGTGCACTCTTACATTCAATCAAAGACAAGGCACTTGTCAATTCAATGAGTAGAGCTACTCTCATTCATTCAATGCAACAAGCTTCACGCATCTTCTCAATCAAACTGCACACATTCACTCCATGAAACAAACTGCACGTGTTAATTCAATGAGTAGAGCTTCTTCATTCACTCCATGTGTCTAGCTTAACGCTTTAATTCAATGAAACAAACGGCATTCAGTGATTTATTGAATCAAACTTCAATAATTGATTCAATGAATCAAACCTTATTCCTTGTTTCATAGGAACAAACGTAACTCACTTATTTAGTTAATCCTACTACACTCGTTCATTCAACGAAACAGAGTGGACATGATAGTTCAATGAGTAGAGACAATCTCTTTGTTTCAATGCCACAAGCTTAGCGTTTTAATTCAATGAGGAGAGCTTCCTTCATTCATTTAATGTGTCAAGCTTAACTCTTTAATTCAATCAAACAAACTTAACTCATAAACCTCGTTAATCAATCTGCACCCATTCGTTAAATGATATACAAAACACGACTTATTCAAAGAGTGGAGCTCCTACCATTCATTCAATGCCACGAGCAAAAGGCATTCATTCTATGAAACAGACTGCACGCTTTAATTCAATGAGTAGAACTTCTCTCATTCATTCAATGAGTAAAGCTTAACGCTTTCATTCAATCAAATAAACTTGATTCATAACCCTCGTGAATGAATCTGCCCGCATTCATTCAGTGAAATACACCGTAGGTCTACTTCAAAGATTAGTGCTCCATCCATTGATTCAATGCCACGAGCAAAACGCATTCATTCAATGAAACAAATTGCACGCATTCATTCAAAGGTGCAGACAGCACGCCTTAATTCAATGAGTAGAGCTTCTCTCATTCATTCAATAAGTAAAGCTTAACGCTTTCATTCAATCAAACAAACCTGACTCATAAACCTCATTAATCAATCTGCCCGCATTCATTCAGTGAAATACACCGTAGGACTACTTCAGAGATTAGTGCTCCTTCCATTGATTCAATGCCATAAGCAAAACGCATTCATTCAATGAAACAAATTGCATGCATTCATTCAAAGGTACTAACAGCACGCCTTAATTCAATGAGTAGAGCTTCTCTCCTTCATTCAACGTGTCAAGCTTAACGCTTTAATTCAATCAAGCAAACTGCAATCATTCATTCAATGAATCAAACGTTATTCATTATTTCAATGAAACAAACTTAACACACTTATTTAGTGAATCAAACTGCACACGTACATTCAATTAAAGACACGGCACTTGTCCATTCAATGAGTAGAGCAATTCTCATTCATTCATTGCCACAAGCTTCACGCTATGACTCAAACAGACTGCAAACATTCACTCCATGAATGAAACTGCAGGTGTGAATTCAATGAGGAGAGCTTCTTTCATTCACTCCATGTGTCAAGCTTAATGCTTTAACTCAATGAAACAAACGGCATTCACTCATTGATTGAATTAAACTTTAATCCTTGATTCAATGAATCAAACCTTATTCCTTGTTTCGAAGGAACAAACGTAACTCAATATTTAGTGAAACCTAATGCACTCGTTCATTCAATGAAACAGACTGCACATGATAATTCAATGCGTAGGGCGTCTCTCATTCATATAATGTGTCAAGCTTAACTCTTTAATTCAATCAAATAAACTTTACTCATAAACCTTGTGAATCAATCTGCACCTATTCATTCAATGAAATATATCAGACGACTGATACAAAGTGTACAGGTCCTACCATGCATTCAATGCCACCTGCAAAAAGCATTCATTCTATGAAACAAACTGCACGCATTCATTCAATGATACAGACTGCACGCCTTAATTCAATGAGTAAGGTGTTCATTTAATATGTCAACTTTAACTCTTTAATTCAATCAAACAAACTTAACACATAAACCTCGTGAATTAATGTGCACTATTCTTTCAATGAAACGCACTTCACGTCTTATTCAAAGAGTAGAGCTCATACCATTCACTCAATGCCACAAGCGAAACGGATTCATTCTACGATACAAACTGCACGTATTCATTCAAAGATACAGACTGTTCACCTTACTTGAATAAGTAGATCTTCTCTCATTCATTCAATGAGTCAATCTTTACTCTTTAATTCAATCAAGCAAACTGAATTCATTGATTCTTTGAATCAAACGTTATTCGTTATTTCAATGAAACAAACTTAACACAATTATTTAGTGATGCAAACTGCACACGTTCATTCAATCAAAGACACGGCACTTGTCAGTTAAATGAGTTGAGCTAATCTCATTCATTCATTGCCACAAGCTTCACGCATTGGCTCAATCAGACTGCAAACATTCACTCCATGGACGAAACTGCACGTGTTAATTCAAAGAGTAGAGTTTCTTTCATTCACTGCATGTGTCAAGCTTAATGCTTTAATTCAATGAAACAAACGGCATTCACTCAACAATTGAATCGAACGTCAATCATTGATTCAATGATTCAAAACTTAATCGTTGTTTCAAAGGAACAAACGTAACTCACTAATTTAGTGAATCCTATTGCACTCGATCATTCAATGAAACAAACTGTACATTATAATGCAGTGAGTTGCGGTAATCTCATTGTTTCAATGACACAAGCAAAGCGGTTTAATTCAATGAGTAGAGCTTCTCTCTTGCATTTAATGTGGCAAGCTTAACTCTATAATTCAATCAAACAAACTTAACTCATAAACCTCATGAATCAATCTGCCCGCAATCATTCAGTGAAATACACCGCACGAATTATTCACAGTAGAGCTCCTACCATTCATTCAGTGCCACGCGCAAAAGGCATTCATTCAATGAAACAAACTGCACGCATTCATTCAATGATACAGACTGCACGCATTCATTCAATGAAACAAACTGCACGCATTCATTCAATGATACAGACGGCACGCCTTAATTCAATGTGCAGAGCTTCTCTCATTCATTCAACGTGTCAAGCTTAACGCTTTAATTCAATCAAGCAAACTGCATTCATTGATTCATTGAATCAAACATTCTTCATTATTTCAATGAAACAAACTTAACACACTTATTTAGTTATTCAAATTGCACACGTCCATTCAATCAAAGACACGGCACTTGTCAATTCAATTAGTAGAGTAATGCAATGATACAAACGGCATTCATTCATTGATTGAATCAAACGTCAATCATTAATTCAATGAATCAAAACTTAATCGTTGTTTCAAAGGAACAAACGAAACTCACTTATTTAGTGAATCCTACTGCACTCGTTCATTCAATGAAACAGACTACACTTGATAATTCAATGAGTAGAAGTCATCTCATTGGTTCAATGCCAGAAGCTTAGCGTTTTTATTCAATGAGTAGATCTTCTCTCGTGCATTTAATGTGTCAAGCTTAACTCCTTAATTCAATCAAACAAACTTAACTCATAAACCTCATGAATCAATCTGCCCGCAATCATTCAGTGGAATTCACCACACGTAGTATTCAGAGTAGAGCTCCTAACATTCCTTCAGTGCTTGGCGCAAAACGTATTCATTCAATGAAACAAACTGCACGCATTCATTCAATGATACAGACTGCATGCCTTAATTCAATGAGTAGAGATTCTCTCGTTTATTCAACGTGTCAAGATTAACGCTTTAATTCAATCAAGCAAACTGCATTCATTGATTCACAGAATCAAACTTCAGTCATTGACCCAATGACTCAAACGTTATTCATTATTTCAATGAATCAAACGTTATTCATTATTTGAATGAAACAAACTTAACACACTGATTTAGTGAATCAAACTGCACACGTTCCTTCAATCAAAGACACGGCACTTGTCAATTCAATGAGTAGAGCTACTCTCATTCTTTCATTGCCACATGCTTCACGCATTGGCTCAATCAGACTGCAAACATTCACTCCATGAACGAAACTGCACGTGTGAATTCAATGAGTAGAGCTTCTCTCATTCACTCCATGTCTCAAGCATATAGCTTTAATTCAATGAAACAAACGGCATTCACTCATTGATTGAATGAAACTTCAATCATTGAATTATCATGTGCAGTCTGTTTCATTGAATGAACGAGTGCAGTAGGATTCACTGAATAAGTGAGTTACGTTTGTTCCTTTGAAACAACGATTAAGTTTTGATTCATTGAATCAATGATTGAAGTTTCATTCAATCAATGAGTAGAAGTCATCTCATTGGTTCAATGCCAGAAGCTTAGCGTTTTTATTCAATAAGTAGAGCTTCTCTCATTCATTTAATGTGTCATGCTTAACTCTATAATTCAATCAACCAAACTTAACTCATACACCTCGTGATTCAACTTGCACACATTCATTCGACTTATTCAAAGAGTAGAGCTCCTAACATTCGTTAAATGCCATGAACATCATGCATTGGCTCAATCAGACTGCAAACATTCACTCCATGAACGAAACTGCACGTGTTAATTCAATGTGCAGAGCAGCTCCCAGTCACTCCATGTGTGAAGCTAAAGCTTTAATTCCATGAAACAAACGGTATTCACTCATTGATTGAATCAAACTTTAATCATTGAATAAATGAATCACACCTTATTCCTTGTTTCAAAGGAACAAACGTAACTCATTTATTTAGTGAATCCTACTGCACTCGTTCATTCAATGAAACAGACTACACATAATAATTCAATGAATAGAGCTATTCTCATTGGTTCAATGCCACAAGCTAAGCGTTTTAATTCAATGAGTAGAGCGTCTCTCCTTCATTTTATGTGTCAACAATAACTCTTTAATTCAATTAAACAAACTTAACACATAAACCTCGTGAATCAATGTGCACCATTCTTTCAATGAAGTGCACGACATATTCAAAGTGTAGAGCTCAAACCATTCATTCAATACCACGAGCAAAACGCATTCATTCAATGAACCAAACTGCACGCATTCATACAATGTACGCCTTAATTCAATGAGTAGTGCTTCTCTCATTCATTCAACGTGTCAAGTATAACGGTTTAATTCAATCAAGCAAACTGCATTCATTGATTCATTGAATCAAATTTCAATCATTGATCAATGAAACAAACCTTATTCCTTGTTTCATAGGAACAAACGTAACTCACTAATTTACTGAATCCTACTGCACTCGATCATTCAATCAAACAGACTGCACATGATAATTCAATGAGTAGAGGTAATCCCTTTGGTTCAATGTCACAAGCTTGGTGTTTTAATCCAATGCGTACAGCTTCTCTCATGCATTTATTGTGTCAAGCTTAACTCTTTAATTCATTCAAATAAACTTAACTCATAAATCTCGTGAATCAATCTGCACCCATTCATTAATTGAAATACACCACACGACTTAACAAAGAGTAGAGATCCTACCATGCATTCAATGCCACGAACAGAACGCAGTCATTCAATGAAATAAATTGCACACATTCCTTCAGTGATACAGACGGTTCGCCTTAATTCAATGAGTAGAGCTTCTCTAATTCATTCAACCTGTCAAGCTTAACGCTTTAATTCAATCAAGCAAACTGCATTCATTGATTTATTGTATCAAACTTTAATCATTGATCCAATGAATCAAATATTTTTCATTATTTCAATGAAACAAACTTAACACAATTATTTAGTGAAATAAACTGCACGTGTACATTCAATCAAAGACACGGTACTTGTCAATTCAATGAGTAGAGCTACTCTCATTCATTCAATGCCACAAGCTTCACGCATTGTCTCAAACAAACTGCACACATTCACTCCATGAATGAAACTGCACGTGTTAATTCAATGAGGAGAGCTTCTCTCATTCACTCCATGTGTCAAGCTTAATGCTTTAATTCAATGAAACAAACGGTATTCACTCATTGATTGAATCAAACTTCAATCGTTGATTAAATGAATCACACCTTATTCCTTGTTTCAAGGAACAAACTTATTTAGAGATTCCTACTGCACTCGATTCATTCAATGAAACAGACTGCACATTATAATGCAATGAGTAGAGGTAATCTCATTGTTTCAATGCCACAAGCTTATTGTTTTAATTCAATGAGTAGAGCTTCTTTCATGCATTTACTGGGTCAAGCTTAACTCTTTAATTCAATAAAATAAACTTAACTCATCAACCTCATTAATCAATCCGCACCTATTCATTCCATGATAGACAGAGTACAGAAAGACTGCGTTCAATGCCACGAGCAAAACGCATTCATTCTAGGAAACAAACTGCACGCATTCATTCAATGATACAGACTGAACGCCTTAATTCAATGAGTAGAGATTTTCTCATTCATTCAATGTGTCAAGCTTAACGATTTAATTCAGTCAAGCAAACTGTATACATTGATTCATTGAATCAAACTTTAATCATTGATCCAATGAACAAACCGTTATTCATTATTCAATGAAACAAACTTAACACACTTATTTGGTGAATCAAAGTGCACAAGTTCAATCAATCAAAGACACGGCACTTGTCAATTCAATGAGTAGTGCTACTCTCTTTCATTCAATGCCACAAGCTTCACGCATCTTCTCAATCAAACTGCACACATTCACTCCATGAAACAAACTGCACGTGTTAATTCAATGAGTAGAGCTTCTTCATTCACTCCATGTGTCAAGCTTAACGCTTTAATTCAATGAAACAAACGGCGTTCAGTGATTTATTGAATCAAACTTCAATAATTGATTCAATGAATCAAACCTTATTCCTTGTTTCATAGGAACAAACGTAACTCACTTATTTAGTTAATCCTACTACACTCGTTCATTCAACGAAACAGAGTGGACATGATAGTTCAATGAGTAGAGACAATCTCTTTGTTTCAATGCCACAAGCTTAGCGTTTTAATTCAATGAGGAGAGCTTCCTTCATTCATTTAATGTGTCAAGCTTAACTCTTTAATTCAATCAAACAAACTTAACTCATAAACCTCGTTAATCAATCTGCACCCATTCGTTAAATGATATACAAAACACGACTTATTCAAAGAGTGGAGCTCCTACCATTCATTCAATGCCACGAGCAAAAGGCATTCATTCTATGAAACAGACTGCACGCTTTAATTCAATGAGTAGAGCTTCTCTCATTCATTCAATGAGTAAAGCTTAACGCTTTCATTCAATCAAATAAACTTGATTCATAACCCTCGTGAATGCATCTGCCCGCATTCATTCAGTGAAATACACCGTAGGTCTACTTCAAAGATTAGTGCTCCTTCCATTGATTCAATGCCACGAGCAAAACGCATTCATTCAATGAAACAAATTGCACGCATTCATTCAAAGGTGCAGACAGCATGCCTTAATTCAATGAGTAGAGCTTCTCTCATTCATTCAATAAGTAAAGCTTAACGCTTTCATTCAATCAAACAAACCTGACTCATAAACCTCATTAATCAATCTGCCCGCATTCATTCAGTGAAATACACCGTAGGACTACTTCAGAGATTAGTGCTCCTTCCATTGATTCAATGCCATAAGCAAAACGCATTCATTCAATGAAACAAATTGCACGCATTCATTCAAAGGTACAAACAGCACGCCTTAATTCAATGAGTAGAGCTTCTCTCCTTCATTCAACGTGTCAAGCTTAACGCTTTAATTCAATCAAGCAAACTGCAATCATTCATTCAATGAATCAAACGTTATTCATTATTTCAATGAAACAAACTTAACACACTTATTTAGTGAATCAAACTGCACACGTACATTCAATTAAAGACACGGCACTTGTCCATTCAATGAGTAGAGCAATTCTCATTCATTCATTGCCACAAGCTTCACGCTATGACTCAAACAGACTGCAAACATTCACTCCATGAACGAAACTGCAGGTGTGAATTCAATGAGGAGAGCTTCTTTCATTCACTCCATGTGTCAAGCTTAACGCTTTAACTCAATGAAACAAACGGCATTCACTCATTGATTGAATTAAACTTTAATCCTTGATTCAATGAATCAAACCTTATTCCTTGTTTCGAAGGAACAAACGTAACTCACGTATTTAGTGAAACCTAATGCACTCGTTCATTCAATGAAACAGACTGCACATGATAATTCAATGAGTAGCGGTAATCTCATTGTTTCAATGCCACAAGCTAAGCGTTTTAATTCAATGCGTAGGGCGTCTCTCATTCATATAATGTGTCAAGCTTAACTCTTTAATTCAATCAAATAAACTTTACTCATAAACCTTGTGAATCAATCTGCACCTATTCATTCAATGAAATATATCAGACGACTGATACAAAGTGTACAGGTCCTACCATGCATTCAATGCCACCTGCAAAAAGCATTCATTCTATGAAACAAACTGCACGCATTCATTCAATGATACAGACTGCACGCCTTAATTCAATGAGTAAAGTGTTCATTTAATATGTCAACTTTAACTCTTTAATTCAATCAAACAAACTTAACACATAAACCTCGTGAATTAATGTGCACTATTCTTTCAATGAAACGCACTTCACGTCTTATTCAAAGAGTAGAGCTCATACCATTCACTCAATGCCACAAGCGAAACGGATTCATTCTACGATACAAACTGCACGTATTCATTCAAAGATACAGACTGTTCACCTTACTTGAATAAGTAGATCTTCTCTCATTCATTCAATGAGTCAATCTTTACTCTTTAATTCAATCAAGCAAACTGAATTCATTGATTCTTTGAATCAAACGTTATTCGTTATTTCAATGAAACAAACTTAACACAATTATTTAGTGATGCAAACTGCACACGTTCATTCAATCAAAGACACGGCACTTGTCACTTAAATGAGTAGAGCTAATCTCATTCATTCATTGCCACAAGCTTCACGCATTGGCTCAATCAGACTGCAAACATTCACTCCATGAACGAAACTGCACGTGTTAATTCAAAGAGTAGAGTTTCTTTCATTCACTGCATGTGTCAAGCTTAATGCTTTAATTCAATGAAACAAACGGCATTCACTCAACAATTGAATCGAACGTCAATCATTGATTCAATGATTCAAAACTTAATCGTTGTTTCAAAGGAACAAACGTAACTCACTAATTTAGTGAATCCTATTGCACTCGATCATTCAATGAAACAAACTGTACATTATAATGCAGTGAGTTGCGGTAATCTCATTGTTTCAATGACACAAGCAAAGCGGTTTAATTCAATGAGTAGAGCTTCTCTCTTGCATTTAATCTGGCAAGCTTAACTCTATAATTCAATCAAACAAACTTAACTCATAAACCTCATGAATCAATCTGCCCGCAATCATTCAGTGAAATACACCGCACGAATTATTCACAGTAGAGCTCCTACCATTCATTCAGTGCCAGGCGCAAAACGCATTCATTCAATGAAACAAACTGCACGCATTCATTCAATGATACAGACTGCACGCCTTAATTCAATGTGCAGAGCTTCTCTCATTCATTCAACGTGTCAAGCTTAACGCTTTAATTCAATCAAGCAAACTGCATTCATTGATTCATTGAATCAAACATTATTCGTTATTTCAATGAAACAAACTTAACACACTTATTTAGTTATTCAAATTGCACACGTCCATTCAATCAAAGACACGGCACATGTCAATTCAATTAGTAGAGTAATGCAATGATACAAACGGCATTCATTCATTGATTGAATCAAACGTCAATCATTAATTCAATGAATCAAAACTTATCGTTGTTTCAAAGGAACAAACGAAACTCACTTATTTAGTGAATCCTACTGCACTCGTTCATTCAATGAAACAGACTACACTTGATAATTCAATGAGTAGAAGTCATCTCATTGGTTCAATGCCAGAAGCTTAGCGTTTTTATTCAATGAGTAGATCTTCTCTCGTGCATTTAATGTGTCAAGCTTAACTCCTTAATTCAATCAAACAAACTTAACTCATAAACCTCATGAATCAATCTGCCCGCAATCATTCAGTGGAATTCACCACACGTAGTATTCAGAGTAGAGCTCCTAACATTCCTTCAGTGCTTGGCGCAAAACGTATTCATTCAATGAAACAAACTGCACGCATTCATTCAATGATACAGACTGCATGCCGTAATTCAATGAGTAGAGATTCTCTCGTTTATTCAACGTGTCAAGATTAACGCTTTAATTCAATCAAGCAAACTGCATTCATTGATTCACAGAATCAAACTTCAGTCATTGACCCAATGACTCAAACGTTATTCATTATTTCAATGAATCAAACGTTATTCATTATTTGAATGAAACAAACTTAACACACTGATTTAGTGAATCAAACTGCACACGTTCCTTCAATCAAAGACACGGCACTTGTCAATTCAATGAGTAGAGCTACTCTCATTCTTTCATTGCCACATGCTTCACGCATTGGCTCAATCAGACTGCAAACATTCACTCCATGAACGAAACTGCACGTGTGAATTCAATGAGTAGAGCTTCTCTCATTCACTCCATGTCTCAAGCATATAGCTTTAATTCAATGAAACAAACGGCATTCACTCATTGATTGAATGAAACTTCAATCATTGAATTATCATGTGCAGTCTGTTTCATTGAATGAACGAGTGCAGTAGGATTCACTGAATAAGTGAGTTACGTTTGTTCCTTTGAAACAACGATTAAGTTTTGATTCATTGAATCAATGATTGAAGTTTCATTCAATCAATGAGTAGAAGTCATCTCATTAGTTCAATGCCAGAAGCTTAGCGTTTTTATTCAATAAGTAGAGCTTCTCTCATTCATTTAATGTGTCATGCTTAACTCTATAATTCAATCAACCAAACTTAACTCATACACCTCGTGATTCAACTTGCACACATTCATTCGATGAAATGCTCTGCACGACTTATTCAAAGAGTAGAGCTCCTAACATTCGTTAAATGCCATGAACATCACGCATTGGCTCAATCAGACTGCAAACATTCACTCCATGAACGAAACTGCACGTGTTTATTCAATGAGTAGAACTTCTGTCATTCACTCCATGTGTCAAGCTTCACGCTTTAATTCATTGAAACAAACGGCATTCAATCATTGATTGAATCAACCTTCAATCAAAGATTCATTGAATCAAACCTTATTCCTTGTTTCAAAGGAACAAACGTAACTCATTTATTTAGTGAATCCTACTGCACTCGTTCATTCAATGAAACATACCGCACATGATAATTCAACTAGTAGAGGTAATCTCATCGGTTCAATGCCACAAGATTCGCGTTTTAATTCAATGAGTAGAGCTTCTCTCCTTCATTTAATGTGTTAACTTTTTAACTCTTTAATTCAATCAACTCTTTAATTCAATCAAACAAACTTAACACGTGAATCAATGTGCACCATTCTTTCAATGAAATTCACTGCACGACATATTCAAAGAGTAGAGCTCAAACCATTTATTCAATGCCACGAGCAAAACGCATTCATTCAATGAAGCAAACTGCACGCATTAAATCAATGGTACAGACTGTACGCTTTATTTCAGTATGGAGAGCTTCTCTCATTCATTCAACGTGTCAAGCTTAACGCTTTAATTCAATCAAGCAAATTGCATTCATTGATCAATGAATTATTTCCTTATTTCATAGGAAAAAAAGTAACTCACTAATTTACTGAATCCTACTGCACTCGATCATTCAATCAAACAGACTGCACATGATAATTCAATGAGTAGAGGTAATCCCTTTGGTTCAATGTCACAAGCTTGGTGTTTTAATTCAATGCGTACAGCTTCTCTCATGCATTTATTGTGTCAAGCTTAACTCTTTAATTCAATCAAATAAACTTAACTCATAAATCTCGTGAATCAATCTGCACCCATTCATTAATTGAAATACACCACACGACTTAACAAAGAGTAGAGATCCTACCATGCATTCAATGCCACGAACAGAACGCAGTCATTCAATGAAATAAAAAAGCACACATTCATTCAGTGATACAGACGGTTCGCCTTAATTCAATGAGTAGAGCTTCTCTAATTCATTCAACTTGTCAAGCTTAACGCTTTAATTCAATCAAGCAAACTGCATTCATTGATTTATTGTATCAAACTTCAATCATTGATCCAATGAATCAAATATTTTTCATTATTTCAATGAAACAAACTTAACACAATTATTTAGTGAATCAAACTGCACGCGTACATTCAATCAAAGACACGGTACTTGTCAATTCAATGAGTAGAGCTACTCTCATTCATTCAATGCCACAAGCTTCACGCATTGTCTCAAACAAACTGCACACATTCACTCCATGAATGAAACTGCACGTGTTAATTCAATGAGGAGAGCTTCTCTCATTCACTCCATGTGTCAAGCTTAATGCTTTAATTCAATGAAACAAACGGTATTCACTCATTGATTGAATCAAACTTCAATCGTTGATTAAATGAATCACACCTTATTCCTTGTTTCAAGGAACAAACTTATTTAGAGTTTCCTACTGCACTCGATTCATTCAATGAAACAGACTGCACATTATAATGCAATGAGTAGAGGTAATCTCATTGTTTCAATGCCACAAGCTTATTGTTTTAATTCAATGAGTAGAGCTTCTTTCATGCATTTACTGGGTCAAGCTTAATTCTTTAATTCAATAAAATAAACTTAACTCATCAACCTCATTAATCAATCCGCACCTATTCATTCCATGATAGACAGAGTACAGAAAGACTGCGTTCAATGCCACGAGCAAAACGCATTCATTCTAGGAAACAAACTGCACGCATTCATTCAATGATACAGACTGAACGCCTTAATTCAATGAGTAGAGATTCTCTCATTCATTTAATGTGTCAAGCTTAACGATTTAATTCAGTCAAGCAAACTGTATACATTGATTCATTGAATCAAACTTTAATCATTGATCCAATGAACCAACCGTTATTCATTATTCAATGAAACAAACTTAACACACTTATTTGGTGAATCAAACTGCACACATTCATTCAATCAAAGACACGGCACTTGTCAATTCAATGATTAGAGCTACTCTCATTCATTCAATGCCACACCTTCACGCATTGTCTCAATCAAACAGCACGCATTCACTCCATAAAACAAACTTTACCTCTAACTTCAAGGAGTAGAGCTTCTCTCATTCACTCCATGTGTCAAGCTTAACGCTTTAATTCAATGAGAAAAACGGTATTCACTCATTGATAGATTCGAACTTCAATCATTGATTTAATGAATCAAACCTTATTCCTTCTTTCAAATGAACGAACGTAACTCACTTATTTAGTGAATCCTACAAACAGACTGCACATGAAAATTAAATGAGTAGTGGTAATTTCAATAGTTCAATGCCACAAGCTTAGCGTTTTAATTCAATGAGTAGAACATCTCTCATTCATTTAATTTGTTAAGCTTAACTCTTTAATTCAATCAAACAAACCTCGTGAATCAATCTGCATCCATTCATTCAATGAAATGAACTGCACGACTTATTCAAAGAGTAGAGCTCCTACCATTCATTCAAAGAAACAAACTGCACGCATTGATTCAATAATACAGACTGCATAGCTTCTCTCATTCATTCAATGTATCGTGGTTAGCGATTTTATTTAATCAAACAAACTTAACTCATAAACCTCGTGAATCAATCTGCCGGCATTCATTCAGTGAAATACACCGCACGACGTCTTCAAAGAGTACAGCTCCTACCATTCATTCAATACCACGAGCAAAACGCATTCATTCAATGAAACAAACTATATGCATTCATTCACTGATACAGACTGCATGCCTGAATTGAATGAGTAGAGCTTCTCTCATTCATTCAATGAGTCAAGCTTAACGCTTTCTTTTGTTCGAACAAAGTTAACACTTAACGCTCGTAAACAAAACTGCCCGCATGCGTTCATTGAAATTTACCACACGACGTATTCAAACAGTAGAACTCATACCATTCATTCAATGTCACGAGCAAAACGCATTCATTCAATGAAACAAACTGCACGCATTCATTCAATGATACTGACTGAAAAACTTAATTCAATGAGTAGGGATTCTCTCATTCATACAATCTATCAAGCTTAACGATTTAATTCAGTCAAGCAAACTGCATTCATTGATTCATTGAATCAAACTTCAATCATTGATCCAATGAATCAAACGTTATTCATTTTTTAATGAAACAAACTTAACACACTTATTTGGTGAATCAAAGTGCACAAGTTCAATCAATCAAAGACACAGCACTTGTCAATTCAATGAGTAATGCTACTCTCTTTCATTCAATGCCACAAGCTTCACGCATTTTCTCAATCAAACTGCACACATTCACTCCATGAAACAAACTGCACGTGTTAATTCAATGAGTAGAGCTTCTTCATTCACTCCATGTGTCAAGCTTAACGCTTTAATTCAATGAAACAAACGGCATTCAGTGATTTATTGAATCAAACTTCAATAATTGATTCAATGAATCAAACCTTATTCCTTGTTTCATAGGAACAAACGTAACTCACTTATTTAGTTAATCCTACTACACTCGTTCATTCAACGAAACAGAGTGGACATGATAGTTCAATGAGTAGAGACAATCTCTTTGTTTCAATGCCACAAGCTTAGCGTTTTAATTCAATGAGGAGAGCTTCCTTCATTCATTTAATGTGTCAAGCTTAACTCTTTAATTCAATCAAACAAACTTAACTCATAAACCTCGTTAATCAATCTGCACCCATTCGTTAAATGATATACAAAACACGACTTATTCAAAGAGTGGAGCTCCTACCATTCATTCAATGCCACGAGCAAAAGGCATTCATTCTATGAAACAGACTGCACGCTTTAATTCAATGAGTAGAGCTTCTCTCATTCATTCAATGAGTAAAGCTTAACGCTTTCATTCAATCAAATAAACTTGATTCATAACCCTCGTGAATGCATCTGCCCGCATTCATTCAGTGAAATACACCGTAGATCTACTTCAAAGATTAGTACTCCTTCCATTGATTCAATGCCACGAGCAAAACGCATTCATTCAATGAAACAAATTGCACGCATTCATTCAAAGGTGCAGACAGAATGCCTTAATTCAATGAGTAGAGCTTCTCTCATTCATTCAATAAGTAAAGCTTAACGCTTTCATTCAATCAAACAAACCTGACTCATAAACCTCATTAATCAATCTGCCCGCATTCATTCAGTGAAATACACCGTAGGACTACTTCAGAGATTAGTGCTCCTTCCATTGATTCAATGCCATAAGCAAAACGCATTCATTCAATGAAACAAATTGCACGCATTCATTCAAAGGTACAAACAGCACGCCTTAATTCAATGAGTAGAGCTTCTCTCCTTCATTCAACGTGTCAAGCTTAACGCTTTAATTCAATCAAGCAAACTGCAATCATTCATTCAATGAATCAAACGTTATTCATTATTTCAATGAAACAAACTTAACACACTTATTTAGTGAATCAAACTGCACACGTACATTCAATTAAAGACACGGCACTTGTCCATTCAATGAGTAGAGCAATTCTCATTCATTCATTGCCACAAGCTTCACGCTATGACTCAAACAGACTGCAAACATTCACTCCATGAACGAAACTGCAGGTGTGAATTCAATGAGGAGAGCTTCTTTCATTCACTCCATGTGTCAAGCTTAACGCTTTAACTCAATGAAACAAACGGCATTCAGTCATTGATTGAATTAAACTTTAATCCTTGATTCAATGAATCAAACCTTATTCCTTGTTTCGAAGGAACAAACGTAACTCACGTATTTAGTGAAACCTAATGCACTCGTTCATTCAATGAAACAGACTGCACATGATAATTCAATGAGTAGAAGTCATCTCATTGGTTCAATGCCAGAAGCTTAGCGTTTTTATTCAATGAGTAGATCTTCTCTCGTGCATTTAATGTGTCAAGCTTAACTCTTTAATTCAATCAAATAAACTTTACTCATAAACCTTGTGAATCAATCTGCACCTATTCATTCAATGAAATATATCAGACGACTGATACAAAGTGTACAGGTCCTACCATGCATTCAATGCCACCTGCAAAAAGCATTCATTCTATGAAACAAACTGCACGCATTCATTCAATGATACAGACTGCACGCCTTAATTCAATGAGTAAAGTGTTCATTTAATATGTCAACTTTAACTCTTTAATTCAATCAAACAAACTTAACACATAAACCTCGTGAATTAATGTGCACTATTCTTTCAATGAAACGCACTTCACGTCTTATTCAAAGAGTAGAGCTCATACCATTCACTCAATGCCACAAGCGAAACGGATTCATTCTACGATACAAACTGCACGTATTCATTCAAAGATACAGACTGTTCACCTTACTTGAATAAGTAGATCTTCTCTCATTCATTCAATGAGTCAATCTTTACTCTTTAATTCAATCAAGCAAACTGAATTCATTGATTCTTTGAATCAAACGTTATTCGTTATTTCAATGAAACAAACTTAACACAATTATTTAGTGATGCAAACTGCACACGTTCATTCAATCAAAGACACGGCACTTGTCACTTAAATGAGTAGAGCTAATCTCATTCATTCATTGCCACAAGCTTCACGCATTGGCTCAATCAGACTGCAAACATTCACTCCATGAACGAAACTGCACGTGTTAATTCAAAGAGTAGAGTTTCTTTCATTCACTGCATGTGTCAAGCTTAATGCTTTAATTCAATGAAACAAACGGCATTCACTCAACAATTGAATCGAACGTCAATCATTGATTCAATGATTCAAAACTTAATCGTTGTTTCAAAGGAACAAACGTAACTCACTAATTTAGTGAATCCTATTGCACTCGATCATTCAATGAAACAAACTGTACATTATAATGCAGTGAGTTGCGGTAATCTCATTGTTTCAATGACACAAGCAAAGCGGTTTAATTCAATGAGTAGAGCTTCTCTCTTGCATTTAATGTGGCAAGCTTAACTCTATAATTCAATCAAACAAACTTAACTCATAAACCTCATGAATCAATCTGCCCGCAATCATTCAGTGAAATACACCGCACGAATTATTCACAGTAGAGCTCCTACCATTCATTCAGTGCCAGGCGCAAAACGCATTCATTCAATGAAACAAACTGCACGCATTCATTCAATGATACAGACTGCACGCCTTAATTCAATGTGCAGAGCTTCTCTCATTCATTCAACGTGTCAAGCTTAACGCTTTAATTCAATCAAGCAAACTGCATTCATTGATTCATTGAATCAAACATTATTCGTTATTTCAATGAAACAAACTTAACACACTTATTTAGTTATTCAAATTGCACACGTCCATTCAATCAAAGACACGGCACATGTCAATTCAATTAGTAGAGTAATGCAATGATACAAACGGCATTCATTCATTGATTGAATCAAACGTCAATCATTAATTCAATGAATCAAAACTTATCGTTGTTTCAAAGGAACAAACGAAACTCACTTATTTAGTGAATCCTACTGCACTCGTTCATTCAATGAAACAGACTACACTTGATAATTCAATGAGTAGAAGTCATCTCATTGGTTCAATGCCAGAAGCTTAGCGTTTTTATTCAATGAGTAGATCTTCTCTCGTGCATTTAATGTGTCAAGCTTAACTCCTTAATTCAATCAAACAAACTTAACTCATAAACCTCATGAATCAATCTGCCCGCAATCATTCAGTGGAATTCACCACACGTAGTATTCAGAGTAGAGCTCCTAACATTCCTTCAGTGCTTGGCGCAAAACGTATTCATTCAATGAAACAAACTGCACGCATTCATTCAATGATACAGACTGCATGCCTTAATTCAATGAGTAGAGATTCTCTCGTTTATTCAACGTGTCAAGATTAACGCTTTAATTCAATCAAGCAAACTGCATTCATTGATTCACAGAATCAAACTTCAGTCATTGACCCAATGACTCAAACGTTATTCATTATTTCAATGAATCAAACGTTATTCATTATTTGAATGAAACAAACTTAACACACTGATTTAGTGAATCAAACTGCACACGTTCCTTCAATCAAAGACACGGCACTTGTCAATTCAATGAGTAGAGCTACTCTCATTCTTTCATTGCCACATGCTTCACGCATTGGCTCAATCAGACTGCAAACATTCACTCCATGAACGAAACTGCACGTGTGAATTCAATGAGTAGAGCTTCTCTCATTCACTCCATGTCTCAAGCATATAGCTTTAATTCAATGAAACAAACGGCATTCACTCATTGATTGAATGAAACTTCAATCATTGAATTATCATGTGCAGTCTGTTTCATTGAACGAGTGCAGTAGGATTCACTGAATAAGTGAGTTACGTTTGTTCCTTTGAAACAACGATTAAGTTTTGATTCATTGAATCAATGATTGAAGTTTCATTCAATCAATGAGTAGAAGTCATCTCATTGGTTCAATGCCAGAAGCTTAGCGTTTTTATTCAATAAGTAGAGCTTCTCTCATTCATTTAATGTGTCATGCTTAACTCTATAATTCAATCAACCAAACTTAACTCATACACCTCGTGATTCAACTTGCACACATTCATTCGACTTATTCAAAGAGTAGAGCTCCTAACATTCGTTAAATGCCATGAACATCATGCATTGGCTCAATCAGACTGCAAACATTCACTCCATGAACGAAACTGCACGTGTTAATTCAATGTGCAGAGCAGCTCCCAGTCACTCCATGTGTGAAGCTAAAGCTTTAATTCCATGAAACAAACGGTATTCACTCATTGATTGAATCAAACTTTAATCATTGAATAAATGAATCACACCTTATTCCTTGTTTCAAAGGAACAAACGTAACTCATTTATTTAGTGAATCCTACTGCACTCGTTCATTCAATGAAACAGACTACACATAATAATTCAATGAATAGAGCTATTCTCATTGGTTCAATGCCACAAGCTAAGCGTTTTAATTCAATGAGTAGAGCGTCTCTCCTTCATTTTATGTGTCAACAATAACTCTTTAATTCAATTAAACAAACTTAACACATAAACCTCGTGAATCAATGTGCACCATTCTTTCAATGAAGTGCACGACATATTCAAAGTGTAGAGCTCAAACCATTCATTCAATGCCACGAGCAAAACGCATTCATTCAATGAACCAAACTGCACGCATTCATACAATGTACGCCTTAATTCAATGAGTAGTGCTTCTCTCATTCATTCAACGTGTCAAGTATAACGGTTTAATTCAATCAAGCAAACTGCATTCATTGATTCATTGAATCAAATTTCAATCATTGATCAATGAAACAAACCTTATTCCTTGTTTCATAGGAACAAACGTAACTCACTAATTTACTGAATCCTACTGCACTCGATCATTCAATCAAACAGACTGCACATGATAATTCAATGAGTAGAGGTAATCCCTTTGGTTCAATGTCACAAGCTTGGTGTTTTAATCCAATGCGTACAGCTTCTCTCATGCATTTATTGTGTCAAGCTTAACTCTTTAATTCATTCAAATAAACTTAACTCATAAATCTCGTGAATCAATCTGCACCCATTCATTAATTGAAATACACCACACGACTTAACAAAGAGTAGAGATCCTACCATGCATTCAATGCCACGAACAGAACGCAGTCATTCAATGAAATAAATTGCACACATTCATTCAGTGATACAGACGGTTCGCCTTAATTCAATGAGTAGAGCTTCTCTAATTCATTCAACCTGTCAAGCTTAACGCTTTAATTCAATCAAGCAAACTGCATTCATTGATTTATTGTATCAAACTTTAATCATTGATCCAATGAATCAAATATTTTTCATTATTTCAATGAAACAAACTTAACACAATTATTTAGTGAAATAAACTGCACGTGTACATTCAATCAAAGACACGGTACTTGTCAATTCAATGAGTAGAGCTACTCTCATTCATTCAATGCCACAAGCTTCACGCATTGTCTCAAACAAACTGCACACATTCACTCCATGAATGAAACTGCACGTGTTAATTCAATGAGGAGAGCTTCTCTCATTCACTCCATGTGTCAAGCTTAATGCTTTAATTCAATGAAACAAACGGTATTCACTCATTGATTGAATCAAACTTCAATCGTTGATTAAATGAATCACACCTTATTCCTTGTTTCAAGGAACAAACTTATTTAGAGTTTCCTACTGCACTCGATTCATTCAATGAAACAGACTGCACATTATAATGCAATGAGTAGAGGTAATCTCATTGTTTCAATGCCACAAGCTTATTGTTTTAATTCAATGAGTAGAGCTTCTTTCATGCATTTACTGGGTCAAGCTTAACTCTTTAATTCAATAAAATAAACTTAACTCATCAACCTCATTAATCAATCCGCACCTATTCATTCCATGATAGACAGAGTACAGAAAGACTGCGTTCAATGCCACGAGCAAAACGCATTCATTCTAGGAAACAAACTGCACGCATTCATTCAATGATACAGACTGAACGCCTTAATTCAATGAGTAGAGATTCTCTCATTCATTTAATGTGTCAAGCTTAACGATTTAATTCAGTCAAGCAAACTGTATACATTGATTCATTGAATCAAACTTTAATCATTGATCCAATGAACAAACCGTTATTCATTATTCAATGAAACAAACTTAACACACTTATTTGGTGAATCAAAGTGCACAAGTTCAATCAATCAAAGACACGGCACTTGTCAATTCAATGAGTAGTGCTACTCTCTTTCATTCAATGCCACAAGCTTCACGCATTTTCTCAATCAAACTGCACACATTCACTCCATGAAACAAACTGCACGTGTTAATTCAATGAGTAGAGCTTCTTCATTCACTCCATGTGTCAAGCTTAACGCTTTAATTCAATGAAACAAACGGCGTTCAGTGATTTATTGAATCAAACTTCAATAATTGATTCAATGAATCAAACCTTATTCCTTGTTTCATAGGAACAAACGTAACTCACTTATTTAGTTAATCCTACTACACTCGTTCATTCAACGAAACAGAGTGGACATGATAGTTCAATGAGTAGAGACAATCTCTTTGTTTCAATGCCACAAGCTTAGCGTTTTAATTCAATGAGGAGAGCTTCCTTCATTCATTTAATGTGTCAAGCTTAACTCTTTAATTCAATCATACAAACTTAACTCATAAACCTCGTTAATCAATCTGCACCCATTCGTTAAATGATATACAAAACACGACTTATTCAAAGAGTGGAGCTCCTACCATTCATTCAATGCCACGAGCAAAAGGCATTCATTCTATGAAACAGACTGCACGCTTTAATTCAATGAGTAGAGCTTCTCTCATTCATTCAATGAGTAAAGCTTAACGCTTTCATTCAATCAAATAAACTTGATTCATAACCCTCGTGAATGCATCTGCCCGCATTCATTCAGTGAAATACACCGTAGGTCTACTTCAAAGATTAGTGCTCCTTCCATTGATTCAATGCCACGAGCAAAACGCATTCATTCAATGAAACAAATTGCACGCATTCATTCAAAGGTGCAGACAGCATGCCTTAATTCAATGAGTAGAGCTTCTCTCATTCATTCAATAAGTAAAGCTTAACGCTTTCATTCAATCAAACAAACCTGACTCATAAACCTCATTAATCAATCTGCCCGCATTCATTCAGTGAAATACACCGTAGGACTACTTCAGAGATTAGTGCTCCTTCCATTGATTCAATGCCACGAGCAAAACGCATTCATTCAATGAAACAAATTGCACGCATTCATTCAAAGGTGCAGACAGCATGCCTTAATTCAATGAGTAGAGCTTCTCTCATTCATTCAATAAGTAAAGCTTAACGCTTTCATTCAATCAAACAAACCTGACTCATAAACCTCATTAATCAATCTGCCCGCATTCATTCAGTGAAATACACCGTAGGACTACTTCAGAGATTAGTGCTCCTTCCATTGATTCAATGCCATAAGCAAAACGCATTCATTCAATGAAACAAATTGCACGCATTCATTCAAAGGTACAAACAGCACGCCTTAATTCAATGAGTAGAGCTTCTCTCCTTCATTCAACGTGTCAAGCTTAACGCTTTAATTCAATCAAGCAAACTGCAATCATTCATTCAATGAATCAAACGTTATTCATTATTTCAATGAAACAAACTTAACACACTTATTTAGTGAATCAAACTGCACACGTACATTCAATTAAAGACACGGCACTTGTCCATTCAATGAGTAGAGCAATTCTCATTCATTCATTGCCACAAGCTTCACGCTATGACTCAAACAGACTGCAAACATTCACTCCATGAACGAAACTGCAGGTGTGAATTCAATGAGGAGAGCTTCTTTCATTCACTCCATGTGTCAAGCTTAACGCTTTAACTCAATGAAACAAACGGCATTCACTCATTGATTGAATTAAACTTTAATCCTTGATTCAATGAATCAAACCTTATTCCTTGTTTCGAAGGAACAAACGTAACTCACGTATTTAGTGAAACCTAATGCACTCGTTCATTCAATGAAACAGACTGCACATGATAATTCAATGAGTAGCGGTAATCTCATTGTTTCAATGCCACAAGCTAAGCGTTTTAATTCAATGCGTAGGGCGTCTCCCATTCATATAATGTGTCAAGCTTAACTCTTTAATTCAATCAAATAAACTTTACTCATAAACCTTGTGAATCAATCTGCACCTATTCATTCAATGAAATATATCAGACGACTGATACAAAGTGTACAGGTCCTACCATGCATTCAATGCCACCTGCAAAAAGCATTCATTCTATGAAACAAACTGCACGCATTCATTCAATGATACAGACTGCACGCCTTAATTCAATGAGTAAAGTGTTCATTTAATATGTCAACTTTAACTCTTTAATTCAATCAAACAAACTTAACACATAAACCTCGTGAATTAATGTGCACTATTCTTTCAATGAAACGCACTTCACGTCTTATTCAAAGAGTAGAGCTCATACCATTCACTCAATGCCACAAGCGAAACGGATTCATTCTACGATACAAACTGCACGTATTCATTCAAAGATACAGACTGTTCACCTTACTTGAATAAGTAGATCTTCTCTCATTCATTCAATGAGTCAATCTTTACTCTTTAATTCAATCAAGCAAACTGAATTCATTGATTCTTTGAATCAAACGTTATTCGTTATTTCAATGAAACAAACTTAACACAATTATTTAGTGATGCAAACTGCACACGTTCATTCAATCAAAGACACGGCACTTGTCACTTAAATGAGTAGAGCTAATCTCATTCATTCATTGCCACAAGCTTCACGCATTGGCTCAATCAGACTGCAAACATTCACTCCATGAACGAAACTGCACGTGTTAATTCAAAGAGTAGAGTTTCTTTCATTCACTGCATGTGTCAAGCTTAATGCTTTAATTCAATGAAACAAACGGCATTCACTCAACAATTGAATCGAACGTCAATCATTGATTCAATGATTCAAAACTTAATCGTTGTTTCAAAGGAACAAACGTAACTCACTAATTTAGTGAATCCTATTGCACTCGATCATTCAATGAAACAAACTGTACATTATAATGCAGTGAGTTGCGGTAATCTCATTGTTTCAATGACACAAGCAAAGCGGTTTAATTCAATGAGTAGAGCTTCTCTCTTGCATTTAATCTGGCAAGCTTAACTCTATAATTCAATCAAACAAACTTAACTCATAAACCTCATGAATCAATCTGCCCGCAATCATTCAGTGAAATACACCGCACGAATTATTCACAGTAGAGCTCCTACCATTCATTCAGTGCCAGGCGCAAAACGCATTCATTCAATGAAACAAACTGCACGCATTCATTCAATGATACAGACTGCACGCCTTAATTCAATGTGCAGAGCTTCTCTCATTCATTCAATGTGTCAAGCTTAATGCTTTAATTCAATCAAGCAAATTGCATTCATTGATCAATGAATCAATCCTTATTTCATAGGAAAAAAAGTAACTCACTAATTTACTGAATCCTACTGCACTCGATCATTCAATCAAACAGACTGCACATGATAATTCAATGAGTAGAGGTAATCCCTTTGGTTCAATGTCACAAGCTTGGTGTTTTAATTCAATGCGTACAGCTTCTCTCATGCATTTATTGTGTCAAGCTTAACTCTTTAATTCAATCAAATAAACTTAACTCATAAATCTCGTGAATCAATCTGCACCCATTCATTAATTGAAATACACCACACGACTTAACAAAGAGTAGAGATCCTACCATGCATTCAATGCCACGAACAGAACGCAGTCATTCAATGAAATAAAAAAGCACACATTCATTCAGTGATACAGACGGTTCGCCTTAATTCAATGAGTAGAGCTTCTCTAATTCATTCAACTTGTCAAGCTTAACGCTTTAATTCAATCAAGCAAACTGCATTCATTGATTTATTGTATCAAACTTCAATCATTGATCCAATGAATCAAATATTTTTCATTATTTCAATGAAACAAACTTAACACAATTATTTAGTGAATCAAACTGCACGCGTACATTCAATCAAAGACACGGTACTTGTCAATTCAATGAGTAGAGCTACTCTCATTCATTCAATGCCACAAGCTTCACGCATTGTCTCAAACAAACTGCACACATTCACTCCATGAATGAAACTGCACGTGTTAATTCAATGAGGAGAGCTTCTCTCATTCACTCCATGTGTCAAGCTTAATGCTTTAATTCAATGAAACAAACGGTATTCACTCATTGATTGAATCAAACTTCAATCGTTGATTAAATGAATCACACCTTATTCCTTGTTTCAAGGAACAAACTTATTTAGAGTTTCCTACTGCACTCGATTCATTCAATGAAACAGACTGCACATTATAATGCAATGAGTAGAGGTAATCTCATTGTTTCAATGCCACAAGCTTATTGTTTTAATTCAATGAGTAGAGCTTCTTTCATGCATTTACTGGGTCAAGCTTAACTCTTTAATTCAATAAAATAAACTTAACTCATCAACCTCATTAATCAATCCGCACCTATTCATTCCATGATAGACAGAGTACAGAAAGACTGCGTTCAATGCCACGAGCAAAACGCATTCATTCTAGGAAACAAACTGCACGCATTCATTCAATGATACAGACTGAACGCCTTAATTCAATGAGTAGAGATTCTCTCATTCATTTAATGTGTCAAGCTTAACGATTTAATTCAGTCAAGCAAACTGTATACATTGATTCATTGAATCAAACTTTAATCATTGATCCAATGAACCAACCGTTATTCATTATTCAATGAAACAAACTTAACACACTTATTTGGTGAATCAAACTGCACACATTCATTCAATCAAAGACACGGCACTTGTCAATTCAATGATTAGAGCTACTCTCATTCATTCAATGCCACACCTTCACGCATTGTCTCAATCAAACAGCACGCATTCACTCCATAAAACAAACTTTACCTCTAACTTCAAGGAGTAGAGCTTCTCTCATTCACTCCATGTGTCAAGCTTAACGCTTTAATTCAATGAGAAAAACGGTATTCACTCATTGATAGATTCGAACTTCAATCATTGATTTAATGAATCAAACCTTATTCCTTCTTTCAAATGAACGAACGTAACTCACTTATTTAGTGAATCCTACAAACAGACTGCACATGAAAATTAAATGAGTAGTGGTAATTTCAATAGTTCAATGCCACAAGCTTAGCGTTTTAATTCAATGAGTAGAACATCTCTCATTCATTTAATTTGTTAAGCTTAACTCTTTAATTCAATCAAACAAACCTCGTGAATCAATCTGCATCCATTCATTCAATGAAATGAACTGCACGACTTATTCAAAGAGTAGAGCTCCTACCATTCATTCAAAGAAACAAACTGCACGCATTGATTCAATAATACAGACTGCATAGCTTCTCTCATTCATTCAATGTATCGTGGTTAGCGATTTTATTTAATCAAACAAACTTAACTCATAAACCTCGTGAATCAATCTGCCGGCATTCATTCAGTGAAATACACCGCACGACGTCTTCAAAGAGTACAGCTCCTACCATTCATTCAATACCACGAGCAAAACGCATTCATTCAATGAAACAAACTATATGCATTCATTCACTGATACAGACTGCATGCCTCAATTGAATGAGTAGAGCTTCTCTCATTCATTCAATGAGTCAAGCTTAACGCTTTCTTTTGTTCGAACAAAGTTAACACTTAACGCTCGTAAACAAAACTGCCCGCATGCGTTCATTGAAATTTACCACACGACGTATTCAAACAGTAGAACTCATACCATTCATTCAATGTCACGAGCAAAACGCATTCATTCAATGAAACAAACTGCACGCATTCATTCAATGATACTGACTGAAAAACTTAATTCAATGAGTAGGGATTCTCTCATTCATACAATCTATCAAGCTTAACGATTTAATTCAGTCAAGCAAACTGCATTCATTGATTCATTGAATCAAACTTCAATCATTGATCCAATGAATCAAACGTTATTCATTTTTTAATGAAACAAACTTAACACACTTATTTGGTGAATCAAAGTGCACAAGTTCAATCAATCAAAGACACAGCACTTGTCAATTCAATGAGTAATGCTACTCTCTTTCATTCAATGCCACAAGCTTCACGCATTTTCTCAATCAAACTGCACACATTCACTCCATGAAACAAACTGCACGTGTTAATTCAATGAGTAGAGCTTCTTCATTCACTCCATGTGTCAAGCTTAACGCTTTAATTCAATGAAACAAACGGCATTCAGTGATTTATTGAATCAAACTTCAATAATTGATTCAATGAATCAAACCTTATTCCTTGTTTCATAGGAACAAACGTAACTCACTTATTTAGTTAATCCTACTACACTCGTTCATTCAACGAAACAGAGTGGACATGATAGTTCAATGAGTAGAGACAATCTCTTTGTTTCAATGCCACAAGCTTAGCGTTTTAATTCAATGAGGAGAGCTTCCTTCATTCATTTAATGTGTCAAGCTTAACTCTTTAATTCAATCAAACAAACTTAACTCATAAACCTCGTTAATCAATCTGCACCCATTCGTTAAATGATATACAAAACACGACTTATTCAAAGAGTGGAGCTCCTACCATTCATTCAATGCCACGAGCAAAAGGCATTCATTCTATGAAACAGACTGCACGCTTTAATTCAATGAGTAGAGCTTCTCTCATTCATTCAATGAGTAAAGCTTAACGCTTTCATTCAATCAAATAAACTTGATTCATAACCCTCGTGAATGCATCTGCCCGCATTCATTCAGTGAAATACACCGTAGATCTACTTCAAAGATTAGTACTCCTTCCATTGATTCAATGCCACGAGCAAAACGCATTCATTCAATGAAACAAATTGCACGCATTCATTCAAAGGTGCAGACAGAATGCCTTAATTCAATGAGTAGAGCTTCTCTCATTCATTCAATAAGTAAAGCTTAACGCTTTCATTCAATCAAACAAACCTGACTCATAAACCTCATTAATCAATCTGCCCGCATTCATTCAGTGAAATACACCGTAGGACTACTTCAGAGATTAGTGCTCCTTCCATTGATTCAATGCCATAAGCAAAACGCATTCATTCAATGAAACAAATTGCACGCATTCATTCAAAGGTACAAACAGCACGCCTTAATTCAATGAGTAGAGCTTCTCTCCTTCATTCAACGTGTCAAGCTTAACGCTTTAATTCAATCAAGCAAACTGCAATCATTCATTCAATGAATCAAACGTTATTCATTATTTCAATGAAACAAACTTAACACACTTATTTAGTGAATCAAACTGCACACGTACATTCAATTAAAGACACGGCACTTGTCCATTCAATGAGTAGAGCAATTCTCATTCATTCATTGCCACAAGCTTCACGCTATGACTCAAACAGACTGCAAACATTCACTCCATGAACGAAACTGCAGGTGTGAATTCAATGAGGAGAGCTTCTTTCATTCACTCCATGTGTCAAGCTTAACGCTTTAACTCAATGAAACAAACGGCATTCACTCATTGATTGAATTAAACTTTAATCCTTGATTCAATGAATCAAACCTTATTCCTTGTTTCGAAGGAACAAACGTAACTCACGTATTTAGTGAAACCTAATGCACTCGTTCATTCAATGAAACAGACTGCACATGATAATTCAATGAGTAGAAGTCATCTCATTGGTTCAATGCCAGAAGCTTAGCGTTTTTATTCAATGAGTAGATCTTCTCTCGTGCATTTAATGTGTCAAGCTTAACTCTTTAATTCAATCAAATAAACTTTACTCATAAACCTTGTGAATCAATCTGCACCTATTCATTCAATGAAATATATCAGACGACTGATACAAAGTGTACAGGTCCTACCATGCATTCAATGCCACCTGCAAAAAGCATTCATTCTATGAAACAAACTGCACGCATTCATTCAATGATACAGACTGCACGCCTTAATTCAATGAGTAAGGTGTTCATTTAATATGTCAACTTTAACTCTTTAATTCAATCAAACAAACTTAACACATAAACCTCGTGAATTAATGTGCACTATTCTTTCAATGAAACGCACTTCACGTCTTATTCAAAGAGTAGAGCTCATACCATTCACTCAATGCCACAAGCGAAACGGATTCATTCTACGATACAAACTGCACGTATTCATTCAAAGATACAGACTGTTCACCTTACTTGAATAAGTAGATCTTCTCTCATTCATTCAATGAGTCAATCTTTACTCTTTAATTCAATCAAGCAAACTGAATTCATTGATTCTTTGAATCAAACGTTATTCGTTATTTCAATGAAACAAACTTAACACAATTATTTAGTGACGCAAACTGCACACGTTCATTCAATCAAAGACACGGCACTTGTCACTTAAATGAGTAGAGCTAATCTCATTCATTCATTGCCACAAGCTTCACGCATTGGCTCAATCAGACTGCAAACATTCACTCCATGAACGAAACTGCACGTGTTAATTCAAAGAGTAGAGTTTCTTTCATTCACTGCATGTGTCAAGCTTAATGCTTTAATTCAATGAAACAAACGGCATTCACTCAACAATTGAATCGAACGTCAATCATTGATTCAATGATTCAAAACTTAATCGTTGTTTCAAAGGAACAAACGTAACTCACTAATTTAGTGAATCCTATTGCACTCGATCATTCAATGAAACAAACTGTACATTATAATGCAGTGAGTTGCGGTAATCTCATTGTTTCAATGACACAAGCAAAGCGGTTTAATTCAATGAGTAGAGCTTCTCTCTTGCATTTAATGTGGCAAGCTTAACTCTATAATTCAATCAAACAAACTTAACTCATAAACCTCATGAATCAATCTGCCCGCAATCATTCAGTGAAATACACCGCACGAATTATTCACAGTAGAGCTCCTACCATTCATTCAGTGCCAGGCGCAAAACGCATTCATTCAATGAAACAAACTGCACGCATTCATTCAATGATACAGACTGCACGCATTCATTCAATGGAACAAACTGCACGCATTCATTCAATGATACAGACTGCATGCCTTAATTCAATGTGCAGAGCTTCTCTCATTCATTCAACGTGTCAAGCTTAACGCTTTAATTCAATCAAGCAAACTGCATTCATTGATTCATTGAATCAAACATTCTTCATTATTTCAATGAAACAAACTTAACACACTTATTTAGTTATTCAAATTGCACACGTCCATTCAATCAAAGACACGGCACTTGTCAATTCAATTAGTAGAGTAATGCAATGATACAAACGGCATTCATTCATTGATTGAATCAAACGTCAATCATTAATTCTATGAATCAAAACTTAATCGTTGTTTCAAAGGAACAAACGAAACTCACTTATTTAGTGAATCCTACTGCACTCGTTCATTCAATGAAACAGACTACACTTGATAATTCAATGAGTAGAAGTCATCTCATTGGTTCAATGCCAGAAGCTTAGCGTTTTTATTCAATGAGTAGATCTTCTCTCGTGCATTTAATGTGTCAAGCTTAACTCCTTAATTCAATCAAACAAACTTAACTCATAAACCTCATGAATCAATCTGCCCGCAATCATTCAGTGGAATTCACCACACGTAGTATTCAGAGTAGAGCTCCTAACATTCCTTCAGTGCTTGGCGCAAAACGTATTCATTCAATGAAACAAACTGCACGCATTCATTCAATGATACAGACTGCATGCCTTAATTCAATGAGTAGAGATTCTCTCGTTTATTCAACGTGTCAAGATTAACGCTTTAATTCAATCAAGCAAACTGCATTCATTGATTCACAGAATCAGACTTCAGTCATTGACCCAATGACTCAAACGTTATTCATTATTTCAATGAATCAAACGTTATTCATTATTTGAATGAAACAAACTTAACACACTGATTTAGTGAATCAAACTGCACACGTTCCTTCAATCAAAGACACGGCACTTGTCAATTCAATGAGTAGAGCTACTCTCATTCTTTCATTGCCACATGCTTCACGCATTGGCTCAATCAGACTGCAAACATTCACTCCATGAACGAAACTGCACGTGTGAATTCAATGAGTAGAGCTTCTCTCATTCACTCCATGTCTCAAGCATATAGCTTTAATTCAATGAAACAAACGGCATTCACTCATTGATTGAATGAAACTTCAATCATTGAATTATCATGTGCAGTCTGTTTCATTGAATGAACGAGTGCAGTAGGATTCACTGAATAAGTGAGTTACGTTTGTTCCTTTGAAACAACGATTAAGTTTTGATTCATTGAATCAATGATTGAAGTTTCATTCAATCAATGAGTAGAAGTCATCTCATTGGTTCAATGCCAGAAGCTTAGCGTTTTTATTCAATAAGTAGAGCTTCTCTCATTCATTTAATGTGTCATGCTTAACTCTATAATTCAATCAACCAAACTTAACTCATACACCTCGTGATTCAACTTGCACACATTCATTCGACTTATTCAAAGAGTAGAGCTCCTAACATTCGTTAAATGCCATGAACATCATGCATTGGCTCAATCAGACTGCAAACATTCACTCCATGAACGAAACTGCACGTGTTAATTCAATGTGCAGAGCAACTCCCAGTCACTCCATGTGTGAAGCTAAAGCTTTAATTCCATGAAACAAACGGTATTCACTCATTGATTGAATCAATCTTTAATCATTGAATAAATGAATCACACCTTATTCCTTGTTTCAAAGGAACAAACGTAACTCATTTATTTAGTGAATCCTACTGCACTCGTTCATTCAATGAAACAGACTACACATAATAATTCAATGAATAGAGCTATTCTCATTGGTTCAATGCCACAAGCTAAGCGTTTTAATTCAATGAGTAGAGCGTCTCTCCTTCATTTTATGTGTCAACAATAACTCTTTAATTCAATTAAACAAACTTAACACATAAACCTCGTGAATCAATGTGCACCATTCTTTCAATGAAGTGCACGACATATTCAAAGTGTAGAGCTCAAACCATTCATTCAATGCCACGAGCAAAACGCATTCATTCAATGAACCAAACTGCACGCATTCATACAATGTACGCCTTAATTCAATGAGTAGTGCTTCTCTCATTCATTCAACGTGTCAAGTATAACGGTTTAATTCAATCAAGCAAACTGCATTCATTGATTCATTGAATCAAATTTCAATCATTGATCAATGAAACAAACCTTATTCCTTGTTTCATAGGAACAAACGTAACTCACTAATTTACTGAATCCTACTGCACTCGATCATTCAATCAAACAGACTGCACATGATAATTCAATGAGTAGAGGTAATCCCTTTGGTTCAATGTCACAAGCTTGGTGTTTTAATTCAATGCGTACAGCTTCTCTCATGCATTTATTGTGTCAAGCTTAACTCTTTAATTCAATCAAATAAACTTAACTCATAAATCTCGTGAATCAATCTGCACCCATTCATTAATTGAAATACACCACACGACTTAACAAAGAGTAGAGATCTTACCATGCATTCAATGCCACGAACAGAACGCAGTCATTCAATGAAATAAATTGCACACATTCATTCAGTGATACAGACGGTTCGCCTTAATTCAATGAGTAGAGCTTCTCTAATTCATTCAACTTGTCAAGCTTAACGCTTTAATTCAATCAAGCAAACTGCATTCATTGATTTATTGTATCAAACTTTAATCATTGATCCAATGAATCAAATATTTTTCATTATTTCAATGAAACAAACTTAACACAATTATTTAGTGAAATAAACTGCACGCGTACATTCAATCAAAGACACGGTACTTGTCAATTCAATGAGTAGAGCTACTCTCATTCATTCAATGCCACAAGCTTCACGCATTGTCTCAAACAAACTGCACACATTCACTCCATGAATGAAACTGCACGTGTTAATTCAATGAGGAGAGCTTCTCTCATTCACTCCATGTGTCAAGCTTAATGCTTTAATTCAATGAAACAAACGGTATTCACTCATTGATTGAATCAAACTTCAATCGTTGATTAAATGAATCACACCTTATTCCTTGTTTCAAGGAACAAACTTATTTAGAGATTCCTACTACACTCGATTCATTCAATGAAACAGACTGCACATTATAATGCAATGAGTAGAGGTAATCTCATTGTTTCAATGCCACAAGCTTATTGTTTTAATTCAATGAGTAGAGCTTCTTTCATGCATTTACTGTGTCAAGCTTAACTCTTTAATTCAATAAAATAAACTTAACTCATCAACCTCAGCAATCAATCCGCACCTATTCATTCCATGATAGACAGAGTACAGAAAGACTGCGTTCAATGCCACGAGCAAAACGCATTCATTCTAGGAAACAAACTGCACGCATTCATTCAATGATACAGACTGAACGCCTTAATTCAATGAGTAGAGATTCTCTCATTCATTCAATGTGTCAAGCTTAACGATTTAATTCAGTCAAGCAAACTGTATACATTGATTCATTGAATCAAACTTTAATCATTGATCCAATGAACAAACCGTTATTCATTATTCAATGAAACAAACTTAACACACTTATTTGGTGAATCAAAGTGCACAAGTTCATTCAATCAAAGACACGGCACTTGTCAATTCAATGAGTAGTGCTACTCTCTTTCATTCAATGCCACAAGCTTCACGCATCTTCTCAATCAAACTGCACACATTCACTCCATGAAACAAACTGCACGTGTTAATTCAATGAGTAGAGCTTCTTCATTCACTCCATGTGTCAAGCTTAACGCTTTAATTCAATGAAACAAACGGCATTCAGTGATTTATTGAATCAAACTTCAATAATTGATTCAATGAATCAAACCTTATTCCTTGTTTCATAGGAACAAACGTAACTCACTTATTTAGTTAATCCTACTACACTCGTTCATTCAACGAAACAGAGTGGACATGATAGTTCAATGAGTAGAGACAATCTCTTTGTTTCAATGCCACAAGCTTAGCGTTTTAATTCAATGAGGAGAGCTTCCTTCATTCATTTAATGTGTCAAGCTTAACTCTTTAATTCAATCAAACAAACTTAACTCATAAACCTCGTTAATCAATCTGCACCCATTCGTTAAATGATATACAAAACACGACTTATTCAAAGAGTGGAGCTCCTACCATTCATTCAATGCCACGAGCAAAAGGCATTCATTCTATGAAACAGACTGCACGCTTTAATTCAATGAGTAGAGCTTCTCTCATTCATTCAATGAGTAAAGCTTAACGCTTTCATTCAATCAAATAAACTTGATTCATAACCCTCGTGAATGAATCTGCCCGCATTCATTCAGTGAAATACACCGTAGGTCTACTTCAAAGATTAGTGCTCCATCCATTGATTCAATGCCACGAGCAAAACGCATTCATTCAATGAAACAAATTGCACGCATTCATTCAAAGGTGCAGACAGCACGCCTTAATTCAATGAGTAGAGCTTCTCTCATTCATTCAATAAGTAAAGCTTAACGCTTTCATTCAATCAAACAAACCTGACTCATAAACCTCATTAATCAATCTGCCCGCATTCATTCAGTGAATTACACCGTAGGACTACTTCAGAGATTAGTGCTCCTTCCATTGATTCAATGCCATAAGCAAAACGCATTCATTCAATGAAACAAATTGCATGCAATCATTCAAAGGTACTAACAGCACGCCTTAATTCAATGAGTAGAGCTTCTCTCCTTCATTCAACGTGTCAAGCTTAACGCTTTAATTCAATCAAGCAAACTGCAATCATTCATTCAATGAATCAAACGTTATTCATTATTTCAATGAAACAAACTTAACACACTTATTTAGTGAATCAAACTCCACACGTACATTCAATTAAAGACACGGCACTTGTCCATTCAATGAGTAGAGCAATTCTCATTCATTCATTGCCACAAGCTTCACGCTATGACTCAAACAGACTGCAAACATTCACTCCATGAATGAAACTGCAGGTGTGAATTCAATGAGGAGAGCTTCTTTCATTCACTCCATGTGTCAAGCTTAACGCTTTAACTCAATGAAACAAACGGCATTCAGTCATTGATTGAATTAAACTTTAATCCTTGATTCAATGAATCAAACCTTATTCCTTGTTTCGAAGGAACAAACGTAACTCACGTATTTAGTGAAACCTAATGCACTCGTTCATTCAATGAAACAGACTGCACATGATAATTCAATGAGTAGGGGTAATCTCATTGTTTCAATGCCACAAGCTAAGCGTTTTAATTCAATGCGTAGGGCGTCTCTCATTCATATAATGTGTCAAGCTTAACTCTTTAATTCAATCAAATAAACTTTACTCATAAACCTTGTGAATCAATCTGCACCTATTCATTCAATGAAATATATCAGACGACTGATACAAAGTGTACAGGTCCTACCATGCATTCAATGCCACCTGCAAAAAGCATTCATTCTATGAAACAAACTGCACGCATTCATTCAATGATACAGACTGCACGCCTTAATTCAATGAGTAAGGTGTTCATTTAATATGTCAACTTTAACTCTTTAATTCAATCAAACAAACTTAACACATAAACCTCGTGAATTAATGTGCACTATTCTTTCAATGAAACGCACTTCACGTCTTATTCAAAGAGTAGAGCTCATACCATTCACTCAATGCCACAAGCGAAACGGATTCATTCTACGATACAAACTGCACGTATTCATTCAAAGATACAGACTGTTCACCTTACTTGAATAAGTAGATCTTCTCTCATTCATTCAATGAGTCAATCTTTACTCTTTAATTCAATCAAGCAAACTGAATTCATTGATTCTTTGAATCAAACATTATTCGTTATTTCAATGAAACAAACTTAACACAATTATTTAGTGATGCAAACTGCACACGTTCATTCAATCAAAGACACGGCACTTGTCAGTTAAATGAGTTGAGCTAATCTCATTCATTCATTGCCACAAGCTTCACGCATTGGCTCAATCAGACTGCAAACATTCACTCCATGAACGAAACTGCACGTGTTAATTCAAAGAGTAGAGTTTCTTTCATTCACTGCATGTGTCAAGCTTAATGCTTTAATTCAATGAAACAAACGGCATTCACTCAACAATTGAATCGAACGTCAATCATTGATTCAATGATTCAAAACTTAATCGTTGTTTCAAAGGAACAAACGTAACTCACTAATTTAGTGAATCCTATTGCACTCGATCATTCAATGAAACAAACTGTACATTATAATGCAGTGAGTTGCGGTAATCTCATTGTTTCAATGACACAAGCAAAGCGGTTTAATTCAATGAGTAGAGCTTCTCTCTTGCATTTAATGTGGCAAGCTTAACTCTATAATTCAATCAAACAAACTTAACTCATAAACCTCATGAATCAATCTGCCAGCAATCATTCAGTGAAATACACCGCACGAATTATTCACAGTAGAGCTCCTACCATTCATTCAGTGCCACGCGCAAAAGGCATTCATTCAATGAAACAAACTGCACGCATTCATTCAATGATACAGACTGCACGCATTCATTCAATGAAACAAACTGCACGCATTCATTCAATGATACAGACTGCACGCCTTAATTCAATGTGCAGAGCTTCTCTCATTCATTCAACGTGTCAAGCTTAACGCTTTAATTCAATCAAGCAAACTGCATTCATTGATTCATTGAATCAAACATTCTTCATTATTTCAATGAAACAAACTTAACACACTTATTTAGTTATTCAAATTGCACACGTCCATTCAATCAAAGACACGGCACTTGTCAATTCAATTAGTAGAGTAATGCAATGATACAAACGGCATTCATTCATTGATTGAATCAAACGTCAATCATTAATTCAATGAATCAAAACTTAATCGTTGTTTCAAAGGAACAAACGAAACTCACTTATTTAGTGAATCCTACTGCACTCGTTCATTCAATGAAACAGACTACACTTGATAATTCAATGAGTAGAAGTCATCTCATTGGTTCAATGCCAGAAGCTTAGCGTTTTTATTCAATGAGTAGATCTTCTCTCGTGCATTTAATGTGTCAAGCTTAACTCCTTAATTCAATCAAACAAACTTAACTCATAAACCTCATGAATCAATCTGCCCGTAATCATTCAGTGGAATTCACCACACGTAGTATTCAGAGTAGAGCTCCTAACATTCCTTCAGTGCTTGGCGCAAAACGTATTCATTCAATGAAACAAACTGCAAGCATTCATTCAATGATACAGACTGCATGCCTTAATTCAATGAGTAGAGATTCTCTCGTTTATTCAACGTGTCAAGATTAACGCTTTAATTCAATCAAGCAAACTGCATTCATTGATTCACAGAATCAAACTTCAGTCATTGACCCAATGACTCAAACGTTATTCATTATTTCAATGAATCAAACGTTATTCATTATTTGAATGAAACAAACTTAACACACTGATTTAGTGAATCAAACTGCACACGTTCCTTCAATCAAAGACACGGCACTTGTCAATTCAATGAGTAGAGCTACTCTCATTCTTTCATTGCCACATGCTTCACGCATTGGCTCAATCAGACTGCAAACATTCACTCCATGAACGAAACTGCACGTGTGAATTCAATGAGTAGAGCTTCTCTCATTCACTCCATGTCTCAAGCATATAGCTTTAATTCAATGAAACAAACGGCATTCACTCATTGATTGAATGAAACTTCAATCATTGAATTATCATGTGCAGTCTGTTTCATTGAATGAACGAGTGCAGTAGGATTCACTGAATAAGTGAGTTACGTTTGTTCCTTTGAAACAACGATTAAGTTTTGATTCATTGAATCAATGATTGAAGTTTCATTCAATCAATGAGTAGAAGTCATCACATTGGTTCAATGCCAGAAGCTTAGCGTTTTTATTCAATAAGTAGAGCTTCTCTCATTCATTTAATGTGTCATGCTTAACTCTATAATTCAATCAACCAAACTTAACTCATACACCTCGTGATTCAACTTGCACACATTCATTCGACCTATTCAAAGAGTAGAGCTCCTAACATTCGTTAAATGCCATGAACATCATGCATTGGCTCAATCAGACTGCAAACATTCACTCCATGAACGAAACTGCACGTATTAATTCAATGTGCAGAGCAGCTCCCAGTCACTCCATGTGTGAAGCTAAAGCTTTAATTCCATGAAACAAACGGTATTCACTCATTGATTGAATCAAACTTTAATCATTGAATAAATGAATCACACCTTATTCCTTGTTTCAAAGGAACAAACGTAACTCATTTATTTAGTGAATCCTACTGCACTCGTTCATTTAATGAAACAGACTACACATAATAATTCAATGAATAGAGGTATTCTCATTGGTTCAATGCCACAAGCTAAGCGTTTTAATTCAATGAGTAGAGCGTCTCTCCTTCATTTTATGTGTCAACAATAACTCTTTAATTCAATTAAACAAACTTAACACATAAACCTCGTGAATCAATGTGCACCATTCTTTCAATGAAGTGCACGACATATTCAAAGTGTAGAGCTCAAACCATTCATTCAATGCCACGAGCAAAACGCATTCATTCAATGAACCAAACTGCACGCATTCATACAATGTACGCCTTAATTCAATGAGTAGAGCTTCTCTCATTCATTCAACGTGTCAAGTATAACGGTTTAATTCAATCAAGCAAACTGCATTCATTGATTCATTGAATCAAATTTCAATCATTGATCAATGAAACATACCTTATTCCTTGTTTCATAGGAACAAACGTAACTCACTAATTTACTGAATCCTACTGCACTCGATCATTCAATCAAACAGACTGCACATGATAATTCAATGAGTAGAGGTAATCCCTTTGGTTCAATGTCACAAGCTTGGTGTTTTAATCCAATGCGTACAGCTTCTCTCATGCATTTATTGTGTCAAGCTTAACTCTTTAATTCATTCAAATAAACTTAACTCATAAATCTCGTGAATCAATCTGCACCCATTCATTAATTGAAATACACCACACGACTTAACAAAGAGTAGAGATTCAATGCCACGAACAGAACGCAGTCATTCAATGAAATAAATTGCACACATTCATTCAGTGATACAGACGGTTCGCCTTAATTCAATGAGTAGAGCTTCTCTAATTCATTCAACCTGTCAAGCTTAACGCTTTAATTCAATCAAGCAAACTGCATTCATTGATTTATTGTATCAAACTTTAATCATTGATCCAATGAATCAAATATTTTTCATTATTTCAATGAAACAAACTTAACACAATTATTTAGTGAAATAAACTGCACGCGTACATTCAATCAAAGACACGGTACTTGTCAATTCAATGAGTAGAGCTACTCTCATTCATTCAATGCCACATGCTTCACGCATTGGCTCAATCAGACTGCAAACATTCACTCCATGAACGAAACTGCACGTGTGAATTCAATGAGTAGAGCTTCTCTCATTCACTCCATGTCTCAAGCATATAGCTTTAATTCAATGAAACAAACGGCATTCACTCATTGATTGAATGAAACTTCAATCATTGAATTATCATGTGCAGTCTGTTTCATTGAATGAACGAGTGCAGTAGGATTCACTGAATAAGTGAGTTACGTTTGTTCCTTTGAAACAACGATTAAGTTTTGATTCATTGAATCAATGATTGACGTTCGATTCAATTGTTGAGTGAATGCCGTTTGTTTCATTGAATTAAAGCATTAAGCTTGACACATGCAGTTTCATTCAATCAATGAGTAGAAGTCATCTCATTAGTTCAATGCCAGAAGCTTAGCGTTTTTATTCAATAAGTAGTTTCTCTCATTCATTTAATGTGTCATGCTTAACTCTATAATTCAATCAACCAAACTTAACTCATACACCTCGTGATTCAACTTGCACACATTCATTCGATGAAATGCTCTGCACGACTTATTCAAAGAGTAGAGCTCCTAACATTCGTTAAATGCCATGAACATCACGCATTGGCTCAATCAGACTGCAAACATTCACTCCATGAACGAAACTGCACGTGTTTATTCAATGAGTAGAACTTCTGTCATTCACTCCATGTGTCAAGCTTCACGCTTTAATTCATTGAAACAAACGGCATTCACTCATTGATTGAATCAACCTTCAATCAAAGATTCATTGAATCAAACCTTATTCCTTGTTTCAAAGGAACAAACGTAACTCATTTATTTAGTGAATCCTACTGCACTCGTTCATTCAATGAAACATACCGCACATGATAATTCAACTAGTAGAGGTAATCTCATCGGTTCAATGCCACAAGATTCGCGTTTTAATTCAATGAGTAGAGCTTCTCTCCTTCATTTAATGTGTTAACTTTTTAACTCTTTAATTCAATCAACTCTTTAATTCAATCAAACAAACTTAACACGTGAATCAATGTGCACCATTCTTTCAATGAAATTCACTGCACGACATATTCAAAGAGTAGAGCTCAAACCATTTATTCAATGCCACGAGCAAAACGCATTCATTCAATGAAGCAAACTGCACGCATTAAATCAATGGTACAGACTGTACGCTTTATTTCAATGTGGAGAGCTTCTCTCATTCATTCAACGTGTCAAGCATAACGCTTTAATTCAATCAAGCAAATTGCATTCATTGATCAATGAATCAATCCTTATTTCATAGGAAAAAAAGTAACTCACTAATTTACTGAATCCTACTGCTCTCGATCATTCAATGAAACAGACTGCACATGATAATTCAATGAGTAGAGGTAATCTCGTTGGTTCAATGTCACAAGCTTAGTGTTTTAATTCAATGAGTAGAGCTTCTCTCATGCATTTAATGTGTCAAGCTTAACTCTTCAATTCAATCAAATAAACTTAACTCATAAATCTCGTGAATCAATCTGCACCTACTCATTACAACTCGACTTATACAAAGAGTTGAGATCCTAACATGCATTCAATGTGTAGAAATCATCTCATTGGTTCAATGCCAGAAGGTTAGCGTATTTATTCAATGAGTAGAGCTTCTAACATTCATTCAATGTGTCATGCTTAACTCTATAATTCAATAACATAAACTTAACTCATAAACCTCGTGAATCAATCTGCACACGTTCATTCAATCAAAGACACCGCATTTGTCAATTCAATGTGTAGAGCTACTCTCATTCATTCAATGCCACAACCTTCACGCATTGTCTCAATCAAACTGCACATATTCACTCCTGGAAAAAAACTGCACGTGTTAATAAAATGAGTAGAGCATTCATTGAAATGCACTGCACGACTTATTCAAAGAGTAGCGATACTAACATTCAATGCCACGAGCAAAACCGATTCATTCTACGCAACAAACTGCACGCATTCATTCAATGATACAGACTGCACGCCTTAATTCAATGAGTAGAGCCTCTCTCATTCATTCATCATGTCAAGCTTAACGCTTTAATTCTTTCAATCAAACAGCATTCATGATTGATCAAACTTCAATGATTGATCCAATTAATCAAACGTTATTCATTATTTCAATGAAACAAACTTAACACACTTATTTAGTGAATCAAACTGCATACGTTCATTCAATCAAAGACATGGCACTTGTCAATTCAATGGTTAGAGCTACTCGCATTCCTTCAATGCCGGAAGCTTCACGCAGTTTCTCAATCAAACTGCACACATTTACTCCATGCACCAAACAGCACGTGTTAACAGCACGAGCTTCTCCCCACGCGTCAAGCTTATGGCTTTAATTCAATGAAATAAACGGCATTCACTCATTCATTGAATCAAATTTCAATCATTGATTCAATAAATCAAACCTTATTCCTTGTTTCAAAGGAACAAACGTAACTCACTTATTTAGTGAATCCTCCTGCACTCGATCATTCAATGAAACAGACTGCACATGATAATACAATGAGTAGAGGTATTCTCATTGGTTCAATGCCACAAGCTTGGCGTTTTATTTCAATGAGTAGAGCTTCTCTCATTCATTCAACTTGTCACGCTTATGGCTATAATTCAAACAAGCAAACTGCATTCATTGATTTATTGAATTTAACTTCAATCATTGATATAATGAATTACACAAACTTCATTAGTACATTGAAATAGACTTAAACACTTATTTAGTGAATCAACCTGCACACGTTCCTTCAATCAAATACACCGCATTTGTCAATTCAATGGGTAGAGCTACTCTCATTCATTCAATGCCACAACCTTCACGCATTGTCTCAATCAAACTGCACATATTCACTCCTGGAAATAAACTGCACGTGTTAATAAAATGAGTAGAGCTTTTCTCATTCACTCCATGTGTCAAGCTTAACGCTTTAATTCAATGAAACAAACGGCACTCACTCATTGATTGAATCAAACTTCAATCCTTATTTATTGTTTCAAAGGTACAAACGTAACTCACTTATTTAGTGAATCCTTCTGCACTCGACTATTCAACGAAACAGACTGTACATGATAATTCCATGAGTAGAGATAATCTCTCTGGTTCAATGCCACAAATTTAGCATTTGAATTCAATGAGTAGAGCTTCTCTCATTCACTAATGTGTCAAAGCTTAACTCTTTAAGTCAACCAAACAAACTTAACTCATAAACCTCGCGAATCAATCCGCACCCATTCATTCAATGAAATTAACCGCACGACATATACAAAGAGTAGAGCTCCTACCATTCATTCAATGCCACGAGTAAAACTAATTCATTCAATGAGTCAAATTGCACGCATTCATTCACTGATACAGACTGCATGCCTTATTTGAATGAGTAGAGCGTCTCTCATTCATTCAACGTGTCAAGCTTAACGCTTTCATTCAATCAAACAAATTTAACTCATAAACCTCGTGAATCAATTTGCCCGCATTCATTCAGTGTAATACTCCGCACGACTTATTCAAACAATAGAGCTCCATCCATTCTTTCAATGCCACGAGCAAAACGCATTCAGTCTATGAAATAAACTGCACGCATTTATTCATTGATACAGACTGAACGCCACAATTCAATGAGTAGAGCTTCTCTCATTCATTCAATGAGTAAAACTTAACGCATTGTTTTAATCAAACAAACATAACTCATAAAGCTCGTAAATCAATGTACACGCATTATTTCAGTGAAATACACCACACGAAGTATTCATAGAGTAGACCTCCTACCATTCATTCAATACCACGAGCAAAAAGCATTCATTAAATGAAACAAACTGCACGCATTCATTCAGTGATACAGACTGAACGCCTTTCTTCAATGGGTTGAGCTTCTCTCATCCATTCCATGAGTCAAGCTTAACGCTTTCTTTTAATCAAACAAACTTAACTCTTAAAGCTCGTAAATCAATCTGACCGCATTCGTTCAATGAAATATACCACACGACGTATTCAAACAGTAGAGCTCATACCATTCATTCAATGCCACGAGCAAAACGCATTCATTCAATGAAACAAACTGACCGCATTCATTCAATGATACAGACTGAAAAACTCAATTCAATGAGTAGAGCTTCTCTCATTCATTCAACGTTTCAAGCTTAACACTTTAATTCAATCAAGCAAACTGCATTCATTGATTCACAGAATCAAACTTCAATCATTGACCCAATGAATCAAACGTTATTCATTAATTCAATGAATCAAACGTTATTCATTATTTCAATGAAACTAACTTAACACACTTATTTAGTGATTCAAACTTCATACGTTCATTCAATCAAAGACACGGCACTTGTCAATTCAATGAGTAGAGCTACTCTCATTCATTCAATGCCACAAGCTTCACGCATTGTCTCAATCAAACTGCACACATTCACTCCATTAAACAATCTGACGTGTTAATTCAATGAATAGGGTTTCTCTCATTCACTCCATGTGTCAAGCTTAACGCTTTAATTCAATGAAACAAACGGCATTGAATTGAATCAAACCTTATTCCTTGTTTCAAAGGAACAATCGTAACTCATTTATTTAGTGAATCCTACTGCACTCGTTCATTCAATGAAACACACTACACGTGACAATTCAATGAGTAGAGGTAACCTCATTGGTTCAATGCCACATGATTCGGGTTTTAATTGAATGAGTAGTGCTGCTCTCCTTCATTTAATGTGTCAACATTAACTCTTTAATTCAATCAAACAAATTTAACACATAAAGCTCATGAATCAATGTGCACCATTCTTTCAATGAAATGCACTGCACGACATATTCAAAGAGTAGAGCTCCTACCATGCATTCAATGCCACGAGCAAAACGCATTCAATGAATGAAGCAAACTGCACGCATTCATACACTGATACAGACTTAATTCAATGAGTAGAGCTTCTCTCGTTCATTCAACGTGTCAAGCTTAACGCTTGTATTCAATCAAGCAAACGGCATTCATTGATTAATTGAATCAAACTTCATTCATTGTTCCAAAAAAACAAATGTTATTCAGTATTTCAATAAAACAAACTTAACACACTTATTTAGTGAATCAAACTGCACTCTTACATTCAATCAAAGACAAGGCACTTGTCAATTCAATGAGTAGAGCTACTCTCATTCATTCAATGCAACAAGCTTCACGCATTGTCTCAAACAAACTGCGCACATTCACGCCATGAATGAAACTGCACGTGTTAATTCAATGTGCAGAGCAACTCCCAGTCACTCCATGTGTGAAGCTAAAGCTTTAATTCCATGAAACAAACGGTATTCACTCATTGATTGAATCAAACTTTAATCATTGAATAAATGAATCACACCTTATTCCTTGTTTCAAAGGAACAAACGTAACTCATTTATTTAGTGAATCCTACTGCACTCGTTCATTCAATGAAACAGACTACACATAATAATTCAATGAGTAGAGGTATTCTCATTGGTTCAATGCCACAAGCTAAGCGTTTTAATTCAATGAGTAGAGTATCTCTCCTTCATTTTATGTGTCAACAATAACTCTTTAATTCAATTAATCAAACTTAACACATAAACCTCGTGAATCAATGTGCACCATTCTTTCAATGAAGTGCACGACATATTCAAAGTGTAGAGCTCAAACCATTCATTCAATGCCACGAGCAAAACGCTTTCATTCAATGAAGCAAACTGCACGCATTCATACAATGTACGCCTTAATTCAATGAGTAGAGCTTCTCTCATTCATTCAACGTGTCAAGTATAACGGTTTAATTCAATCAAGCAAACTGCATTCATTGATTCATTGAATCAAATTTCAATCACTGATCAATGAAACATACCTTATTCCTTGTTACATAGGAACAAACGTAACTCACTAATTTACTGAATCCTACTGCACTCGATCATTCAATCAAACAGACTGCACATGATAATTCAATGAGTAGAGGTAATCCCTTTGGTTCAATGTCACAAGCTTGGTGTTTTAATCCAATGCGTACAGCTTCTCTCATGCATTTATTGTGTCAAGCTTAACTCTTTAATTCATTCAAATAAACTTAACTCATAAATCTCGTGAATCAATCTGCACCCATTCATTAATTGAAATACACCACACGACTTAACAAAGAGTAGAGATCTTACCATGCATTCAATGCCACGAACAGAACGCAGTCATTCAATGAAATAAATTGCACACATTCATTCAGTGATACAGACGGTTCGCCTTAATTCAATGAGTAGAGCTTCTCTAATTCATTCAACTTATCAAGCTTAACGCTTTAATTCAATCAAGCAAACTGCATTCATTGATTTATTGTATCAAACTTTAATCATTGATCCAATGAATCAAATATTTTTTATTATTTCAATGAAACAAACTTAACACAATTATTTAGTGAATCAAACTGCACGCGTACATTCAATCAAAGACACGGTACTTGTCAATTCAATGAGTAGAGCTACTCTCATTCATTCAATGCCACAAGCTTCACGCATTGTCTCAAACAAACTGCACACATTCACTCCATGAATGAAACTGCACGTGTTAATTCAATGAGGAGAGCTTCTCTCATTCACTCCATGTGTCAAGCTTAATGCTTTAATTCAATGAAACAAACGGTATTCACTCATTGATTGAATCAAACTTCAATCGTTGATTAAATGAATCACACCTTATTCCTTGTTTCAAGGAACAAACTTATTTAGAGTTTCCTACTGCACTCGATTCATTCAATGAAACAGACTGCACATTATAATGCAATGAGTAGAGGTAATCTCATTGTTTCAATGCCACAAGCTTATTGTTTTAATTCAATGAGTAGAGCTTCTTTCATGCATTTACTGGGTCAAGCTTAACTCTTTAATTCAATAAAATAAACTTAACTCATCAACCTCATTAATCAATCCGCACCTATTCATTCCATGATAGACAGAGTACAGAAAGACTGCGTTCAATGCCACGAGCAAAACGCATTCATTCTAGGAAACAAACTGCACGCATTCATTCAATGATACAGACTGAACGCCTTAATTCAATGAGTAGAGATTCTCTCATTCATTCAATGTGTCAAGCTTAAAGATTTAATTCAGTCAAGCAAACTGTATACATTGATTCTTTGAATCAAACTTTAATCATTGATCCAATGAACAAACCGTTATTCATTATTCAATGAAACAAACTTAACACACTTATTTGGTGAATCAAAGTGCACAAGTTCAATCAATCAAAGACACGGCACTTGTCAATTCAATGAGTAGTGCTACTCTCTTTCATTCAATGCCACAAGCTTCACGCATCTTCTCAATCAAACTGCACACATTCACTCCATGAAACAAACTGCACGTGTTAATTCAATGGGTAGAGCTTCTTCATTCACTCCACGTGTCAAGCTTAACGCTTTAATTCAATGAAACAAACGGCGTTCAGTGATTTATTGAATCAAACTTCAATAATTGATTCAATGAATCAAACCTTATTCCTTGTTTCATAGGAACAAACGTAACTCACTTATTTAGTTATGCCTACTACACTCGTTCATTCAACGAAACAGAGTGGACATGATAGTTCAATGAGTAGAGACAATCTCTTTGTTTCAATGCCACAAGCTTAGCGTTTTAATTCAATGAGGAGAGCTTCCTTCATTCATTTAATGTGTCAAGCTTAACTCTTTAATTCAATCAAACAAACTTAACTCATAAACCTCGTTAATCAATCTGCACCCATTCGTTAAATGATATACAAAACACGACTTATTCAAAGAGTGGAGCTCCTACCATTCATTCAATGCCACGAGCAAAAGGCATTCATTCTATGAAACAGACTGCATGCCTGAATTCAATGAGTAGAGCTTCTCTCATTCATTCAATGAGTAAAGCTTAAAGCTTTCATTCAATCAAATAAACTTGATTCATAACCCTCGTGAATGCATCTGCCCGCATTCATTCAGTGAAATACACCGTAGGTCTACTTCAAAGATTAGTGCTCCATCCATTGATTCAATGCCACGAGCAAAACGCATTCATTCAATGAAACAAATTGCACGCATTCATTCAAAGGTGCAGACAGCACGCCTTAATTCAATGAGTAGAGCTTCTCTCATTCATTCAATAAGTAAAGCTTAACGCTTTCTTTCAATCAAACAAACCTGACTCATAAACCTCATTAATCAATCTGCCCTCATTCATTCAGTGAAATACACCGTAGGACTACTTCAGAGATTAGTGCTCCTTCCATTGATTCAATGCCATAAGCAAAACGCATTCATTCAATGCAACATATTGCACGCATTCATTCATAGGTACAAACAGCACGCCTTAATTCAATGAGTAGAGCTTCTCTCCTTCATTCAACGTGTCAAGCTTAACGCTTTAATTCAATCAAGCAAACTGCAATCATTCATTCAATGAATCAAACGTTATTCATTATTTCAATGAAACAAACTTAACACACTTATTTAGTGAATCAAACTCCACACGTACATTCAATTAAAGACACGGCACTTGTCCATTCAATGAGTAGAGCAATTCTCATTCATTCATTGCCACAAGCTTCACGCTATGACTCAAACAGACTGCAAACATTCACTCCATGAACGAAACTGCAGGTGTGAATTCAATGAGGAGAGCTTCTTTCATTCACTCCATGTGTCAAGCATAACGCTTTAACTCAATGAAACAAACGGCATTCACTCATTGATTGAATTAAACTTTAATCCTTGATTCAATGAATCAAACCTTATTCCTTGTTTCGAAGGAACAAACGTAACTCACGTATTTAGTGAAACCTAATGCACTCGTTCATTCAATGAAACAGACTGCACATGATAATTCAATGAGTAGCGGTAATCTCATTGTTTCAATGCCACAAGCTAAGCGTTTTAATTCAATGCGTAGGGCGTCTCTCATTCATATAATGTGTCAAGCTTAACTCTTTAATTCAATCAAATAAACTTTACTCATAAACCTTGTGAATCAATCTGCACCTATTCATTCAATGAAATATATCAGACGACTGATACAAAGTGTACAGGTCCTACCATGCATTCAATGCCACCTGCAAAAAGCATTCATTCTATGAAACAAACTGCACGCATTCATTCAATGATACAGACTGCACGCCTTAATTCAATGAGTAAAGTGTTCATTTAATATGTCAACTTTAACTCTTTAATTCAATCAAACAAACTTAACACATAAACCTCGTGAATTAATGTGCACTATTCTTTCAATGAAACGCACTTCACGTCTTATTCAAAGAGTAGAGCTCATACCATTCACTCAATGCCACAAGCGAAACGGATTCATTCTACGATACAAACTGCACGTATTCATTCAAAGATACAGACTGTTCACCTTACTTGAATAAGTAGATCTTCTCTCATTCATTCAATGAGTCAATCTTTACTCTTTAATTCAATCAAGCAAACTGAATTCATTGATTCTTTGAATCAAACATTATTCGTTATTTCAATGAAACAAACTTAACACAATTATTTAGTGATGCAAACTGCACACGTTCATTCAATCAAAGACACGGCACTTGTCACTTAAATGAGTAGAGCTAATCTCATTCATTCATTGCCACAAGCTTCACGCATTGGCTCAATCAGACTGCAAACATTCACTCCATGAACGAAACTGCACGTGTTAATTCAAAGAGTAGAGTTTCTTTCATTCACTGCATGTGTCAAGCTTAATGCTTTAATTCAATGAAACAAACGGCATTCACTCAACAATTGAATCGAACGTCAATCATTGATTCAATGATTCAAAACTTAATCGTTGTTTCAAAGGAACAAACGTAACTCACTAATTTAGTGAATCCTATTGCACTCGATCATTCAATGAAACAAACTGTACATTATAATGCAGTGAGTTGCGGTAATCTCATTGTTTCAATGACACAAGCAAAGCGGTTTAATTCAATGAGTAGAGCTTCTCTCTTGCATTTAATCTGGCAAGCTTAACTCTATAATTCAATCAAACAAACTTAACTCATAAACCTCATGAATCAATCTGCCCGCAATCATTCAGTGAAATACACCGCACGAATTATTCAGGGTAGAGCTCCTACCATTCATTCAGTACCACGCGCAAAACGCATTCTTTCAATGAAACAAACTGCACGCATTCATTCAATGATACAGACTGCACGCATTCTTTCAATGATACAGACTGCACGCCTTAATTCAATGTGCAGAGCTTCTCTCATTCATTCAACGTGTCAAGCTTAACGCTTTAATTCAATCAAGCAAACTGCATTCATTGATTCATTGAATCAAACATTATTCGTTATTTCAATGAAACAAACTTAACACACTTATTTAGTTATTCAAATTGCACACGTCCATTCAATCAAAGACACGGCACTTGTCAATTCAATTAGTAGAGTAATGCAATGATACAAACGGCATTCATTCATTGATTGAATCAAACGTCAATCATTAATTCAATGAATCAAAACTTAATCGTTGTTTCAAAGGAACAAACGAAACTCACTTATTTAGTGAATCCTACTGCACTCGTTCATTCAATGAAACAGACTACACTTGATAATTCAATGAGTAGAAGTCATCTCATTGGTTCAATGCCAGAAGCTTAGCGTTTTTATTCAATGAGTAGATCTTCTCTCGTGCATTTAATGTGTCAAGCTTAACTCCTTAATTCAATCAAACAAACTTAACTCATAAACCTCATGAATCAATCTGCCCGCAATCATTCAGTGGAATTCACCACACGTAGTATTCAGAGTAGAGCTCCTAACATTCCTTCAGTGCTTGGCGCAAAACGTATTCATTCAATGAAACAAACTGCACGCATTCATTCAATGATACAGACTGCATGCCTTAATTCAATGAGTAGAGATTCTCTCGTTTATTCAACGTGTCAAGATTAACGCTTTAATTCAATCAAGCAAACTGCATTCATTGATTCACAGAATCAAACTTCAGTCATTGACCCAATGACTCAAACGTTATTCATTATTTCAATGAATCAAACGTTATTCATTATTTGAATGAAACAAACTTAACACACTGATTTAGTGAATCAAACTGCACACGTTCCTTCAATCAAAGACACGGCACTTGTCAATTCAATGAGTAGAGCTACTCTCATTCTTTCATTGCCACATGCTTCACGCATTGGCTCAATCAGACTGCAAACATTCACTCCATGAACGAAACTGCACGTGTGAATTCAATGAGTAGAGCTTCTCTCATTCACTCCATGTCTCAAGCATATAGCTTTAATTCAATGAAACAAACGGCATTCACTCATTGATTGAATGAAACTTCAATCATTGAATTATCATGTGCAGTCTGTTTCATTGAATGAACGAGTGCAGTAGGATTCACTGAATAAGTGAGTTACGTTTGTTCCTTTGTAACAACGATTAAGTTTTGATTCATTGAATCAATGATTGAAGTTTCATTCAATCAATGAGTAGAAGTCATCTCATTGGTTCAATGCCAGAAGCTTAGCGTTTTTATTCAATAAGTAGAGCTTCTCTCATTCATTTAATGTGTCATGCTTAACTCTATAATTCAATCAACCAAACTTAACTCATACACCTCGTGATTCAACTTGCACACATTCATTCGATGAAATGCTCTGCACGACTTATTCAAAGAGTAGAGCTCCTAACATTCGTTAAATGCCATGAACATCACGCATTGGCTCAATCAGACTGCAAACATTCACTCCATGAACGAAACTGCACGTGTTTATTCAATGAGTAGAACTTCTGTCATTCACTCCATGTGTCAAGCTTCACGCTTTAATTCATTGAAACAAACGGCATTCAATCATTGATTGAATCAACCTTCAATCAAAGATTCATTGAATCAAACCTTATTCCTTGTTTCAAAGGAACAAACGTAACTCATTTATTTAGTGAATCCTACTGCATTCGTTCATTCAATGAAACATACCGCACATGATAATTCAACTAGTAGAGGTAATCTCATCGGTTCAATGCCACAAGATTCGCGTTTTAATTCAATGAGTAGAGCTTCTCTCCTTCATTTAATGTGTTAACTTTTTAACTCTTTAATTCAATCAACTCTTTAATTCAATCAAACAAACTTAACACGTGAATCAATGTGCACCATTCTTTCAATGAAATTCACTGCACGACATATTCAAAGAGTAGAGCTCAAACCATTTATTCAATGCCACGAGCAAAACGCATTCATTCAATGAAGCAAACTGCACGCATTAAATCAATGGTACAGACTGTACGCTTTATTTCAATGTGGAGAGCTTCTCTCATTCATTCAACGTGTCAAGCATAACGCTTTAATTCAATCAAGCAAATTGCATTCATTGATCAATGAATCAATCCTTATTTCATAGGAAAAAAAGTAACTCACTAATTTACTGAATCCCACTGCTCTCGATCACTCAATGAAACAGACTGCACATGATAGTTCAATGAGTAGAGGTAATCTCGTTGGTTCAATGTCACAAGCTTAGTGTTTTAATTCAATGAGTAGAGCTTCTCTCATGCATTTAATGTGTCAAGCTTAACTCTTCAATTCAATCAAATAAACTTAACTCATAAATCTCGTGAATCAATCTGCACCTACTCATTACAACTCGACTTATACAAAGAGTTGAGATCCTAACATGCATTCAATGAGTAGAAATCATCTCATTGGTTCAATGCCAGAAGGTTAGCGTATTTATTCAATGAGTAGAGCTTCTAACATTCATTCAATGTGTCATGCTTAACTCTATAATTCAATAACATAAACTTAACTCATAAACCTCGTGAATCAATCTGCACACGTTCATTCAATCAAAGACACCGCATTTGTCAATTCAATGTGTAGAGCTACTCTCATTCATTCAATGCCACAACCTTCACGCATTGTCTCAATCAAACTGCACATATTCACTCCTGGAAAAAAAACCGCACGTGTTAATAAAATGAGTAGAGCATTCATTGAAATGCACTGCACGACTTATTCAAAGAGTAGCGATACTAACATTCAATGCCACGAGCAAAACCGATTCATTCTACGCAACAAACTGCACGCATTCATTCAATGATACAGACTGCACGCCTTAATTCAATGAGTAGAGCTTCTCTCATTCATTCATCATGTCAAGCTTAACGCTTTAATTCTTTCAATCAAACAGCATTCATGATTGATCAAACTTCAATGATTGATCCAATTAATCAAACGTTATTCATTATTTCAATGAAACAAACTTAACACACTTATTTAGTGAATCAAACTGCACACGTTCATTCACTCAAAGACATGGCACTTGTCAATTCAATGGTTAGAGCTACTCGCATTCCTTCAATGCCGGAAGCTTCACGCATTTTCTCAATCAAAATGCACACATTTACTCCATGCACCAAACAGCACGTGTTAACAGCACGAGCTTCTCCCCACGCGTCAAGCTTATGGCTTTAATTCAATGAAACAAACGGCATTCACTCATTCATTGAATCAAATTTCAATCATTGATTCAATGAATCAAACCTTATTCCTAGTTTCAAAGGAACAAACGTAACTCACTTATTTAGTGAATCCTCCTGCACTCGATCATTCAATGAAACAGACTGCACATGATAATACAATGAGTAGAGGTATTCTCATTGGTTCAATGCCACAAGCTTGGCGTTTTATTTCAATGAGTAGAGCTTCTCTCATTCATTCAACTTGTCACGCTTATGGCTATAATTCAAACAAGCAAACTGCATTCATTGATTTATTGAATTTAACTTCAATCATTGATATAATGAATTACACAAACTTCATTAGTACATTGAAATAGACTTAAACACTTATTTAGTGAATCAACCTGCACACGTTCCTTCAATCAAATACACCGCATTTGTCAATTCAATGGGTAGAGCTACTCTCATTCATTCAATGCCACAACCTTCACGCATTGTCTCAAACAAACTGCACATATTCACTCCTGGAAATAAACTGCTTGTGTTAATAAAATGAGTAGAGCTTTTCTCATTCACTCCATGTGTCAAGCTTAACGCTTTAATTCAATGAAACAAACGGCACTCACTCATTGATTGAATCAAACTTCAATCCTTATTTATTGTTTCAAAGGTACAAACGTAACTCACTTATTTAGTGAATCCTTCTGCACTCGACTATTCAACGAAACAGACTGTACATGATAATTCCATGAGTAGAGATAATCTCTCTGGTTCAATGCCACAAATTTAGCATTTGAATTCAATGAGTAGAGCTTCTCTCATTCACTAATGTGTCAAAGCTTAACTCTTTAAGTCAACCAAACAAACTTAACTCATAAACCTCGCGAATCAATCCGCACCCATTCATTCAATGAAATTAACCGCACGACATATACAAAGAGTAGAGCTCCTACCATTCATTCAATGCCACGAGTAAAACTAATTCATTCAATGAGTCAAATTGCACGCATTCATTCACTGATACAGACTGCATGCCTTATTTGAATGAGTAGAGCGTCTCTCATTCATTCAACGTGTCAAGCTTAACGCTTTCATTCAATCAAACAAATTTAACTCATAAACCTCGTGAATCAATTTGCCCGCATTCATTCAGTGTAATACTCCGCACGACTTATTCAAACAATAGAGCTCCATCCATTCTTTCAATGCCACGAGCAAAACGCATTCAGTCTATGAAATAAACTGCACGCATTTATTCATTGATACAGACTGAACGCCACAATTCAATGAGTAGAGCTTCTCTCATTCATTCAATGAGTAAAACTTAACGCATTGTTTTAATCAAACAAACATAACTCATAAAGCTCGTAAATCAATGTACACGCATTATTTCAGTGAAATACACCACACGAAGTATTCATAGAGTAGACCTCCTACCATTCATTCAATACCACGAGCAAAAAGCATTCATTAAATGAAACAAACTGCACGCATTCATTCAGTGATACAGACTGAACGCCTTTCTTCAATGGGTTGAGCTTCTCTCATCCATTCCATGAGTCAAGCTTAACGCTTTCTTTTAATCAAACAAACTTAACTCTTAAAGCTCGTAAATCAATCTGACCGCATTCATTCAATGATACAGACTGAAAAACTCAATTCAATGAGTAGAGCTTCTCTCATTCATTCAACGTTTCAAGCTTAACACTTTAATTCAATCAAGCAAACTGCATTCATTGATTCACAGAATCAAACTTCAATCATTGACCCAATGAATCAAACGTTATTCATTAATTCAATGAATCAAACGTTATTCATTATTTCAATGAAACTAACTTAACACACTTATTTAGTGATTCAAACTTCATACGTTCATTCAATCAAAGACACGGCACTTGTCAATTCAATGAGTAGAGCTACTCTCATTCATTCAATGCCACAAGCTTCACGCATTGTCTCAATCAAACTGCACACATTCACTCCATTAAACAATCTGACGTGTTAATTCAATGAATAGGGTTTCTCTCATTCACTCCATGTGTCAAGCTTAACGCTTTAATTCAATGAAACAAACGGCATTGAATTGAATCAAACCTTATTCCTTGTTTCAAAGGAACAATCGTAACTCATTTATTTAGTGAATCCTACTGCACTCGTTCATTCAATGAAACAGACTACACGTGACAATTCAATGAGTAGAGGTAACCTCATTGGTTCAATGCCACATGCTTCGGGTTTTAATTGAATGAGTAGTGCTGCTCTCCTTCATTTAATGTGTCAACATTAACTCTTTAATTCAATCAAACAAACTTAACACATAAAGCTCATGAATCAATGTGCACCATTCTTTCAATGAAATGCACTGCACGACATATTCAAAGAGTAGAGCTCCTACCATGCATTCAATGCCACGAGCAAAACGCATTCAATGAATGAAGCAAACTGCACGCATTCATACACTGATACAGACGGCACGCCTTAATTCAATGAGTAGAGCTTCTCTCGTTCATTCAACGTGTCAAGCTTAACGCTTGTATTCAATCAAGCAAACGGCATTCATTGATTAATTGAATCAAACTTCATTCATTGTTCCAAAGAAACAAATGTTATTCAGTATTTCAATAAAACAAACTTAACACACTTATTTAGTGAATCAAACTGCACTCTTACATTCAATCAAAGACAAGTCACGCATTGTCTCAAACAAACTGCACACATTCACGCCATTAATGAAACTGCAAGTGTTAATTCAATGTGCAGAGCAGCTCCCAGTCACTCCATGTGTGAAGCTAAGGCTTTAATTCCATGAAACAAACGGTATTCACTCATTGATTGAATCAAACTTTAATCATTGAATAAATGAATCACACCTTATTCCTTGTTTCAAAGGAACAAACGTAACTCATTTATTTAGTGAATCCTACTGCACTCGTTCATTCAATGAAACAGACTACACATAATAATTCAATGAGTAGAGGTATTCTCATTGGTTCAATGCCACAAGCTAAGCGTTTTAATTCAATGAGTAGAGCGTCTCTCCTTCATTTTATGTGTCAACAATAACTCTTTAATTCAATTAAACAAACTTAACACATAAACCTCGTGAATCAATGTGCACCATTCTTTCAATGAAGTGCACGACATATTCAAAGTGTAGAGCTCAAACCATTCATTCAATGTCACGAGCAAAACGCATTCATTCAATGAAGCAAACTGCACGCATTCATACAATGTACGCCTTAATTCAATGAGTAGAGCTTCTCTCATTCATTCAACGTGTCAAGTATAACGGTTTAATTCAATCAAGCAAACTGCATTCATTGATTCATTGAATCAAATTTCAATCATTGATCAATGAAACATACCTTATTCCTTGTTTCATAGGAACAAACGTAACTCACTAATTTACTGAATCCTACTGCACTCGATCATTCAATCAAACAGACTGCACATGATAATTCAATGAGTAGAGGTAATCCCTTTGGTTCAATGTCACAAGCTTGGTGTTTTAATCCAATGCGTACAGCTTCTCTCATGCATTTATTGTGTCAAGCTTAACTCTTTAATTCATTCAAATAAACTTAACTCATAAATCTCGTGAATCAATCTGCACCCATTCATTAATTGAAATACACCACACGACTTAACAAAGAGTAGAGATCTTACCATGCATTCAATGCCACGAACAGAACGCAGTCATTCAATGAAATAAATTGCACACATTCATTCAGTGATACAGACGGTTCGCCTTAATTCAATGAGTAGAGCTTCTCTAATTCATTCAACTTGTCAAGCTTAACGCTTTAATTCAATCAAGCAAACTGCATTCATTGATTTATTGTATCAAACTTTAATCATTGATCCAATGAATCAAATATTTTTCATTATTTCAATGAAACAAACTTAACACAATTATTTAGTGAATCAAACTGCACGCGTACATTCAATCAAAGACACGGTACTTGTCAATTCAATGAGTAGAGCTACTCTCATTCATTCAATGCCACAAGCTTCACGCATTGTCTCAAACAAACTGCACACATTCACTCCATGAATGAAACTGCACGTGTTAATTCAATGAGGAGAGCTTCTCTCATTCACTCCATGTGTCAAGCTTAATGCTTTAATTCAATGAAACAAACGGTATTCACTCATTGATTGAATCAAACTTCAATCGTTGATTAAATGAATCACACCTTATTCCTTGTTTCAAGGAACAAACTTATTTAGAGATTCCTACTGCACTCGATTCATTCAATGAAACAGACTGCACATTATAATGCAATGAGTAGAGGTAATCTCATTGTTTCAATGCCACAAGCTTATTGTTTTAATTCAATGAGTAGAGCTTCTTTCATGCATTTACTGGGTCAAGCTTAACTCTTTAATTCAATAAAATAAACTTAACTCATCAACCTCATTAATCAATCCGCACCTATTCATTCCATGATAGACAGAGTACAGAAAGACTGCGTTCAATGCCACGAGCAAAACGCATTCATTCTAGGAAACAAACTGCACGCATTCATTCAATGATACAGACTGAACGCCTTAATTCAATGAGTAGAGATTCTCTCATTCATTTAATGTGTCAAGCTTAACGATTTAATTCAGTCAAGCAAACTGTATACATTGATTCATTGAAACAAACTTTAATCATTGATCCAATGAACCAACCGTTATTCATTATTCAATGAAACAAACTTAACACACTTATTTGGTGAATCAAACTGCACACATTCATTCAATCAAAGACACGGCACTTGTCAATTCAATGATTAGAGCTACTCTCATTCATTCAATGCCACACCTTCACGCATTGTCTCAATCAAACAGCACGCATTCACTCCATAAAACAAACTTTACCTCTAACTTCAAGGAGTAGAGCTTCTCTCATTCACTCCATGTGTCAAGCTTAACGCTTTAATTCAATGAGAAAAACGGTATTCACTCATTGATAGATTCGAACTTCAATCATTGATTTAATGAATCAAACCTTATTCCTTCTTTCAAATGAACGAACGTAACTCACTTATTTAGTGAATCCTACAAACAGACTGCACATGAAAATTAAATGAGTAGTGGTAATTTCAATAGTTCAATGCCACAAGCTTAGCGTTTTAATTCAATGAGTAGAACATCTCTCATTCATTTAATTTGTTAAGCTTAACTCTTTAATTCAATCAAACAAACCTCGTGAATCAATCTGCATCCATTCATTCAATGAAATGAACTGCACGACTTATTCAAAGAGTAGAGCTCCTACCATTCATTCAAAGAAACAAACTGCACGCATTGATTCAATAATACAGACTGCAGAGCTTCTCTCATTCATTCAATGTATCGTGGTTAGCGATTTTATTTAATCAAACAAACTTAACTCATAAACCTCGTGAATCAATCTGCCGGCATTCATTCAGTGAAATACACCGCACGACGACTTCAAAGAGTACAGCTCCTACCATTCATTCAATACCACGAGCAAAACGCATTCATTCAATGAAACAAACTATATGCATTCATTCACTGATACAGACTGCATGCCTCAATTGAATGAGTAGAGCTTCTCTCATTCATTCAATGAGTCAAGCTTAACGCTTTCTTTTGTTCGAACAAAGTTAACTCTTAACGCTCGTAAACAAAACTGCCCGCATGCGTTCATTGAAATTTACCACACGACGTATTCAAACAGTAGAACTCATACCATTCATTCAATGTCACGAGCAAAACGCATTCATTCAATGAAACAAACTGCACGCATTCATTCAATGATACTGACTGAAAAACTTAATTCAATGATTAGGGATTCTCTCATTCATACAATCTATCAAGCTTAACGATTTAATTCAGTCAAGCAAACTGCATTCATTGATTCATTGAATCAAACTTCAATCATTGATCCAATGAATCAAACGTTATTCATTTTTTAATGAAACAAACTTAACACACTTATTTGGTGAATCAAAGTGCACAAGTTCAATCAATCAAAGACACGGCACTTGTCAATTCAATGAGTAGTGCTACTCTCTTTCATTCAATGCCACAAGCTTCACGCATTTTCTCAATCAAACTGCACACATTCACTCCATGAAACAAACTGCACGTGTTAATTCAATGAGTAGAGCTTCTTCATTCACTCCATGTGTCAAGCTTAACGCTTTGATTCAATGAAACAAACGGCATTCAGTGATCTATTGAATCAAACTTCAATAATTGATTCAATGAATCAAACCTTATTCCTTGTTTCATAGGAACAAACGTAACTCACTTATTTAGTTATGCCTACTACACTCGTTCATTCAACGAAACAGAGTGGACATGATAGTTCAATGAGTAGAGACAATCTCTTTGTTTCAATGCCACAAGCTTAGCGTTTTAATTCAATGAGGAGAGCTTCCTTCATTCATTTAATGTGTCAAGCTTAACTCTTTAATTCAATCAAACAAACTTAACTCATAAACCTCGTTAATCAATCTGCACCCATTCGTTAAATGATATACAAAACACGACTTATTCAAAGAGTGGAGCTCCTACCATTCATTCAATGCCACGAGCAAAAGGCATTCATTCTATGAAACAGACTGCACGCCTGAATTCAATGAGTAGAGCTTCTCTCATTCATTCAATGAGTAAAGCTTAACGCTTTCATTCAATCAAATAAACTTGATTCATAACCCTCGTGAATGAATCTGCCCGCATTCATTCAGTGAAATACACCGTAGGTCTACTTCAAAGATTAGTGCTCCTTCCATTGATTCAATGCCACGAGCAAAACGCATTCATTCAATGAAACAAATTGCACGCATTCATTCAAAGGTGCAGACAGCATGCCTTAATTCAATGAGTAGAGCTTCTCTCATTCATTCAATAAGTAAAGCTTAACGCTTTCATTCAATCAAACAAACCTGACTCATAAACCTCATTAATCAATCTGCCCGCATTCATTCAGTGAAATACACCGTAGGACTACTTCAGAGATTAGTGCTCCTTCCATTGATTCAATGCCATAAGCAAAACGCATTCATTCAATGGTACAAACAGCACGCCTTAATTCAATGAGTAGAGCTTCTCTCCTTCATTCAACGTGTCAAGCTTAACGCTTTAATTCAATCAAGCAAACTGCAATCATTCATTCAATGAATCAAACGTTATTCATTATTTCAATGAAACAAACTTAACACACTTATTTAGTGAATCAAACTGCACACGTACATTCAATTAAAGACACGGCACTTGTCCATTCAATGAGTAGAGCAATTCTCATTCATTCATTGCCACAAGCTTCACGCTATGACTCAAACAGACTGCAAACATTCACTCCATGAACGAAACTGCAGGTGTGAATTCAATGAGGAGAGCTTCTTTCATTCACTCCATGTGTCAAGCTTAACGCTTTAACTCAATGAAACAAACGGCATTCACTCATTGATTGAATTAAACTTTAATCCTTGATTCAATGAATCAAACCTTATTCCTTGTTTCGAAGGAACAAACGTAACTCACGTATTTAGTGAAACCTAATGCACTCGTTCATTCAATGAAACAGACTGCACATGATAATTCAATGAGTAGCGGTAATCTCATTGTTTCAATGCCACAAGCTAAGCGTTTTAATTCAATGCGTAGGGCGTCTCTCATTCATATAATGTGTCAAGCTTAACTCTTTAATTCAATCAAATAAACTTTACTCATAAACCTTGTGAATCAATCTGCACCTATTCATTCAATGAAATATATCAGACGACTGATACAAAGTGTACAGGTCCTACCATGCATTCAATGCCACCTGCAAAAAGCATTCATTCTATGAAACAAACTGCACGCATTCATTCAATGATACAGACTGCACGCCTTAATTCAATGAGTAAAGTGTTCATTTAATATGTCAACTTTAACTCTTTAATTCAATCAAACAAACTTAACACATAAACCTCGTGAATTAATGTGCACTATTCTTTCAATGAAACGCACTTCACGTCTTATTCAAAGAGTAGAGCTCATACCATTCACTCAATGCCACAAGCGAAACGGATTCATTCTACGATACAAACTGCACGTATTCATTCAAAGATACAGACTGTTCACCTTACTTGAATAAGTAGATCTTCTCTCATTCATTCAATGAGTCAATCTTTACTCTTTAATTCAATCAAGCAAACTGAATTCATTGATTCTTTGAATCAAACATTATTCGTTATTTCAATGAAACAAACTTAACACAATTATTTAGTGATGCAAACTGCACACGTTCATTCAATCAAAGACACGGCACTTGTCACTTAAATGAGTAGAGCTAATCTCATTCATTCATTGCCACAAGCTTCACGCATTGGCTCAATCAGACTGCAAACATTCACTCCATGAACGAAACTGCACGTGTTAATTCAAAGAGTAGAGTTTCTTTCATTCACTGCATGTGTCAAGCTTAATGCTTTAATTCAATGAAACAAACGGCATTCACTCAACAATTGAATCGAACGTCAATCATTGATTCAATGATTCAAAACTTAATCGTTGTTTCAAAGGAACAAATGTAACTCACTAATTTAGTGAATCCTATTGCACTCGATCATTCAATGAAACAAACTGTACATTATAATGCAGTGAGTTGCGGTAATCTCATTGTTTCAATGACACAAGCAAAGCGGTTTAATTCAATGAGTAGAGCTTCTCTCTTGCATTTAATCTGGCAAGCTTAACTCTATAATTCAATCAAACAAACTTAACTCATAAACCTCATGAATCAATCTGCCCGCAATCATTCAGTGAAATACACCGCACGAATTATTCACAGTAGAGCTCCTACCATTCATTCAGTGCCACGCGCAAAAGGCATTCATTCAATGAAACAAACTGCACGCATTCATTCAATGATACAGACTGCACGCATTCATTCAATGAAACAAACTGCACGCATTCATTCAATGATACAGACTGCACGCCTTAATTCAATGTGCAGAGCTTCTCTCATTCATTCAATGTGTCAAGCTTAATGCTTTAATTCAATCAAGCAAATTGCATTCATTGATCAATGAATCAATCCTTATTTCATAGGAAAAAAAGTAACTCACTAATTTACTGAATCCTACTGCACTCGATCATTCAATCAAACAGACTGCACATGATAATTCAATGAGTAGAGGTAATCCCTTTGGTTCAATGTCACAAGCTTGGTGTTTTAATTCAATGCGTACAGCTTCTCTCATGCATTTATTGTGTCAAGCTTAACTCTTTAATTCAATCAAATAAACTTAACTCATAAATCTCGTGAATCAATCTGCACCCATTCATTAATTGAAATACACCACACGACTTAACAAAGAGTAGAGATCCTACCATGCATTCAATGCCACGAACAGAACGCAGTCATTCAATGAAATAAATTGCACACATTCATTCAGTGATACAGACGGTTCGCCTTAATTCAATGAGTAGAGCTTCTCTAATTCATTCAACTTGTCAAGCTTAACGCTTTAATTCAATCAAGCAAACTGCATTCATTGATTTATTGTATCAAACTTCAATCATTGATCCAATGAATCAAATATTTTTCATTATTTCAATGAAACAAACTTAACACAATTATTTAGTGAATCAAACTGCACGCGTACATTCAATCAAAGACACGGTACTTGTCAATTCAATGAGTAGAGCTACTCTCATTCATTCAATGCCACAAGCTTCACGCATTGTCTCAAACAAACTGCACACATTCACTCCATGAATGAAACTGCACGTGTTAATTCAATGAGGAGAGCTTCTCTCATTCACTCCATGTGTCAAGCTTAATGCTTTAATTCAATGAAACAAATGGTATTCACTCATTGATTGAATCAAACTTCAATCGTTGATTAAATGAATCACACCTTATTCCTTGTTTCAAGGAACAAACTTATTTAGAGTTTCCTACTGCACTCGATTCATTCAATGAAACAGACTGCACATTATAATGCAATGAGTAGAGGTAATCTCATTGTTTCAATGCCACAAGCTTATTGTTTTAATTCAATGAGTAGAGCTTCTTTCATGCATTTACTGGGTCAAGCTTAACTCTTTAATTCAATAAAATAAACTTAACTCATCAACCTCATTAATCAATCCGCACCTATTCATTCCATGATAGACAGAGTACAGAAAGACTGCGTTCAATGCCACGAGCAAAACGCATTCATTCTAGGAAACAAACTGCACGCATTCATTCAATGATACAGACTGAACGCCTTAATTCAATGAGTAGAGATTCTCTCATTCATTTAATGTGTCAAGCTTAACGATTTAATTCAGTCAAGCAAACTGTATACATTGATTCATTGAATCAAACTTTAATCATTGATCCAATGAACCAACCGTTATTCATTATTCAATGAAACAAACTTAACACACTTATTTGGTGAATCAAACTGCACACATTCATTCAATCAAAGACACGGCACTTGTCAATTCAATGATTAGAGCTACTCTCATTCATTCAATGCCACACCTTCACGCATTGTCTCAATCAAACAGCACGCATTCACTCCATAAAACAAACTTTACCTCTAACTTCAAGGAGTAGAGCTTCTCTCATTCACTCCATGTGTCAAGCTTAACGCTTTAATTCAATGAGAAAAACGGTATTCACTCATTGATAGATTCGAACTTCAATCATTGATTTAATGAATCAAACCTTATTCCTTCTTTCAAATGAACGAACGTAACTCACTTATTTAGTGAATCCTACTGCAATCGTTCAATGAAACAGACTGCACATGAAAATTAAATGAGTAGTGGTAATTTCAATAGTTCAATGCCACAAGCTTAGCGTTTTAATTCAATGAGTAGAACATCTCTCATTCATTTAATTTGTTAAGCTTAACTCTTTAATTCAATCAAACAAACCTCGTGAATCAATCTGCATCCATTCATTCAATGAAATGAACTGCACGACTTATTCAAAGAGTAGAGCTCCTACCATTCATTCAAAGAAACAAACTGCACGCATTGATTCAATAATACAGACTGCATAGCTTCTCTCATTCATTCAATGTATCGTGGTTAGCGATTTTATTTAATCAAACAAACTTAACTCATAAACCTCGTGAATCAATCTGCCGGCATTCATTCAGTGAAATACACCGCACGACGTCTTCAAAGAGTACAGCTCCTACCATTCATTCAATACCACGAGCAAAACGCATTCATTCAATGAAACAAACTATATGCATTCATTCACTGATACAGACTGCATGCCTCAATTGAATGAGTAGAGCTTCTCTCATTCATTCAATGAGTCAAGCTTAACGCTTTCTTTTGTTCGAACAAAGTTAACTCTTAACGCTCGTAAACAAAACTGCCCGCATGCGTTCATTGAAATTTACCACACGACGTATTCAAACAGTAGAACTCATACCATTCATTCAATGTCACGAGCAAAACGCATTCATTCAATGAAACAAACTGCACGCATTCATTCAATGATACTGACTGAAAAACTTAATTCAATGAGTAGGGATTCTCTCATTCATACAATCTATCAAGCTTAACGATTTAATTCAGTCAAGCAAACTGCATTCATTGATTCATTGAATCAAACTTCAATCATTGATCCAATGAATCAAACGTTATTCATTTTTTAATGAAACAAACTTAACACACTTATTTGGTGAATCAAAGTGCACAAGTTCAATCAATCAAAGACACGGCACTTGTCAATTCAATGAGTAGTGCTACTCTCTTTCATTCAATGCCACAAGCTTCACGCATTTTCTCAATCAAACTGCACACATTCACTCCATGAAACAAACTGCACGTGTTAATTCAATGAGTAGAGCTTCTTCATTCACTCCATGTGTCAAGCTTAACGCTTTAATTCAATGAAACAAACGGCATTCAGTGATTTATTGAATCAAACTTCAATAATTGATTCAATGAATCAAACCTTATTCCTTGTTTCATAGGAACAAACGTAACTCACTTATTTAGTTAATCCTACTACACTCGTTCATTCAACGAAACAGAGTGGACATGATAGTTCAATGAGTAGAGACAATCTCTTTGTTTCAATGCCACAAGCTTAGCGTTTTAATTCAATGAGGAGAGCTTCCTTCATTCATTTAATGTGTCAAGCTTAACTCTTTAATTCAATCAAACAAACTTAACTCATAAACCTCGTTAATCAATCTGCACCCATTCGTTAAATGATATACAAAACACGACATATTCAAAGAGTGGAGCTCCTACCATTCATTCAATGCCACGAGCAAAAGGCATTCATTCTATGAAACAGACTGCACGCCTGAATTCAATGAGTAGACCTTCTCTCATTCATTCAATGAGTAAAGCTTAACGCTTTCATTCAATCAAATAAACTTGATTCATAACCCTCGTGAATGAATCTGCCCGCATTCATTCAGTGAAATACACCGTAGGTCTACTTCAAAGATTAGTGCTCCTTCCATTGATTCAATGCCACGAGCAAAACGCATTCATTCAATGAAACAAATTGCACGCATTCATTCAAAGGTGCAGACAGCATGCCTTAATTCAATGAGTAGAGCTTCTCTCATTCATTCAATAAGTAAAGCTTAACGCTTTCATTCAATCAAACAAACCTGACTCATAAACCTCATTAATCAATCTGCCCGCATTCATTCAGTGAAATACACCGTAGGACTACTTCAGAGATTAGTGCTCCTTCCATTGATTCAATGCCATAAGCAAAACGCATTCATTCAATGAAACAAATTGCACGCATTCATTCAAAGGTACAAACAGCACGCCTTAATTCAATGAGTAGAGCTTCTCTCCTTCATTCAACGTGTCAAGCTTAACGCTTTAATTCAATCAAGCAAACTGCAATCATTCATTCAATGAATCAAACGTTATTCATTATTTCAATGAAACAAACTTAACACACTTATTTAGTGAATCAAACTGCACACGTACATTCAATTAAAGACACGGCACTTGTCCATTCAATGAGTAGAGCAATTCTCATTCATTCATTGCCACAAGCTTCACGCTATGACTCAAACAGACTGCAAACATTCACTCCATGAACGAAACTGCAGGTGTGAATTCAATGAGGAGAGCTTCTTTCATTCACTCCATGTGTCAAGCTTAACGCTTTAACTCAATGAAACAAACGGCATTCACTCATTGATTGAATTAAACTTTAATCCTTGATTCAATGAATCAAACCTTATTCCTTGTTTCGAAGGAACAAACGTAACTCACGTATTTAGTGAAACCTAATGCACTCGTTCATTCAATGAAACAGACTGCACATGATAATTCAATGAGTAGCGGTAATCTCATTGTTTCAATGCCACAAGCTAAGCGTTTTAATTCAATGCGTAGGGCGTCTCCCATTCATATAATGTGTCAAGCTTAACTCTTTAATTCAATCAAATAAACTTTACTCATAAACCTTGTGAATCAATCTGCACCTATTCATTCAATGAAATATATCAGACGACTGATACAAAGTGTACAGGTCCTACCATGCATTCAATGCCACCTGCAAAAAGCATTCATTCTATGAAACAAACTGCACGCATTCATTCAATGATACAGACTGCACGCCTTAATTCAATGAGTAAAGTGTTCATTTAATATGTCAACTTTAACTCTTTAATTCAATCAAACAAACTTAACACATAAACCTCGTGAATTAATGTGCACTATTCTTTCAATGAAACGCACTTCACGTCTTATTCAAAGAGTAGAGCTCATACCATTCACTCAATGCCACAAGCGAAACGGATTCATTCTACGATACAAACTGCACGTATTCATTCAAAGATACAGACTGTTCACCTTACTTGAATAAGTAGATCTTCTCTCATTCATTCAATGAGTCAATCTTTACTCTTTAATTCAATCAAGCAAACTGAATTCATTGATTCTTTGAATCAAACATTATTCGTTATTTCAATGAAACAAACTTAACACAATTATTTAGTGATGCAAACTGCACACGTTCATTCAATCAAAGACACGGCACTTGTCACTTAAATGAGTAGAGCTAATCTCATTCATTCATTGCCACAAGCTTCACGCATTGGCTCAATCAGACTGCAAACATTCACTCCATGAACGAAACTGCACGTGTTAATTCAAAGAGTAGAGTTTCTTTCATTCACTGCATGTGTCAAGCTTAATGCTTTAATTCAATGAAACAAACGGCATTCACTCAACAATTGAATCGAACGTCAATCATTGATTCAATGATTCAAAACTTAATCGTTGTTTCAAAGGAACAAACGTAACTCACTAATTTAGTGAATCCTATTGCACTCGATCATTCAATGAAACAAACTGTACATTATAATGCAGTGAGTTGCGGTAATCTCATTGTTTCAATGACACAAGCAAAGCGGTTTAATTCAATGAGTAGAGCTTCTCTCTTGCATTTAATCTGGCAAGCTTAACTCTATAATTCAATCAAACAAACTTAACTCATAAACCTCATGAATCAATCTGCCCGCAATCATTCAGTGAAATACACCGCACGAATTATTCACAGTAGAGCTCCTACCATTCATTCAGTGCCAGGCGCAAAACGCATTCATTCAATGAAACAAACTGCACGCATTCATTCAATGATACAGACTGCACGCCTTAATTCAATGTGCAGAGCTTCTCTCATTCATTCAACGTGTCAAGCTTAACGCTTTAATTCAATCAAGCAAACTGCATTCATTGATTCATTGAATCAAACATTATTCGTTATTTCAATGAAACAAACTTAACACACTTATTTAGTTATTCAAATTGCACACGTCCATTCAATCAAAGACACGGCACTTGTCAATTCAATTAGTAGAGTAATGCAATGATACAAACGGCATTCATTCATTGATTGAATCAAACGTCAATCATTAATTCAATGAATCAAAACTTAATCGTTGTTTCAAAGGAAGAAACGAAACTCACTTATTTAGTGAATCCTACTGCACTCGTTCATTCAATGAAACAGACTACACTTGATAATTCAATGAGTAGAAGTCATCTCATTGGTTCAATGCCAGAAGCTTAGCGTTTTTATTCAATGAGTAGATCTTCTCTCGTGCATTTAATGTGTCAAGCTTAACTCCTTAATTCAATCAAACAAACTTAACTCATAAACCTCATGAATCAATCTGCCCGCAATCATTCAGTGGAATTCACCACACGTAGTATTCAGAGTAGAGCTCCTAACATTCCTTCAGTGCTTGGCGCAAAACGTATTCATTCAATGAAACAAACTGCACGCATTCATTCAATGATACAGACTGCATGCCTTAATTCAATGAGTAGAGATTCTCTCGTTTATTCAACGTGTCAAGATTAACGCTTTAATTCAATCAAGCAAACTGCATTCATTGATTCACAGAATCAAACTTCAGTCATTGACCCAATGACTCAAATGTTATTCATTATTTCAATGAATCAAACGTTATTCATTATTTGAATGAAACAAACTTAACACACTGATTTAGTGAATCAAACTGCACACATTCCTTCAATCAAAGACACGGCACTTGTCAATTCAATGAGTAGAGCTACTCTCATTCTTTCATTGCCACATGCTTCACGCATTGGCTCAATCAGACTGCAAACATTCACTCCATGAACGAAACTGCACGTGTGAATTCAATGAGTAGAGCTTCTCTCATTCACTCCATGTCTCAAGCATATAGCTTTAATTCAATGAAACAAACGGCATTCACTCATTGATTGAATGAAACTTCAATCATTGAATTATCATGTGCAGTCTGTTTCATTGAATGAACGAGTGCAGTAGGATTCACTGAATAAGTGAGTTACGTTTGTTCCTTTGAAACAACGATTAAGTTTTGATTCATTGAATCAATGATTGAAGTTTCATTCAATCAATGAGTAGAAGTCATCTCATTAGTTCAATGCCAGACGCTTAGCGTTTTTATTCAATAAGTAGAGCTTCTCTCATTCATTTAATGTGTCATGCTTAACTCTATAATTCAATCAACCAAACTTAACTCATACACCTCGTGATTCAACTTGCACACATTCATTCGATGAAATGCTCTGCACGACTTATTCAAAGAGTAGAGCTCCTAACATTCGTTAAATGCCATGAACATCACGCATTGGCTCAATCAGACTGCAAACATTCACTCCATGAACGAAACTGCACGTGTTTATTCAATGAGTAGAACTTCTGTCATTCACTCCATGTGTCAAGCTTCACGCTTTAATTCATTGAAACAAACGGCATTCAATCATTGATTGAATCAACCTTCAATCAAAGATTCATTGAATCAAACCTTATTCCTTGTTTCAAAGGAACAAACGTAACTCATTTATTTAGTGAATCCTACTGCACTCGTTCATTCAATGAAACATACCGCACATGATAATTCAACTAGTAGAGGTAATCTCATCGGTTCAATGCCACAAGATTCGCGTTTTAATTCAATGAGTAGAGCTTCTCTCCTTCATTTAATGTGTTAACTTTTTAACTCTTTAATTCAATCAACTCTTTAATTCAATCAAACAAACTTAACACGTGAATCAATGTGCACCATTCTTTCAATGAAATTCACTGCACGACATATTCAAAGAGTAGAGCTCAAACCATTTATTCAATGCCACGAGCAAAACGCATTCATTCAATGAAGCAAACTGCACGCATTAAATCAATGGTACAGACTGTACGCTTTATTTCAATATGGAGAGCTTCTCTCATTCATTCAACGTGTCAAGCTTAACGCTTAATTCAATCAAGCAAATTGCATTCATTGATCAATGAATCAATCCTTATTTCATAGGAAAAAAAGTAACTCACTAATTTACTGAATCCTACTGCACTCGATCATTCAATCAAACAGACTGCACATGATAATTCAATGAGTAGAGGTAATCCCTTTGGTTCAATGTCACAAGCTTGGTGTTTTAATTCAATGCGTACAGCTTCTCTCATGCATTTATTGTGTCAAGCTTAACTCTTTAATTCAATCAAATAAACTTAACTCATAAATCTCGTGAATCAATCTGCACCCATTCATTAATTGAAATACACCACACGACTTAACAAAGAGTAGAGATCCTACCATGCATTCAATGCCACGAACAGAACGCAGTCATTCAATGAAATAAAAAAGCACACATTCATTCAGTGATACAGACGGTTCGCCTTAATTCAATAAGTAGAGCTTCTCTAATTCATTCAACTTGTCAAGTTTAACGCTTTAATTCAATCAAGCAAACTGCATTCATTGATTTATTGTATCAAACTTCAATCATTGATCCAATGAATCAAATATTTTTCATTATTTCAATGAAACAAACTTAACACAATTATTTAGTGAATCAAACTGCACGCGTACATTCAATCAAAGACACGGCACTTGTCACTTAAATGAGTAGAGCTACTCTCATTCATTCAATGCCACAAGCTTCACGCATTGTCTCAAACAAACTGCACACATTCACTCCATGAATGAAACTGCACGTGTTAATTCAATGAGGAGAGCTTCTCTCATTCACTCCATGTGTCAAGCTTAATGCTTTAATTCAATGAAACAAACGGTATTCACTCATTGATTGAATCAAACTTCAATCGTTGATTAAATGAATCACACCTTATTCCTTGTTTCAAGGAACAAACTTATTTAGAGTTTCCTACTGCACTCGATTCATTCAATGAAACAGACTGCACATTATAATGCAATGAGTAGAGGTAATCTCATTGTTTCAATGCCACAAGCTTATTGTTTTAATTCAATGAGTAGAGCTTCTTTCATGCATTTACTGGGTCAAGCTTAACTCTTTAATTCAATAAAATAAACTTAACTCATCAACCTCATTAATCAATCCGCACCTATTCATTCCATGATAGACAGAGTACAGAAAGACTGCGTTCAATGCCACGAGCAAAACGCATTCATTCTAGGAAACAAACTGCACGCATTCATTCAATGATACAGACTGAACGCCTTAATTCAATGAGTAGAGATTCTCTCATTCATTTAATGTGTCAAGCTTAACGATTTAATTCAGTCAAGCAAACTGTATACATTGATTCATTGAATCAAACTTTAATCATTGATCCAATGAACCAACCGTTATTCATTATTCAATGAAACAAACTTAACACACTTATTTGGTGAATCAAACTGCACACATTCATTCAATCAAAGACACGGCACTTGTCAATTCAATGATTAGAGCTACTCTCATTCATTCAATGCCACACCTTCACGCATTGTCTCAATCAAACAGCACGCATTCACTCCATAAAACAAACTTTACCTCTAACTTCAAGGAGTAGAGCTTCTCTCATTCACTCCATGTGTCAAGCTTAACGCTTTAATTCAATGAGAAAAACGGTATTCACTCATTGATAGATTCGAACTTCAATCATTGATTTAATGAATCAAACCTTATTCCTTCTTTCAAATGAACGAACGTAACTCACTTATTTAGTGAATCCTACAAACAGACTGCACATGAAAATTAAATGAGTAGTGGTAATTTCAATAGTTCAATGCCACAAGCTTAGCGTTTTAATTCAATGAGTAGAACATCTCTCATTCATTTAATTTGTTAAGCTTAACTCTTTAATTCAATCAAACAAACCTCGTGAATCAATCTGCATCCATTCATTCAATGAAATGAACTGCACGACTTATTCAAAGAGTAGAGCTCCTACCATTCATTCAAAGAAACAAACTGCACGCATTGATTCAATAATACAGACTGCAGAGCTTCTCTCATTCATTCAATGTATCGTGGTTAGCGATTTTATTTAATCAAACAAACTTAACTCATAAACCTCGTGAATCAATCTGCCGGCATTCATTCAGTGAAATACACCGCACGACGTCTTCAAAGAGTACAGCTCCTACCATTCATTCAATACCACGAGCAAAACGCATTCATTCAATGAAACAAACTATATGCATTCATTCACTGATACAGACTGCATGCCTCAATTGAATGAGTAGAGCTTCTCTCATTCATTCAATGAGTCAAGCTTAACGCTTTCTTTTGTTCGAACAAAGTTAACTCTTAACGCTCGTAAACAAAACTGCCCGCATGCGTTCATTGAAATTTACCACACGACGTATTCAAACAGTAGAACTCATACCATTCATTCAATGTCACGAGCAAAACGCATTCATTCAATGAAACAAACTGCACGCATTCATTCAATGATACTGACTGAAAAACTTAATTCAATGAGTAGGGATTCTCTCATTCATACAATCAATCAAGCTTAACGATTTAATTCAGTCAAGCAAACTGCATTCATTGATTCATTGAATCAAACTTCAATCATTGATCCAATGAATCAAACGTTATTCATTTTTTAATGAAACAAACTTAACACACTTATTTGGTGAATCAAAGTGCACAAGTTCAATCAATCAAAGACACAGCACTTGTCAATTCAATGAGTAATGCTACTCTCTTTCATTCAATGCCACAAGCTTCACGCATTTTCTCAATCAAACTGCACACATTCACTCCATGAAACAAACTGCACGTGTTAATTCAATGAGTAGAGCTTCTTCATTCACTCCATGTGTCAAGCTTAACGCTTTAATTCAATGAAACAAACGGCATTCAGTGATTTATTGAATCAAACTTCAATAATTGATTCAATGAATCAAACCTTATTCCTTGTTTCATAGGAACAAACGTAACTCACTTATTTAGTTAATCCTACTACACTCGTTCATTCAACGAAACAGAGTGGACATGATAGTTCAATGAGTAGAGACAATCTCTTTGTTTCAATGCCACAAGCTTAGCGTTTTAATTCAATGAGGAGAGCTTCCTTCATTCATTTAATGTGTCAAGCTTAACTCTTTAATTCAATCAAACAAACTTAACTCATAAACCTCGTTAATCAATCTGCACCCATTCGTTAAATGATATACAAAACACGACTTATTCAAAGAGTGGAGCTTTACCATTCATTCAATGCCACGAGCAAAAGGCATTCATTCTATGAAACAGACTGCACGCTTTAATTCAATGAGTAGAGCTTCTCTCATTCATTCAATGAGTAAAGCTTAACGCTTTCATTCAATCAAATAAACTTGATTCATAACCCTCGTGAATGCATCTGCCCGCATTCATTCAGTGAAATACACCGTAGGTCTACTTCAAAGATTAGTGCTCCTTCCATTGATTCAATGCCACGAGCAAAACGCATTCATTCAATGAAACAAATTGCACGCATTCATTCAAAGGTGCAGACAGCATGCCTTAATTCAATGAGTAGAGCTTCTCTCATTCATTCAATAAGTAAAGCTTAACGCTTTCATTCAATCAAACAAACCTGACTCATAAACCTCATTAATCAATCTGCCCGCATTCATTCAGTGAAATACACCGTAGGACTACTTCAGAGATTAGTGCTCCTTCCATTGATTCAATGCCATAAGCAAAACGCATTCATTCAATGAAACAAATTGCACGCATTCATTCAAAGGTACAAACAGCACGCCTTAATTCAATGAGTAGAGCTTCTCTCCTTCATTCAACGTGTCAAGCTTAACGCTTTAATTCAATCAAGCAAACTGCAATCATTCATTCAATGAATCAAACGTTATTCATTATTTCAATGAAACAAACTTAACACACTTATTTAGTGAATCAAACTGCACACGTACATTCAATTAAAGACACGGCACTTGTCCATTCAATGAGTAGAGCAATTCTCATTCATTCATTGCCACAAGCTTCACGCTATGACTCAAACAGACTGCAAACATTCACTCCATGAACGAAACTGCAGGTGTGAATTCAATGAGGAGAGCTTCTTTCATTCACTCCATGTGTCAAGCTTAACGCTTTAACTCAATGAAACAAACGGCATTCACTCATTGATTGAATTAAACTTTAATCCTTGATTCAATGAATCAAACCTTATTCCTTGTTTCGAAGGAACAAACGTAACTCACGTATTTAGTGAAACCTAATGCACTCGTTCATTCAATGAAACAGACTGCACATGATAATTCAATGAGTAGCGGTAATCTCATTGTTTCAATGCCACAAGCTAAGCGTTTTAATTCAATGCGTAGGGCGTCTCTCATTCATATAATGTGTCAAGCTTAACTCTTTAATTCAATCAAATAAACTTTACTCATAAACCTTGTGAATCAATCTGCACCTATTCATTCAATGAAATATATCAGACGACTGATACAAAGTGTACAGGTCCTACCATGCATTCAATGCCACCTGCAAAAAGCATTCATTCTATGAAACAAACTGCACGCATTCATTCAATGATACAGACTGCACGCCTTAATTCAATGAGTAAAGTGTTCATTTAATATGTCAACTTTAACTCTTTAATTCAATCAAACAAACTTAACACATAAACCTCGTGAATTAATGTGCACTATTCTTTCAATGAAACGCACTTCACGTCTTATTCAAAGAGTAGAGCTCATACCATTCACTCAATGCCACAAGCGAAACGGATTCATTCTACGATACAAACTGCACGTATTCATTCAAAGATACAGACTGTTCACCTTACTTGAATAAGTAGATCTTCTCTCATTCATTCAATGAGTCAATCTTTACTCTTTAATTCAATCAAGCAAACTGAATTCATTGATTCTTTGAATCAAACATTATTCGTTATTTCAATGAAACAAACTTAACACAATTATTTAGTGATGCAAACTGCACACGTTCATTCAATCAAAGACACGGCACTTGTCACTTAAATGAGTAGAGCTAATCTCATTCATTCATTGCCACAAGCTTCACGCATTGGCTCAATCAGACTGCAAACATTCACTCCATGAACGAAACTGCACGTGTTAATTCAAAGAGTAGAGTTTCTTTCATTCACTGCATGTGTCAAGCTTAATGCTTTAATTCAATGAAACAAACGGCATTCACTCAACAATTGAATCGAACGTCAATCATTGATTCAATGATTCAAAACTTAATCGTTGTTTCAAAGGAACAAACGTAACTCACTAATTTAGTGAATCCTATTGCACTCGATCATTCAATGAAACAAACTGTACATTATAATGCAGTGAGTTGCGGTAATCTCATTGTTTCAATGACACAAGCAAAGCGGTTTAATTCAATGAGTAGAGCTTCTCTCTTGCATTTAATCTGGCAAGCTTAACTCTATAATTCAATCAAACAAACTTAACTCATAAACCTCATGAATCAATCTGCCCGCAATCATTCAGTGAAATACACCGCACGAATTATTCACAGTAGAGCTCCTACCATTCATTCAGTGCCAGGCGCAAAACGCATTCATTCAATGAAACAAACTGCACGCATTCATTCAATGATACAGACTGCACGCCTTAATTCAATGTGCAGAGCTTCTCTCATTCATTCAACGTGTCAAGCTTAACGCTTTAATTCAATCAAGCAAACTGCATTCATTGATTCATTGAATCAAACATTATTCGTTATTTCAATGAAACAAACTTAACACACTTATTTAGTTATTCAAATTGCACACGTCCATTCAATCAAAGACACGGCACATGTCAATTCAATTAGTAGAGTAATGCAATGATACAAACGGCATTCATTCATTGATTGAATCAAACGTCAATCATTAATTCAATGAATCAAAACTTATCGTTGTTTCAAAGGAACAAACGAAACTCACTTATTTAGTGAATCCTACTGCACTCGTTCATTCAATGAAACAGACTACACTTGATAATTCAATGAGTAGAAGTCATCTCATTGGTTCAATGCCAGAAGCTTAGCGTTTTTATTCAATGAGTAGATCTTCTCTCGTGCATTTAATGTGTCAAGCTTAACTCCTTAATTCAATCAAACAAACTTAACTCAAAAACCTCATGAATCAATCTGCCCGCAATCATTCAGTGGAATTCACCACACGTAGTATTCAGAGTAGAGCTCCTAACATTCCTTCAGTGCTTGGCGCAAAACGTATTCATTCAATGAAACAAACTGCACGCATTCATTCAATGATACAGACTGCATGCCGTAATTCAATGAGTAGAGATTCTCTCGTTTATTCAACGTGTCAAGATTAACGCTTTAATTCAATCAAGCAAACTGCATTCATTGATTCACAGAATCAAACTTCAGTCATTGACCCAATGACTCAAACGTTATTCATTATTTCAATGAATCAAACGTTATTCATTATTTGAATGAAACAAACTTAACACACTGATTTAGTGAATCAAACTGCACACGTTCCTTCAATCAAAGACACGGCACTTGTCAATTCAATGAGTAGAGCTACTCTCATTCTTTCATTGCCACATGCTTCACGCATTGGCTCAATCAGACTGCAAACATTCACTCCATGAACGAAACTGCACGTGTGAATTCAATGAGTAGAGCTTCTCTCATTCACTCCATGTCTCAAGCATATAGCTTTAATTCAATGAAACAAACGGCATTCACTCATTGATTGAATGAAACTTCAATCATTGAATTATCATGTGCAGTCTGTTTCATTGAATGAACGAGTGCAGTAGGATTCACTGAATAAGTGAGTTACGTTTGTTCCTTTGAAACAACGATTAAGTTTTGATTCATTGAATCAATGATTGAAGTTTCATTCAATCAATGAGTAGAAGTCATCTCATTAGTTCAATGCCAGAAGCTTAGCGTTTTTATTCAATAAGTAGAGCTTCTCTCATTCATTTAATGTGTCATGCTTAACTCTATAATTCAATCAACCAAACTTAACTCATACACCTCGTGATTCAACTTGCACACATTCATTCGATGAAATGCTCTGCACGACTTATTCAAAGAGTAGAGCTCCTAACATTCGTTAAATGCCATGAACATCACGCATTGGCTCAATCAGACTGCAAACATTCACTCCATGAACGAAACTGCACGTGTTTATTCAATGAGTAGAACTTCTGTCATTCACTCCATGTGTCAAGCTTCACGCTTTAATTCATTGAAACAAACGGCATTCAATCATTGATTGAATCAACCTTCAATCAAAGATTCATTGAATCAAACCTTATTCCTTGTTTCAAAGGAACAAACGTAACTCATTTATTTAGTGAATCCTACTGCACTCGTTCATTCAATGAAACATACCGCACATGATAATTCAACTAGTAGAGGTAATCTCATCGGTTCAATGCCACAAGATTCGCGTTTTAATTCAATGAGTAGAGCTTCTCTCCTTCATTTAATGTGTTAACTTTTTAACTCTTTAATTCAATCAACTCTTTAATTCAATCAAACAAACTTAACACGTGAATCAATGTGCACCATTCTTTCAATGAAATTCACTGCACGACATATTCAAAGAGTAGAGCTCAAACCATTTATTCAATGCCACGAGCAAAACGCATTCATTCAATGAAGCAAACTGCACGCATTAAATCAATGGTACAGACTGTACGCTTTATTTCAATATGGAGAGCTTCTCTCATTCATTCAACGTGTCAAGCTTAACGCTTTAATTCAATCAAGCAAATTGCATTCATTGATCAATGAATCAATCCTTATTTCATAGGAAAAAAAGTAACTCACTAATTTACTGAATCCTACTGCACTCGATCATTCAATCAAACAGACTGCACATGATAATTCAATGAGTAGAGGTAATCCCTTTGGTTCAATGTCACAAGCTTGGTGTTTTAATTCAATGCGTACAGCTTCTCTCATGCATTTATTGTGTCAAGCTTAACTCTTTAATTCAATCAAATAAACTTAACTCATAAATCTCGTGAATCAATCTGCACCCATTCATTAATTGAAATACACCACACGACTTAACAAAGAGTAGAGATCCTACCATGCATTCAATGCCACGAACAGAACGCAGTCATTCAATGAAATAAAAAAGCACACATTCATTCAGTGATACAGACGGTTCGCCTTAATTCAATGAGTAGAGCTTCTCTAATTCATTCAACTTGTCAAGTTTAACGCTTTAATTCAATCAAGCAAACTGCATTCATTGATTTATTGTATCAAACTTCAATCATTGATCCAATGAATCAAATATTTTTCATTATTTCAATGAAACAAACTTAATACAATTATTTAGTGAATCAAACTGCACGCGTACATTCAATCAAAGACACGGCACTTGTCACTTAAATGAGTAGAGCTACTCTCATTCATTCAATGCCACAAGCTTCACGCATTGTCTCAAACAAACTGCACACATTCACTCCATGAATGAAACTGCACGTGTTAATTCAATGAGGAGAGCTTCTCTCATTCACTCCATGTGTCAAGCTTAATGCTTTAATTCAATGAAACAAACGGTATTCACTCATTGATTGAATCAAACTTCAATCGTTGATTAAATGAATCACACCTTATTCCTTGTTTCAAGGAACAAACTTATTTAGAGTTTCCTACTGCACTCGATTCATTCAATGAAACAGACTGCACATTATAATGCAATGAGTAGAGGTAATCTCATTGTTTCAATGCCACAAGCTTATTGTTTTAATTCAATGAGTAGAGCTTCTTTCATGCATTTACTGGGTCAAGCTTAACTCTTTAATTCAATAAAATAAACTTAACTCATCAACCTCATTAATCAATCCGCACCTATTCATTCCATGATAGACAGAGTACAGAAAGACTGCGTTCAATGCCACGAGCAAAACGCATTCATTCTAGGAAACAAACTGCACGCATTCATTCAATGATACAGACTGAACGCCTTAATTCAATGAGTAGAGATTCTCTCATTCATTTAATGTGTCAAGCTTAACGATTTAATTCAGTCAAGCAAACTGTATACATTGATTCATTGAATCAAACTTTAATCATTGATCCAATGAACCAACCGTTATTCATTATTCAATGAAACAAACTTAACACACTTATTTGGTGAATCAAACTGCACACATTCATTCAATCAAAGACACGGCACTTGTCAATTCAATGATTAGAGCTACTCTCATTCATTCAATGCCACACCTTCACGCATTGTCTCAATCAAACAGCACGCATTCACTCCATAAAACAAACTTTACCTCTAACTTCAAGGAGTAGAGCTTCTCTCATTCACTCCATGTGTCAAGCTTAACGCTTTAATTCAATGAGAAAAACGGTATTCACTCATTGATAGATTCGAACTTCAATCATTGATTTAATGAATCAAACCTTATTCCTTCTTTCAAATGAACGAACGTAACTCACTTATTTAGTGAATCCTACAAACAGACTGCACATGAAAATTAAATGAGTAGTGGTAATTTCAATAGTTCAATGCCACAAGCTTAGCGTTTTAATTCAATGAGTAGAACATCTCTCATTCATTTAATTTGTTAAGCTTAACTCTTTAATTCAATCAAACAAACCTCGTGAATCAATCTGCATCCATTCATTCAATGAAATGAACTGCACGACTTATTCAAAGAGTAGAGCTCCTACCATTCATTCAAAGAAACAAACTGCACGCATTGATTCAATAATACAGACTGCAGAGCTTCTCTCATTCATTCAATGTATCGTGGTTAGCGATTTTATTTAATCAAACAAACTTAACTCATAAACCTCGTGAATCAATCTGCCGGCATTCATTCAGTGAAATACACCGCACGACGTCTTCAAAGAGTACAGCTCCTACCATTCATTCAATACCACGAGCAAAACACATTCATTCAATGAAACAAACTATATGCATTCATTCACTGATACAGACTGCATGCCTCAATTGAATGAGTAGAGCTTCTCTCATTCATTCAATGAGTCAAGCTTAACGCTTTCTTTTGTTCGAACAAAGTTAACTCTTAACGCTCGTAAACAAAACTGCCCGCATGCGTTCATTGAAATTTACCACACGACGTATTCAAACAGTAGAACTCATACCATTCATTCAATGTCACGAGCAAAACGCATTCATTCAATGAAACAAACTGCACGCATTCATTCAATGATACTGACTGAAAAACTTAATTCAATGAGTAGGGATTCTCTCATTCATACAATCAATCAAGCTTAACGATTTAATTCAGTCAAGCAAACTGCATTCATTGATTCATTGAATCAAACTTCAATCATTGATCCAATGAATCAAACGTTATTCATTTTTTAATGAAACAAACTTAACACACTTATTTGGTGAATCAAAGTGCACAAGTTCAATCAATCAAAGACACAGCACTTGTCAATTCAATGAGTAATGCTACTCTCTTTCATTCAATGCCACAAGCTTCACGCATTTTCTCAATCAAACTGCACACATTCACTCCATGAAACAAACTGCACGTGTTAATTCAATGAGTAGAGCTTCTTCATTCACTCCATGTGTCAAGCTTAACGCTTTAATTCAATGAAACAAACGGCATTCAGTGATTTATTGAATCAAACTTCAATAATTGATTCAATGAATCAAACCTTATTCCTTGTTTCATAGGAACAAACGTAACTCACTTATTTAGTTAATCCTACTACACTCGTTCATTCAACGAAACAGAGTGGACATGATAGTTCAATGAGTAGAGACAATCTCTTTGTTTCAATGCCACAAGCTTAGCGTTTTAATTCAATGAGGAGAGCTTCCTTCATTCATTTAATGTGTCAAGCTTAACTCTTTAATTCAATCAAACAAACTTAACTCATAAACCTCGTTAATCAATCTGCACCCATTCGTTAAATGATATACAAAACACGACTTATTCAAAGAGTGGAGCTTTACCATTCATTCAATGCCACGAGCAAAAGGCATTCATTCTATGAAACAGACTGCACGCTTTAATTCAATGAGTAGAGCTTCTCTCATTCATTCAATGAGTAAAGCTTAACGCTTTCATTCAATCAAATAAACTTGATTCATAACCCTCGTGAATGCATCTGCCCGCATTCATTCAGTGAAATACACCGTAGGTCTACTTCAAAGATTAGTGCTCCTTCCATTGATTCAATGCCACGAGCAAAACGCATTCATTCAATGAAACAAATTGCACGCATTCATTCAAAGGTGCAGACAGCATGCCTTAATTCAATGAGTAGAGCTTCTCTCATTCATTCAATAAGTAAAGCTTAACGCTTTCATTCAATCAAACAAACCTGACTCATAAACCTCATTAATCAATCTGCCCGCATTCATTCAGTGAAATACACCGTAGGACTACTTCAGAGATTAGTGCTCCTTCCATTGATTCAATGCCATAAGCAAAACGCATTCATTCAATGAAACAAATTGCACGCATTCATTCAAAGGTACAAACAGCACGCCTTAATTCAATGAGTAGAGCTTCTCTCCTTCATTCAACGTGTCAAGCTTAACGCTTTAATTCAATCAAGCAAACTGCAATCATTCATTCAATGAATCAAACGTTATTCATTATTTCAATGAAACAAACTTAACACACTTATTTAGTGAATCAAACTGCACACGTACATTCAATTAAAGACACGGCACTTGTCCATTCAATGAGTAGAGCAATTCTCATTCATTCATTGCCACAAGCTTCACGCTATGACTCAAACAGACTGCAAACATTCACTCCATGAACGAAACTGCAGGTGTGAATTCAATGAGGAGAGCTTCTTTCATTCACTCCATGTGTCAAGCTTAACGCTTTAACTCAATGAAACAAACGGCATTCACTCATTGATTGAATTAAACTTTAATCCTTGATTCAATGAATCAAACCTTATTCCTTGTTTCGAAGGAACAAACGTAACTCACGTATTTAGTGAAACCTAATGCACTCGTTCATTCAATGAAACAGACTGCACATGATAATTCAATGAGTAGCGGTAATCTCATTGTTTCAATGCCACAAGCTAAGCGTTTTAATTCAATGCGTAGGGCGTCTCTCATTCATATAATGTGTCAAGCTTAACTCTTTAATTCAATCAAATAAACTTTACTCATAAACCTTGTGAATCAATCTGCACCTATTCATTCAATGAAATATATCAGACGACTGATACAAAGTGTACAGGTCCTACCATGCATTCAATGCCACCTGCAAAAAGCATTCATTCTATGAAACAAACTGCACGCATTCATTCAATGATACAGACTGCACGCCTTAATTCAATGAGTAAAGTGTTCATTTAATATGTCAACTTTAACTCTTTAATTCAATCAAACAAACTTAACACATAAACCTCGTGAATTAATGTGCACTATTCTTTCAATGAAACGCACTTCACGTCTTATTCAAAGAGTAGAGCTCATACCATTCACTCAATGCCACAAGCGAAACGGATTCATTCTACGATACAAACTGCACGTATTCATTCAAAGATACAGACTGTTCACCTTACTTGAATAAGTAGATCTTCTCTCATTCATTCAATGAGTCAATCTTTACTCTTTAATTCAATCAAGCAAACTGAATTCATTGATTCTTTGAATCAAACATTATTCGTTATTTCAATGAAACAAACTTAACACAATTATTTAGTGATGCAAACTGCACACGTTCATTCAATCAAAGACACGGCACTTGTCACTTAAATGAGTAGAGCTAATCTCATTCATTCATTGCCACAAGCTTCACGCATTGGCTCAATCAGACTGCAAACATTCACTCCATGAACGAAACTGCACGTGTTAATTCAAAGAGTAGAGTTTCTTTCATTCACTGCATGTGTCAAGCTTAATGCTTTAATTCAATGAAACAAACGGCATTCACTCAACAATTGAATCGAACGTCAATCATTGATTCAATGATTCAAAACTTAATCGTTGTTTCAAAGGAACAAACGTAACTCACTAATTTAGTGAATCCTATTGCACTCGATCATTCAATGAAACAAACTGTACATTATAATGCAGTGAGTTGCGGTAATCTCATTGTTTCAATGACACAAGCAAAGCGGTTTAATTCAATGAGTAGAGCTTCTCTCTTGCATTTAATCTGGCAAGCTTAACTCTATAATTCAATCAAACAAACTTAACTCATAAACCTCATGAATCAATCTGCCCGCAATCATTCAGTGAAATACACCGCACGAATTATTCACAGTAGAGCTCCTACCATTCATTCAGTGCCAGGCGCAAAACGCATTCATTCAATGAAACAAACTGCACGCATTCATTCAATGATACAGACTGCACGCCTTAATTCAATGTGCAGAGCTTCTCTCATTCATTCAACGTGTCAAGCTTAACGCTTTAATTCAATCAAGCAAACTGCATTCATTGATTCATTGAATCAAACATTATTCGTTATTTCAATGAAACAAACTTAACACACTTATTTAGTTATTCAAATTGCACACGTCCATTCAATCAAAGACACGGCACATGTCAATTCAATTAGTAGAGTAATGCAATGATACAAACGGCATTCATTCATTGATTGAATCAAACGTCAATCATTAATTCAATGAATCAAAACTTATCGTTGTTTCAAAGGAACAAACGAAACTCACTTATTTAGTGAATCCTACTGCACTCGTTCATTCAATGAAACAGACTACACTTGATAATTCAATGAGTAGAAGTCATCTCATTGGTTCAATGCCAGAAGCTTAGCGTTTTTATTCAATGAGTAGATCTTCTCTCGTGCATTTAATGTGTCAAGCTTAACTCCTTAATTCAATCAAACAAACTTAACTCATAAACCTCATGAATCAATCTGCCCGCAATCATTCAGTGGAATTCACCACACGTAGTATTCAGAGTAGAGCTCCTAACATTCCTTCAGTGCTTGGCGCAAAACGTATTCATTCAATGAAACAAACTGCACGCATTCATTCAATGATACAGACTGCATGCCGTAATTCAATGAGTAGAGATTCTCTCGTTTATTCAACGTGTCAAGATTAACGCTTTAATTCAATCAAGCAAACTGCATTCATTGATTCACAGAATCAAACTTCAGTCATTGACCCAATGACTCAAACGTTATTCATTATTTCAATGAATCAAACGTTATTCATTATTTGAATGAAACAAACTTAACACACTGATTTAGTGAATCAAACTGCACACGTTCCTTCAATCAAAGACACGGCACTTGTCAATTCAATGAGTAGAGCTACTCTCATTCTTTCATTGCCACATGCTTCACGCATTGGCTCAATCAGACTGCAAACATTCACTCCATGAACGAAACTGCACGTGTGAATTCAATGAGTAGAGCTTCTCTCATTCACTCCATGTCTCAAGCATATAGCTTTAATTCAATGAAACAAACGGCATTCACTCATTGATTGAATGAAACTTCAATCATTGAATTATCATGTGCAGTCTGTTTCATTGAATGAACGAGTGCAGTAGGATTCACTGAATAAGTGAGTTACGTTTGTTCCTTTGAAACAACGATTAAGTTTTGATTCATTGAATCAATGATTGAAGTTTCATTCAATCAATGAGTAGAAGTCATCTCATTAGTTCAATGCCAGAAGCTTAGCGTTTTTATTCAATAAGTAGAGCTTCTCTCATTCATTTAATGTGTCATGCTTAACTCTATAATTCAATCAACCAAACTTAACTCATACACCTCGTGATTCAACTTGCACACATTCATTCGATGAAATGCTCTGCACGACTTATTCAAAGAGTAGAGCTCCTAACATTCGTTAAATGCCATGAACATCACGCATTGGCTCAATCAGACTGCAAACATTCACTCCATGAACGAAACTGCACGTGTTTATTCAATGAGTAGAACTTCTGTCATTCACTCCATGTGTCAAGCTTCACGCTTTAATTCATTGAAACAAACGGCATTCAATCATTGATTGAATCAACCTTCAATCAAAGATTCATTGAATCAAACCTTATTCCTTGTTTCAAAGGAACAAACGTAACTCATTTATTTAGTGAATCCTACTGCACTCGTTCATTCAATGAAACATACCGCACATGATAATTCAACTAGTAGAGGTAATCTCATCGGTTCAATGCCACAAGATTCGCGTTTTAATTCAATGAGTAGAGCTTCTCTCCTTCATTTAATGTGTTAACTTTTTAACTCTTTAATTCAATCAACTCTTTAATTCAATCAAACAAACTTAACACGTGAATCAATGTGCACCATTCTTTCAATGAAATTCACTGCACGACATATTCAAAGAGTAGAGCTCAAACCATTTATTCAATGCCACGAGCAAAACGCATTCATTCAATGAAGCAAACTGCACGCATTAAATCAATGGTACAGACTGTACGCTTTATTTCAATATGGAGAGCTTCTCTCATTCATTCAACGTGTCAAGCTTAACGCTTTAATTCAATCAAGCAAATTGCATTCATTGATCAATGAATCAATCCTTATTTCATAGGAAAAAAAGTAACTCACTAATTTACTGAATCCTACTGCACTCGATCATTCAATCAAACAGACTGCACATGATAATTCAATGAGTAGAGGTAATCCCTTTGGTTCAATGTCACAAGCTTGGTGTTTTAATTCAATGCGTACAGCTTCTCTCATGCATTTATTGTGTCAAGCTTAACTCTTTAATTCAATCAAATAAACTTAACTCATAAATCTCGTGAATCAATCTGCACCCATTCATTAATTGAAATACACCACACGACTTAACAAAGAGTAGAGATCCTACCATGCATTCAATGCCACGAACAGAACGCAGTCATTCAATGAAATAAAAAAGCACACATTCATTCAGTGATACAGACGGTTCGCCTTAATTCAATGAGTAGAGCTTCTCTAATTCATTCAACTTGTCAAGTTTAACGCTTTAATTCAATCAAGCAAACTGCATTCATTGATTTATTGTATCAAACTTCAATCATTGATCCAATGAATCAAATATTTTTCATTATTTCAATGAAACAAACTTAATACAATTATTTAGTGAATCAAACTGCACGCGTACATTCAATCAAAGACACGGCACTTGTCACTTAAATGAGTAGAGCTACTCTCATTCATTCAATGCCACAAGCTTCACGCATTGTCTCAAACAAACTGCACACATTCACTCCATGAATGAAACTGCACGTGTTAATTCAATGAGGAGAGCTTCTCTCATTCACTCCATGTGTCAAGCTTAATGCTTTAATTCAATGAAACAAACGGTATTCACTCATTGATTGAATCAAACTTCAATCGTTGATTAAATGAATCACACCTTATTCCTTGTTTCAAGGAACAAACTTATTTAGAGTTTCCTACTGCACTCGATTCATTCAATGAAACAGACTGCACATTATAATGCAATGAGTAGAGGTAATCTCATTGTTTCAATGCCACAAGCTTATTGTTTTAATTCAATGAGTAGAGCTTCTTTCATGCATTTACTGGGTCAAGCTTAACTCTTTAATTCAATAAAATAAACTTAACTCATCAACCTCATTAATCAATCCGCACCTATTCATTCCATGATAGACAGAGTACAGAAAGACTGCGTTCAATGCCACGAGCAAAACGCATTCATTCTAGGAAACAAACTGCACGCATTCATTCAATGATACAGACTGAACGCCTTAATTCAATGAGTAGAGATTCTCTCATTCATTTAATGTGTCAAGCTTAACGATTTAATTCAGTCAAGCAAACTGTATACATTGATTCATTGAATCAAACTTTAATCATTGATCCAATGAACCAACCGTTATTCATTATTCAATGAAACAAACTTAACACACTTATTTGGTGAATCAAACTGCACACATTCATTCAATCAAAGACACGGCACTTGTCAATTCAATGATTAGAGCTACTCTCATTCATTCAATGCCACACCTTCACGCATTGTCTCAATCAAACAGCACGCATTCACTCCATAAAACAAACTTTACCTCTAACTTCAAGGAGTAGAGCTTCTCTCATTCACTCCATGTGTCAAGCTTAACGCTTTAATTCAATGAGAAAAACGGTATTCACTCATTGATAGATTCGAACTTCAATCATTGATTTAATGAATCAAACCTTATTCCTTCTTTCAAATGAACGAACGTAACTCACTTATTTAGTGAATCCTACAAACAGACTGCACATGAAAATTAAATGAGTAGTGGTAATTTCAATAGTTCAATGCCACAAGCTTAGCGTTTTAATTCAATGAGTAGAACATCTCTCATTCATTTAATTTGTTAAGCTTAACTCTTTAATTCAATCAAACAAACCTCGTGAATCAATCTGCATCCATTCATTCAATGAAATGAACTGCACGACTTATTCAAAGAGTAGAGCTCCTACCATTCATTCAAAGAAACAAACTGCACGCATTGATTCAATAATACAGACTGCATAGCTTCTCTCATTCATTCAATGTATCGTGGTTAGCGATTTTATTTAATCAAACAAACTTAACTCATAAACCTCGTGAATCAATCTGCCGGCATTCATTCAGTGAAATACACCGCACGACGTCTTCAAAGAGTACAGCTCCTACCATTCATTCAATACCACGAGCAAAACGCATTCATTCAATGAAACAAACTATATGCATTCATTCACTGATACAGACTGCATGCCTCAATTGAATGAGTAGAGCTTCTCTCATTCATTCAATGAGTCAAGCTTAACGCTTTCTTTTGTTCGAACAAAGTTAACTCTTAACGCTCGTAAACAAAACTGCCCGCATGCGTTCATTGAAATTTACCACACGACGTATTCAAACAGTAGAACTCATACCATTCATTCAATGTCACGAGCAAAACGCATTCATTCAATGAAACAAACTGCACGCATTCATTCAATGATACTGACTGAAAAACTTAATTCAATGAGTAGGGATTCTCTCATTCATACAATCAATCAAGCTTAACGATTTAATTCAGTCAAGCAAACTGCATTCATTGATTCATTGAATCAAACTTCAATCATTGATCCAATGAATCAAACGTTATTCATTTTTTAATGAAACAAACTTAACACACTTATTTGGTGAATCAAAGTGCACAAGTTCAATCAATCAAAGACACGGCACTTGTCAATTCAATGAGTAATGCTACTCTCTTTCATTCAATGCCACAAGCTTCACGCATTTTCTCAATCAAACTGCACACATTCACTCCATGAAACAAACTGCACGTGTTAATTCAATGAGTAGAGCTTCTTCATTCACTCCATGTGTCAAGCTTAACGCTTTAATTCAATGAAACAAACGGCATTCAGTGATTTATTGAATCAAACTTCAATAATTGATTCAATGAATCAAACCTTATTCCTTGTTTCATAGGAACAAACGTAACTCACTTATTTAGTTAATCCTACTACACTCGTTCATTCAACGAAACAGAGTGGACATGATAGTTCAATGAGTAGAGACAATCTCTTTGTTTCAATGCCACAAGCTTAGCGTTTTAATTCAATGAGGAGAGCTTCCTTCATTCATTTAATGTGTCCCATTCTGCACCCATTCGTTAAATGATATACAAAACACGACTTATTCAAAGAGTGGAGCTCCTACCATTCATTCAATGCCACGAGCAAAAGGCATTCATTCTATGAAACAGACTGCACGCTTTAATTCAATGAGTAGAGCTTCTCTCATTCATTCAATGAGTAAAGCTTAACGCTTTCATTCAATCAAATAAACTTGATTCATAACCCTCGTGAATGCATCTGCCCGCATTCATTCAGTGAAATACACCGTAGGACTACTTCAGAGATTAGTGCTCCTTCCATTGATTCAATGCCATAAGCAAAACGCATTCATTCAATGAAACAAATTGCACGCATTCATTCAAAGGTACAAACAGCACGCCTTAATTCAATGAGTAGAGCTTCTCTCCTTCATTCAACGTGTCAAGCTTAACGCTTTAATTCAATCAAGCAAACTGCAATCATTCATTCAATGAATCAAACGTTATTCATTATTTCAATGAAACAAACTTAACACACTTATTTAGTGAATCAAACTGCACACGTACATTCAATTAAAGACACGGCACTTGTCCATTCAATGAGTAGAGCAATTCTCATTCATTCATTGCCACAAGCTTCACGCTATGACTCAAACAGACTGCAAACATTCACTCCATGAACGAAACTGCAGGTGTGAATTCAATGAGGAGAGCTTCTTTCATTCACTCCATGTGTCAAGCTTAACGCTTTAACTCAATGAAACAAACGGCATTCACTCATTGATTGAATTAAACTTTAATCCTTGATTCAATGAATCAAACCTTATTCCTTGTTTCGAAGGAACAAACGTAACTCACGTATTTAGTGAAACCTAATGCACTCGTTCATTCAATGAAACAGACTGCACATGATAATTCAATGAGTAGCGGTAATCTCATTGTTTCAATGCCACAAGCTAAGCGTTTTAATTCAATGCGTAGGGCGTCTCTCATTCATATAATGTGTCAAGCTTAACTCTTTAATTCAATCAAATAAACTTTACTCATAAACCTTGTGAATCAATCTGCACCTATTCATTCAATGAAATATATCAGACGACTGATACAAAGTGTACAGGTCCTACCATGCATTCAATGCCACCTGCAAAAAGCATTCATTCTATGAAACAAACTGCACGCATTCATTCAATGATACAGACTGCACGCCTTAATTCAATGAGTAAAGTGTTCATTTAATATGTCAACTTTAACTCTTTAATTCAATCAAACAAACTTAACACATAAACCTCGTGAATTAATGTGCACTATTCTTTCAATGAAACGCACTTCACGTCTTATTCAAAGAGTAGAGCTCATACCATTCACTCAATGCCACAAGCGAAACGGATTCATTCTACGATACAAACTGCACGTATTCATTCAAAGATACAGACTGTTCACCTTACTTGAATAAGTAGATCTTCTCTCATTCATTCAATGAGTCAATCTTTACTCTTTAATTCAATCAAGCAAACTGAATTCATTGATTCTTTGAATCAAACATTATTCGTTATTTCAATGAAACAAACTTAACACAATTATTTAGTGATGCAAACTGCACACGTTCATTCAATCAAAGACACGGCACTTGTCACTTAAATGAGTAGAGCTAATCTCATTCATTCATTGCCACAAGCTTCACGCATTGGCTCAATCAGACTGCAAACATTCACTCCATGAACGAAACTGCACGTGTTAATTCAAAGAGTAGAGTTTCTTTCATTCACTGCATGTGTCAAGCTTAATGCTTTAATTCAATGAAACAAACGGCATTCACTCAACAATTGAATCGAACGTCAATCATTGATTCAATGATTCAAAACTTAATCGTTGTTTCAAAGGAACAAATGTAACTCACTAATTTAGTGAATCCTATTGCACTCGATCATTCAATGAAACAAACTGTACATTATAATGCAGTGAGTTGCGGTAATCTCATTGTTTCAATGACACAAGCAAAGCGGTTTAATTCAATGAGTAGAGCTTCTCTCTTGCATTTAATCTGGCAAGCTTAACTCTATAATTCAATCAAACAAACTTAACTCATAAACCTCATGAATCAATCTGCCCGCAATCATTCAGTGAAATACACCGCACGAATTATTCACAGTAGAGCTCCTACCATTCATTCAGTCCCAGGCGCAAAACGCATTCATTCAATGAAACAAACTGCACGCATTCATTCAATGATACAGACTGCACGCCTTAATTCAATGTGCAGAGCTTCTCTCATTCATTCAACGTGTCAAGCTTAACGCTTTAATTCAATCAAGCAAACTGCATTCATTGATTCATTGAATCAAACATTATTCGTTATTTCAATGAAACAAACTTAACACACTTATTTAGTTATTCAAATTGCACACGTCCATTCAATCAAAGACACGGCACATGTCAATTCAATTAGTAGAGTAATGCAATGATACAAACGGCATTCATTCATTGATTGAATCAAACGTCAATCATTAATTCAATGAATCAAAACTTATCGTTGTTTCAAAGGAACAAACGAAACTCACTTATTTAGTGAATCCTACTGCACTCGTTCATTCAATGAAACAGACTACACTTGATAATTCAATGAGTAGAAGTCATCTCATTGGTTCAATGCCAGAAGCTTAGCGTTTTTATTCAATGAGTAGATCTTCTCTCGTGCATTTAATGTGTCAAGCTTAACTCCTTAATTCAATCAAACAAACTTAACTCATAAACCTCATGAATCAATCTGCCCGCAATCATTCAGTGGAATTCACCACACGTAGTATTCAGAGTAGAGCTCCTAACATTCCTTCAGTGCTTGGCGCAAAACGTATTCATTCAATGAAACAAACTGCACGCATTCATTCAATGATACAGACTGCATGCCGTAATTCAATGAGTAGAGATTCTCTCGTTTATTCAACGTGTCAAGATTAACGCTTTAATTCAATCAAGCAAACTGCATTCATTGATTCACAGAATCAAACTTCAGTCATTGACCCAATGACTCAAACGTTATTCATTATTTCAATGAATCAAACGTTATTCATTATTTGAATGAAACAAACTTAACACACTGATTTAGTGAATCAAACTGCACACGTTCCTTCAATCAAAGACACGGCACTTGTCAATTCAATGAGTAGAGCTACTCTCATTCTTTCATTGCCACATGCTTCACGCATTGGCTCAATCAGACTGCAAACATTCACTCCATGAACGAAACTGCACGTGTGAATTCAATGAGTAGAGCTTCTCTCATTCACTCCATGTCTCAAGCATATAGCTTTAATTCAATGAAACAAACGGCATTCACTCATTGATTGAATGAAACTTCAATCATTGAATTATCATGTGCAGTCTGTTTCATTGAATGAACGAGTGCAGTAGGATTCACTGAATAAGTGAGTTACGTTTGTTCCTTTGAAACAACGATTAAGTTTTGATTCATTGAATCAATGATTGAAGTTTCATTCAATCAATGAGTAGAAGTCATCTCATTAGTTCAATGCCAGAAGCTTAGCGTTTTTATTCAATAAGTAGAGCTTCTCTCATTCATTTAATGTGTCATGCTTAACTCTATAATTCAATCAACCAAACTTAACTCATACACCTCGTGATTCAACTTGCACACATTCATTCGATGAAATGCTCTGCACGACTTATTCAAAGAGTAGAGCTCCTAACATTCGTTAAATGCCATGAACATCACGCATTGGCTCAATCAGACTGCAAACATTCACTCCATGAACGAAACTGCACGTGTTTATTCAATGAGTAGAACTTCTGTCATTCACTCCATGTGTCAAGCTTCACGCTTTAATTCATTGAAACAAACGGCATTCAATCATTGATTGAATCAACCTTCAATCAAAGATTCATTGAATCAAACCTTATTCCTTGTTTCAAAGGAACAAACGTAACTCATTTATTTAGTGAATCCTACTGCACTCGTTCATTCAATGAAACATACCGCACATGATAATTCCACTAGTAGAGGTAATCTCATCGGTTCAATGCCACAAGATTCGCGTTTTAATTCAATGAGTAGAGCTTCTCTCCTTCATTTAATGTGTTAACTTTTTAACTCTTTAATTCAATCAACTCTTTAATTCAATCAAACAAACTTAACACGTGAATCAATGTGCACCATTCTTTCAATGAAATTCACTGCACGACATATTCAAAGAGTAGAGCTCAAACCATTTATTCAATGCCACGAGCAAAACGCATTCATTCAATGAAGCAAACTGCACGCATTAAATCAATGGTACAGACTGTACGCTATATTTCAGTATGGAGAGCTTCTCTCATTCATTCAACGTGTCAAGCTTAACGCTTTAATTCAATCAAGCAAATTGCATTCATTGATCAATGAATTATTTCCTTATTTCATAGGAAAAAAAGTAACTCACTAATTTACTGAATCCTACTGCACTCGATCATTCAATCAAACAGACTGCACATGATAATTCAATGAGTAGAGGTAATCCCTTTGGTTCAATGTCACAAGCTTGGTGTTTTAATTCAATGCGTACAGCTTCTCTCATGCATTTATTGTGTCAAGCTTAACTCTTTAATTCAATCAAATAAACTTAACTCATAAATCTCGTGAATCAATCTGCACCCATTCATTAATTGAAATACACCACACGACTTAACAAAGAGTAGAGATCCTACCATGCATTCAATGCCACGAACAGAACGCAGTCATTCAATGAAATAAAAAAGCACACATTCATTCAGTGATACAGACGGTTCGCCTTAATTCAATGAGTAGAGCTTCTCTAATTCATTCAACTTGTCAAGCTTAACGCTTTAATTCAATCAAGCAAACTGCATTCATTGATTTATTGTATCAAACTTCAATCATTGATCCAATGAATCAAATATTTTTCATTATTTCAATGAAACAAACTTAACACAATTATTTAGTGAATCAAACTGCACGCGTACATTCAATCAAAGACACGGTACTTGTCAATTCAATGAGTAGAGCTACTCTCATTCATTCAATGCCACAAGCTTCACGCATTGTCTCAAACAAACTGCACACATTCACTCCATGAATGAAACTGCACGTGTTAATTCAATGAGGAGAGCTTCTCTCATTCACTCCATGTGTCAAGCTTAATGCTTTAATTCAATGAAACAAACGGTATTCACTCATTGATTGAATCAAACTTCAATCGTTGATTAAATGAATCACACCTTATTCCTTGTTTCAAGGAACAAACTTATTTAGAGTTTCCTACTGCACTCGATTCATTCAATGAAACAGACTGCACATTATAATGCAATGAGTAGAGGTAATCTCATTGTTTCAATGCCACAAGCTTATTGTTTTAATTCAATGAGTAGAGCTTCTTTCATGCATTTACTGGGTCAAGCTTAACTCTTTAATTCAATAAAATAAACTTAACTCATCAACCTCATTAATCAATCCGCACCTATTCATTCCATGATAGACAGAGTACAGAAAGACTGCGTTCAATGCCACGAGCAAAACGCATTCATTCTAGGAAACAAACTGCACGCATTCATTCAATGATACAGACTGAACGCCTTAATTCAATGAGTAGAGATTCTCTCATTCATTTAATGTGTCAAGCTTAACGATTTAATTCAGTCAAGCAAACTGTATACATTGATTCATTGAATCAAACTTTAATCATTGATCCAATGAACCAACCGTTATTCATTATTCAATGAAACAAACTTAACACACTTATTTGGTGAATCAAACTGCACACATTCATTCAATCAAAGACACGGCACTTGTCAATTCAATGATTAGAGCTACTCTCATTCATTCAATGCCACACCTTCACGCATTGTCTCAATCAAACAGCACGCATTCACTCCATAAAACAAACTTTACCTCTAACTTCAAGGAGTAGAGCTTCTCTCATTCACTCCATGTGTCAAGCTTAACGCTTTAATTCAATGAGAAAAACGGTATTCACTCATTGATAGATTCGAACTTCAATCATTGATTTAATGAATCAAACCTTATTCCTTCTTTCAAATGAACGAACGTAACTCACTTATTTAGTGAATCCTACAAACAGACTGCACATGAAAATTAAATGAGTAGTGGTAATTTCAATAGTTCAATGCCACAAGCTTAGCGTTTTAATTCAATGAGTAGAACATCTCTCATTCATTTAATTTGTTAAGCTTAACTCTTTAATTCAATCAAACAAACCTCGTGAATCAATCTGCATCCATTCATTCAATGAAATGAACTGCACGACTTATTCAAAGAGTAGAGCTCCTACCATTCATTCAAAGAAACAAACTGCACGCATTGATTCAATAATACAGACTGCATAGCTTCTCTCATTCATTCAATGTATCGTGGTTAGCGATTTTATTTAATCAAACAAACTTAACTCATAAACCTCGTGAATCAATCTGCCGGCATTCATTCAGTGAAATACACCGCACGACGTCTTCAAAGAGTACAGCTCCTACCATTCATTCAATACCACGAGCAAAACGCATTCATTCAATGAAACAAACTATATGCATTCATTCACTGATACAGACTGCATGCCTCAATTGAATGAGTAGAGCTTCTCTCATTCATTCAATGAGTCAAGCTTAACGCTTTCTTTTGTTCGAACAAAGTTAACACTTAACGCTCGTAAACAAAACTGCCCGCATGCGTTCATTGAAATTTACCACACGACGTATTCAAACAGTAGAACTCATACCATTCATTCAATGTCACGAGCAAAACGCATTCATTCAATGAAACAAACTGCACGCATTCATTCAATGATACTGACTGAAAAACTTAATTCAATGAGTAGGGATTCTCTCATTCATACAATCTATCAAGCTTAACGATTTAATTCAGTCAAGCAAACTGCATTCATTGATTCATTGAATCAAACTTCAATCATTGATCCAATGAATCAAACGTTATTCATTTTTTAATGAAACAAACTTAACACACTTATTTGGTGAATCAAAGTGCACAAGTTCAATCAATCAAAGACACGGCACTTGTCAATTCAATGAGTAATGCTACTCTCTTTCATTCAATGCCACAAGCTTCACGCATTTTCTCAATCAAACTGCACACATTCACTCCATGAAACAAACTGCACGTGTTAATTCAATGAGTAGAGCTTCTTCATTCACTCCATGTGTCAAGCTTAACGCTTTAATTCAATGAAACAAACGGCATTCAGTGATTTATTGAATCAAACTTCAATAATTGATTCAATGAATCAAACCTTATTCCTTGTTTCATAGGAACAAACGTAACTCACTTATTTAGTTAATCCTACTACACTCGTTCATTCAACGAAACAGAGTGGACATGATAGTTCAATGAGTAGAGACAATCTCTTTGTTTCAATGCCACAAGCTTAGCGTTTTAATTCAATGAGGAGAGCTTCCTTCATTCATTTAATGTGTCAAGCTTAACTCTTTAATTCAATCAAACAAACTTAACTCATAAACCTCGTTAATCAATCTGCACCCATTCGTTAAATGATATACAAAACACGACTTATTCAAAGAGTGGAGCTCCTACCATTCATTCAATGCCACGAGCAAAAGGCATTCATTCTATGAAACAGACTGCACGCTTTAATTCAATGAGTAGAGCTTCTCTCATTCATTCAATGAGTAAAGCTTAACGCTTTCATTCAATCAAATAAACTTGATTCATAACCCTCGTGAATGCATCTGCCCGCATTCATTCAGTGAAATACACCGTAGGTCTACTTCAAAGATTAGTGCTCCTTCCATTGATTCAATGCCACGAGCAAAACGCATTCATTCAATGAAACAAATTGCACGCATTCATTCAAAGGTGCAGACAGCATGCCTTAATTCAATGAGTAGAGCTTCTCTCATTCATTCAATAAGTAAAGCTTAACGCTTTCATTCAATCAAATAAACCTGACTCATAAACCTCATTAATCAATCTGCCCGCATTCATTCAGTGAAATACACCGTAGGACTCCTTCCATTGATTCAATGCCATAAGCAAAACGCATTCATTCAATGAAACAAATTGCACGCATTCATTCAAAGGTACAAACAGCACGCCTTAATTCAATGAGTAGAGCTTCTCTCCTTCATTCAACGTGTCAAGCTTAACGCTTTAATTCAATCAAGCAAACTGCAATCATTCATTCAATGAATCAAACGTTATTCATTATTTCAATGAAACAAACTTAACACACTTATTTAGTGAATCAAACTGCACACGTACATTCAATTAAAGACACGGCACTTGTCCATTCAATGAGTAGAGCAATTCTCATTCATTCATTGCCACAAGCTTCACGCTATGACTCAAACAGACTGCAAACATTCACTCCATGAACGAAACTGCAGGTGTGAATTCAATGAGGAGAGCTTCTTTCATTCACTCCATGTGTCAAGCTTAACGCTTTAACTCAATGAAACAAACGGCATTCACTCATTGATTGAATTAAACTTTAATCCTTGATTCAATGAATCAAACCTTATTCCTTGTTTCGAAGGAACAAACGTAACTCACGTATTTAGTGAAACCTAATGCACTCGTTCATTCAATGAAACAGACTGCACATGATAATTCAATGAGTAGCGGTAATCTCATTGTTTCAATGCCACAAGCTAAGCGTTTTAATTCAATGCGTAGGGCGTCTCTCATTCATATAATGTGTCAAGCTTAACTCTTTAATTCAATCAAATAAACTTTACTCATAAACCTTGTGAATCAATCTGCACCTATTCATTCAATGAAATATATCAGACGACTGATACAAAGTGTACAGGTCCTACCATGCATTCAATGCCACCTGCAAAAAGCATTCATTCTATGAAACAAACTGCACGCATTCATTCAATGATACAGACTGCACGCCTTAATTCAATGAGTAAAGTGTTCATTTAATATGTCAACTTTAACTCTTTAATTCAATCAAACAAACTTAACACATAAACCTCGTGAATTAATGTGCACTATTCTTTCAATGAAACGCACTTCACGTCTTATTCAAAGAGTAGAGCTCATACCATTCACTCAATGCCACAAGCGAAACGGATTCATTCTACGATACAAACTGCACGTATTCATTCAAAGATACAGACTGTTCACCTTACTTGAATAAGTAGATCTTCTCTCATTCATTCAATGAGTCAATCTTTACTCTTTAATTCAATCAAGCAAACTGAATTCATTGATTCTTTGAATCAAACATTATTCGTTATTTCAATGAAACAAACTTAACACAATTATTTAGTGATGCAAACTGCACACGTTCATTCAATCAAAGACACGGCACTTGTCACTTAAATGAGTAGAGCTAATCTCATTCATTCATTGCCACAAGCTTCACGCATTGGCTCAATCAGACTGCAAACATTCACTCCATGAACGAAACTGCACGTGTTAATTCAAAGAGTAGAGTTTCTTTCATTCACTGCATGTGTCAAGCTTAATGCTTTAATTCAATGAAACAAACGGCATTCACTCAACAATTGAATCGAACGTCAATCATTGATTCAATGATTCAAAACTTAATCGTTGTTTCAAAGGAACAAACGTAACTCACTAATTTAGTGAATCCTATTGCACTCGATCATTCAATGAAACAAACTGTACATTATAATGCAGTGAGTTGCGGTAATCTCATTGTTTCAATGACACAAGCAAAGCGGTTTAATTCAATGAGTAGAGCTTCTCTCTTGCATTTAATCTGGCAAGCTTAACTCTATAATTCAATCAAACAAACTTAACTCATAAACCTCATGAATCAATCTGCCCGCAATCATTCAGTGAAATACACCGCACGAATTATTCACAGTAGAGCTCCTACCATTCATTCAGTGCCAGGCGCAAAACGCATTCATTCAATGAAACAAACTGCACGCATTCATTCAATGATACAGACTGCACGCCTTAATTCAATGTGCAGAGCTTCTCTCATTCATTCAACGTGTCAAGCTTAACGCTTTAATTCAATCAAGCAAACTGCATTCATTGATTCATTGAATCAAACATTATTCGTTATTTCAATGAAACAAACTTAACACACTTATTTAGTTATTCAAATTGCACACGTCCATTCAATCAAAGACACGGCACATGTCAATTCAATTAGTAGAGTAATGCAATGATACAAACGGCATTCATTCATTGATTGAATCAAACGTCAATCATTAATTCAATGAATCAAAACTTATCGTTGTTTCAAAGGAACAAACGAAACTCACTTATTTAGTGAATCCTACTGCACTCGTTCATTCAATGAAACAGACTACACTTGATAATTCAATGAGTAGAAGTCATCTCATTGGTTCAATGCCAGAAGCTTAGCGTTTTTATTCAATGAGTAGATCTTCTCTCGTGCATTTAATGTGTCAAGCTTAACTCCTTAATTCAATCAAACAAACTTAACTCATAAACCTCATGAATCAATCTGCCCGCAATCATTCAGTGGAATTCACCACACGTAGTATTCAGAGTAGAGCTCCTAACATTCCTTCAGTGCTTGGCGCAAAACGTATTCATTCAATGAAACAAACTGCACGCATTCATTCAATGATACAGACTGCATGCCTTAATTCAATGAGTAGAGATTCTCTCGTTTATTCAACGTGTCAAGATTAACGCTTTAATTCAATCAAGCAAACTGCATTCATTGATTCACAGAATCAAACTTCAGTCATTGACCCAATGACTCAAACGTTATTCATTATTTCAATGAATCAAACGTTATTCATTATTTGAATGAAACAAACTTAACACACTGATTTAGTGAATCAAACTGCACACGTTCCTTCAATCAAAGACACGGCACTTGTCAATTCAATGAGTAGAGCTACTCTCATTCTTTCATTGCCACATGCTTCACGCATTGGCTCAATCAGACTGCAAACATTCACTCCATGAACGAAACTGCACGTGTGAATTCAATGAGTAGAGCTTCTCTCATTCACTCCATGTCTCAAGCATATAGCTTTAATTCAATGAAACAAACGGCATTCACTCATTGATTGAATGAAACTTCAATCATTGAATTATCATGTGCAGTCTGTTTCATTGAATGAACGAGTGCAGTAGGATTCACTGAATAAGTGAGTTACGTTTGTTCCTTTGAAACAACGATTAAGTTTTGATTCATTGAATCAATGATTGAAGTTTCATTCAATCAATGAGTAGAAGTCATCTCATTAGTTCAATGCCAGAAGCTTAGCGTTTTTATTCAATAAGTAGAGCTTCTCTCATTCATTTAATGTGTCATGCTTAACTCTATAATTCAATCAACCAAACTTAACTCATACACCTCGTGATTCAACTTGCACACATTCATTCGATGAAATGCTCTGCACGACTTATTCAAAGAGTAGAGCTCCTAACATTCGTTAAATGCCATGAACATCACGCATTGGCTCAATCAGACTGCAAACATTCACTCCATGAACGAAACTGCACGTGTTTATTCAATGAGTAGAACTTCTGTCATTCACTCCATGTGTCAAGCTTCACGCTTTAATTCATTGAAACAAACGGCATTCAATCATTGATTGAATCAACCTTCAATCAAAGATTCATTGAATCAAACCTTATTCCTTGTTTCAAAGGAACAAACGTAACTCATTTATTTAGTGAATCCTACTGCACTCGTTCATTCAATGAAACATACCGCACATGATAATTCAACTAGTAGAGGTAATCTCATCGGTTCAATGCCACAAGATTCGCGTTTTAATTCAATGAGTAGAGCTTCTCTCCTTCATTTAATGTGTTAACTTTTTAACTCTTTAATTCAATCAACTCTTTAATTCAATCAAACAAACTTAACACGTGAATCAATGTGCACCATTCTTTCAATGAAATTCACTGCACGACATATTCAAAGAGTAGAGCTCAAACCATTTATTCAATGCCACGAGCAAAACGCATTCATTCAATGAAGCAAACTGCACGCATTAAATCAATGGTACAGACTGTACGCTTTATTTCAATATGGAGAGCTTCTCTCATTCATTCAACGTGTCAAGCTTAACGCTTTAATTCAATCAAGCAAATTGCATTCATTGATCAATGAATTATTTCCTTATTTCATAGGAAAAAAAGTAACTCACTAATTTACTGAATCCTACTGCACTCGATCATTCAATCAAACAGACTGCACATGATAATTCAATGAGTAGAGGTAATCCCTTTGGTTCAATGTCACAAGCTTGGTGTTTTAATTCAATGCGTACAGCTTCTCTCATGCATTTATTGTGTCAAGCTTAACTCTTTAATTCAATCAAATAAACTTAACTCATAAATCTCGTGAATCAATCTGCACCCATTCATTAATTGAAATACACCACACGACTTAACAAAGAGTAGAGATCCTACCATGCATTCAATGCCACGAACAGAACGCAGTCATTCAATGAAATAAAAAAGCACACATTCATTCAGTGATACAGACGGTTCGCCTTAATTCAATGAGTAGAGCTTCTCTAATTCATTCAACTTGTCAAGCTTAACGCTTTAATTCAATCAAGCAAACTGCATTCATTGATTTATTGTATCAAACTTCAATCATTGATCCAATGAATCAAATATTTTTCATTATTTCAATGAAACAAACTTAACACAATTATTTAGTGAATCAAACTGCACGCGTACATTCAATCAAAGACACGGTACTTGTCAATTCAATGAGTAGAGCTACTCTCATTCATTCAATGCCACAAGCTTCACGCATTGTCTCAAACAAACTGCACACATTCACTCCATGAATGAAACTGCACGTGTTAATTCAATGAGGAGAGCTTCTCTCATTCACTCCATGTGTCAAGCGTAATGCTTTAATTCAATGAAACAAACGGTATTCACTCATTGATTGAATCAAACTTCAATCGTTGATTAAATGAATCACACCTTATTCCTTGTTTCAAGGAACAAACTTATTTAGAGTTTCCTACTGCACTCGATTCATTCAATGAAACAGACTGCACATTATAATGCAATGAGTAGAGGTAATCTCATTGTTTCAATGCCACAAGCTTATTGTTTTAATTCAATGAGTAGAGCTTCTTTCATGCATTTACTGGGTCAAGCTTAACTCTTTAATTCAATAAAATAAACTTAACTCATCAACCTCATTAATCAATCCGCACCTATTCATTCCATGATAGACAGAGTACAGAAAGACTGCGTTCAATGCCACGAGCAAAACGCATTCATTCTAGGAAACAAACTGCACGCATTCATTCAATGATACAGACTGAACGCCTTAATTCAATGAGTAGAGATTCTCTCATTCATTTAATGTGTCAAGCTTAACGATTTAATTCAGTCAAGCAAACTGTATACATTGATTCATTGAATCAAACTTTAATCATTGATCCAATGAACCAACCGTTATTCATTATTCAATGAAACAAACTTAACACACTTATTTGGTGAATCAAACTGCACACATTCATTCAATCAAAGACACGGCACTTGTCAATTCAATGATTAGAGCTACTCTCATTCATTCAATGCCACACCTTCACGCATTGTCTCAATCAAACAGCACGCATTCACTCCATAAAACAAACTTTACCTCTAACTTCAAGGAGTAGAGCTTCTCTCATTCACTCCATGTGTCAAGCTTAACGCTTTAATTCAATGAGAAAAACGGTATTCACTCATTGATAGATTCGAACTTCAATCATTGATTTAATGAATCAAACCTTATTCCTTCTTTCAAATGAACGAACGTAACTCACTTATTTAGTGAATCCTACTGCAATCGTTCAATGAAACAGACTGCACATGAAAATTAAATGAGTAGTGGTAATTTCAATAGTTCAATGCCACAAGCTTAGCGTTTTAATTCAATGAGTAGAACATCTCTCATTCATTTAATTTGTTAAGCTTAACTCTTTAATTCAATCAAACAAACCTCGTGAATCAATCTGCATCCATTCATTCAATGAAATGAACTGCACGACTTATTCAAAGAGTAGAGCTCCTACCATTCATTCAAAGAAACAAACTGCACGCATTGATTCAATAATACAGACTGCAGAGCTTCTCTCATTCATTCAATGTATCGTGGTTAGCGATTTTATTTAATCAAACAAACTTAACTCATAAACCTCGTGAATCAATCTGCCGGCATTCATTCAGTGAAATACACCGCACGACGTCTTCAAAGAGTACAGCTCCTACCATTCATTCAATACCACGAGCAAAACGCATTCATTCAATGAAACAAACTATATGCATTCATTCACTGATACAGACTGCATGCCTCAATTGAATGAGTAGAGCTTCTCTCATTCATTCAATGAGTCAAGCTTAACGCTTTCTTTTGTTCGAACAAAGTTAACTCTTAACGCTCGTAAACAAAACTGCCCGCATGCGTTCATTGAAATTTACCACACGACGTATTCAAACAGTAGAACTCATACCATTCATTCAATGTCACGAGCAAAACGCATTCATTCAATGAAACAAACTGCACGCATTCATTCAATGATACTGACTGAAAAACTTAATTCAATGAGTAGGGATTCTCTCATTCATACAATCTATCAAGCTTAACGATTTAATTCAGTCAAGCAAACTGCATTCATTGATTCATTGAATCAAACTTCAATCATTGATCCAATGAATCAAACGTTATTCATTTTTTAATGAAACAAACTTAACACACTTATTTGGTGAATCAAAGTGCACAAGTTCAATCAATCAAAGACACGGCACTTGTCAATTCAATGAGTAATGCTACTCTCTTTCATTCAATGCCACAAGCTTCACGCATTTTCTCAATCAAACTGCACACATTCACTCCATGAAACAAACTGCACGTGTTAATTCAATGAGTAGAGCTTCTTCATTCACTCCATGTGTCAAGCTTAACGCTTTAATTCAATGAAACAAACGGCATTCAGTGATTTATTGAATCAAACTTCAATAATTGATTCAATGAATCAAACCTTATTCCTTGTTTCATAGGAACAAACGTAACTCACTTATTTAGTTAATCCTACTACACTCGTTCATTCAACGAAACAGAGTGGACATGATAGTTCAATGAGTAGAGACAATCTCTTTGTTTCAATGCCACAAGCTTAGCGTTTTAATTCAATGAGGAGAGCTTCCTTCATTCATTTAATGTGTCAAGCTTAACTCTTTAATTCAATCAAACAAACTTAACTCATAAACCTCGTTAATCAATCTGCACCCATTCGTTAAATGATATACAAAACACGACTTATTCAAAGAGTGGAGCTCCTACCATTCATTCAATGCCACGAGCAAAAGGCATTCATTCTATGAAACAGACTGCACGCTTTAATTCAATGAGTAGAGCTTCTCTCATTCATTCAACGAGTAAAGCTTAACGCTTTCATTCAATCAAATAAACTTGATTCATAACCCTCGTGAATGAATCTGCCCGCATTCATTCAGTGAAATACACCGTAGGTCTACTTCAAAGATTAGTGCTCCTTCCATTGATTCAATGCCACGAGCAAAACGCATTCATTCAATGAAACAAATTGCACGCATTCATTCAAAGGTACAAACAGCACGCCTTAATTCAATGAGTAGAGCTTCTCTCCTTCATTCAACGTGTCAAGCTTAACGCTTTAATTCAATCAAGCAAACTGCAATCATTCATTCAATGAATCAAACGCTATTCATTATTTCATTGCGTAGGGCGTCTCTCATTCATTTAATGTGTCAAGCTTAACTCTTTAATTCAATCAAACAAACTTAACTCATAAACCTCGTGAATCAATCTGCACCCATTCATTCACGGAATTGCACTGCACGACTTTTTCAAAGCGTTGAGCTCCTACCATTCAATGCCACAGACAAAAAGCATTCATTCAATGGAGCAAAGTGCACGCATTCATTCAATGATACAGAGAGCAGGCCTTAATTCAATGAGTAGAGCTTCTGTCTTTCATTCAATGTGTCAAGGTTATCACTTTAATTCAATCAAGCAAACTGCAATCATTCATTCAATGAATCAAACGTTATTCATTATTTCAATGAAACAAACTTAACACACTTATTTAGTGAATCAAACTGCACACGTCCATTCAATTAAAGACACGGCACTTGTCCATTCAATGAGTAGAGCAACTCTCATTTATTCATTGCCACAAGCTTCACGCTATGACTCAAACAGACTGCATTCATTGAATCAAACTTCAATCATTGATCCAATGAATCAAACGTTATTCATTATTTCAATGAAACAATCTTAACTTATTTAGTGAATCAAACTTCACACGTTCATTCAATCAAAGACACCGCACTTGTCAATTCAATGAGTAGAGCTACTCTCATTCATTCAATGCCACAAGCTTCACGCATTGTCTCAATCAAACTGCACACATTCACTCCATGAAACAAACTGCACGTGTTAATTCAAAGAGTAGAGCTTCTCTCATTCACTCCGTGTCAAGCTTAACGCTTTAGTTCAATGTAACAGTCGGCATTCACTCATTGATTGAATCAAACTTCAATCATTGATTCATTGAATCAAACCTTATTCCTTGTTTCCAAGAAACAAACGTAACTCATTTATTTAGTGAATCCTACTGCATTCTTTCATTCAATGGAACAGACTGCACATGATAATTCAATGAGTAGACATAATCTCATTGTTTCAATGCCACAAGCTAAGCGTTTTATTTCAATGAGTAGAGCTTCTCTCATGCATTTAATGTGTCAAGCTTAACTCTCTAATTCAATCAAACAACGTTAACTCATAAACCTTGTGAATCAATCTGCACCCATTCATTCAATGAAATGCACTGCACGACTTATTCAAAGAGTAGAGCTCCTACCATTCATTCAATGCCACGAGCAAAACGCATTCATTCAATAAAAGAAACTGACGCATTCATTCAATGATACCGATTGCACGCTTTAATTCAATGAGTAGAGCTTCTCTCATTCATTCAACGTGTCAAATTTAACGCTTTAATTCAATCAAGCAAACTGCATTCATTGATTCATTGAATCAAACTTCAATCATTGATCTAATGAATCAAATGTTCTTCATTATTTCAATGAAACAAACTTAACACACTTATTTAGTGAATCAAACTGCACATGTTCATTCAATCAAAGACATGGCACTTGTCAATCAATGGGTAGAGCTACTCTCATTCATTCAAAGCCACAAGCTTCACGAATTGTCTCAATCAAACTGCAAACATTCACTCCATGAAACAAACTGCACGTGTTAATTCAATGAGGAGAGCTTCTCTCATTCACTCCATCTGTCAGCCTTAACGCTTTAATTCAATGAAACAAACGGAATTCACTCATTGATTGAATCAAACTTCAATCATTGATTCAATGGATCAAATCTTATTCCTTGTTTCAAAGGAACAAACGTAACTCACTTATTTAGTGAACCCTACTGCACTCGATCATTCAATGTAACAGACGCCAAACGATAATTCAATGAGTAGATGTAATCTCATTTGTTTAATGCCACAAGCGTTTTAATTCAATGAGTAGAGCTTCTCTCATGCATTTAATATATCAAGCTTTACTCTTTAATTCAATCAACATAAGTCATAAACCTCTTGATTCAATCTGCATCCATTCATTCAATGAAATACACCACACAACTTATTCAAAGAGTAAAGCTCCTACCGTTCTTTCAATGCGACGAGCAAAACGCATTCATTCAATGAAACAAACTGCACGCATTCATTCAACGATACAGACTGTACGCCTTAATTCAATGAGTAGAGCTTCTCTCTTTCATTCAATGTGCCAAGCTTAACGCTTTAATTCAATCAAGCAAAGAGCATTCATTGATTCATTGAATCAAATTTCAATCATTGATCCAATGAATCAAACGTTATTCATTATTTCAATAAACAAACAACACACTTATTTAGTGAATCAAACTGCACACGTTCATTCAAACAAAGACACAGCACTTGTCAATTCAATGGGTAGAACTACTCTCATTGATTCATTGCCACAAGCTTCACGCAGTGTCCCAATCAAACTGCGCACATCACTCCATGAAACAATCTAAACGTGTTAATTCAATGAGTAGAGCTTCTCTCTTGCCCCCTCCCTTTCACCCCTTCTCTCTCGCCCCCTCTCTCACCCCTCTCTCCCCGTCTCTATTCACTCTGTTTCTCTCGACCCCTCTCTCTCGCCCCCTCTCTCTCTCACCCCCCTCTCTCGCGCCATCCCTCTCTCACTCTCTCTCTCACCCCTCTATCTCTCTAGCCCCCTCTCTCTATCTCTCGCCCTCTCTCTCTCACCCTTTTCTCTCTCATACACACCCCCTCTGTAATTCTCTCGACATCTATCTCGTCCCCTCCCACTCTCTCTCTCACCCCCTCTCTCTCGCCCCTTCTCTGTCACCCCTCTCTCTTTCTCTTGCCCCCTCCCCTCTATCTCTCACCGTCTCTCTATCTCTTGCCCCTCTCTTTCTCACCCCCCTCTCTTCCCGTCTCTCTCACTCTTTCTCTCGCCCCCTCTCTCTTTCGCCCATTCTCTCTCGCCCCCTCTCTTTCGCCTCTTCTCTCTAGCCCCCCCCCCACACCCGCCTCTCTCTTTTTCTCTAGTCCCCCTCTCTCTCTCGCCCCCTCTCTCTCACCCCCTCTCTCTCATGCCACCTCTCTCTCATTGCCCCGTCTCTCTCGTGCCTTCTCTCTCACCCCTCTCGCTCTCTCTCGCCCCTCACTTTCTTTCTCTCTAGCCCCAGTCTCTCTCTCTCACCCCTTCTCTCTCGCCCCCTCCCTTTCGCCCCTTCTTTCTCACCCCCTCTCTCTCACACCCCCTGTCTCTCTGGCTCTCTCTCTCTTGCCCCCTCTTTCTTGCCGCTTCTCCCTCTCTCTCACCCTTCTCTCTCTCTCTCGCACTCTTTCTCTCTCTTGCCCTCTCTCTCTATCTCTCGTGCCCTCTCTCTATCTCGCAACCTCTCGCTCTTCCTCTCTGTCTCTCTCTTACGACCCTCTCTCTCTCGCCCCATCTCTCTCTCTCTCGACCTTCTCTCACCCCCTCCCTTTCACCCCTTCTCTCTCACCTCACACTGTCTCTCTCGCCCTCTCTCTGTCTCTCTAGCCCCCTCTCCCTCTCACCCTCTCTCTCTCTCTCACCCCTTCTCTCTCTCTCTCACCCACTCTCTTTCTCACAGCCTCTCTCTCTCTTGCCTCTCTCTCTCTCTCTCTCACCCCCCTCTCTCTTTCTCTATGGACCCTCTCTCTCTCTCGCCCCCCCTCTCTCTCGTACCCTCTCTCTCTCTCCCTCGCCCCCTCTCTCTTGCCTCCTCTCTCTCACCCCCTCCCTTTCACACCTTCTCTCTCACCTCGCACTCTCTCTGTCACCCTCCTCTCTCTGTCACTCTAGCCCCTCTCCCTCTCACCCCTTCTCTCTCTCACCCCTTCTCTCTCTCTCTTGCCCACTCTCTTTCTCGCGCCCCCTCTCTCTCGCCCCTCTCTCTCTCGCCCCCCCCCTCTCTCTTTCTCTATGCACCCTCTCTCTCTCTCGCCCACTCTCTCTCTCGTTCCCTCTCTCTCTTGCCACCTCTTTCTCGCCCTCTCTCTCTCTCTCGCCCCCTCTCTCAGCCCCTCTCTCGCATCCCTCTCTCTCTTTTACTCGGCCCCTCCTTCTCTCTCTCTAGCCCTTTCTCTTTCTCATCCCCTCTCTCTCTCTCCAGATCTCTGCCCTCTCTCTCTTGCGCCCTCTCTCACTTGCCCCCTCTCTCCCCATCTCTGTCGCTCTCTCTCCCCCACTCACTCGTTCTCTGTCTCCCTCTCTCTCTCTCGCCATTTCTCTCTCTTTTGCTGCCACTGCCTTGCTCCCTCTCTCTCTCGCCCACCCTCTCTCGCCCTCTCTCTCTCACCCACTCTCTCACTCTCTCTCTCTCGCACCACTCTCTCGCCCCTGTCTCTCTCACCCCCTCTCTCTTTCTCTTGCCCCCTCCCCTCTATCTCTCACCCTCTCTCTATCTCTCGCCCCCTCTTTTTCTCGACCTCTGTCTCTCGCCCCCTCCCTTTCACCCCTTCTCTCTTGCCCTCTCTCTCGCTCCCTCTCTCTCTTCCCATCTCTCTCACTCCCTTTCTCTTGCCCCCTCTCTCTTGCCCATTCTCTCTCGTCCCCCTCTCTTTCGCGCCCTCTCTCCCTTACCCCCTCTCTCTCTTTCTCTCTAGTCCCCCTCTCTCTCTCACCCCCTCTCTCATGCCACCTCTCTCTCATTCCCCCGTCTCTCTCATGCCTTCTCTCGCGCCTCCTCTCGCTTTCTCTCACCCCCTCATTCTCTTTCTCTCTAGCCCCATCTCTCTCTCTCTCACCCCTTCTCTCTCGCCCCCTCCCTTTCGCCCCTTCTCTCTCACCCGCTCTCTCTCACACCCCCTGTCTCTCTAGCTCTCTCTCTCGCCCGCTCTCTCTCTCGCCCCCTCTCTCTCATCCCCTCTCTCTCTCACTCGCCATTTCTCTCTCTTTCACTGCCTATGTCTTGCCCCCTCTCTCTCTGTCTCACCCACCCTCTCTCACCCCGCTCTCTCTTGCCACCTCTTTTTCGCCCTCTCTCTCTCTCGCCCCTCTCTCTTTCTCTCGTCCCCTCTCTCTCTCTCGCCCTCTCTCTCTCATCCCCTCTCTCTCTCACTCGCCATTTCTCTCTCTTTCACTGCCTCTGTCTTGCCCCCTCTCTCTCTGTCTCACCCACCCTCTCTCGCCCCGCTCTCTCTTGCCACCTCTTTCTCGCCCTCTCTCTCTCTCGCCCCTCTCTCTTTCTCTCATCCCCTCTCTCTCTCTCGCCCTCTCTCTCTCTCTCTCTCTCTCTCTCACCCCTTCTCTCTCGCCCCCTCCCTTTCGCCCCTTCTCTCTCACCCCCTCTCTCTCACACCCCCTGTCTCTCTAGCTCTCTCTCTCGCCCGCTCTCTCTCTCGACCCCCTCTCTCGCCCCCTCTCTCTCTCGCCCCTCTCTCTCGCGCCCTCTCTCTCTCGCCCCTGTCTCTCTCACCCCATCTTTCTCTCGCCCCCTCTCTCTCGCTCCTCTCTCTCTTTCTCTTGCCCCCTCCCCTCTATCTCCCGCCTTCTCTCTATCTCTCACCCCCTCTCGCTCTCGCTCCCCCCCTCACTTTCTTTCTCTCTAGCCCCCGTCTCTCTCACCCCCTCCCTTTCGCCTCTTCTCTCTCACCCCATCTCTCTCTCTCTCCCCCGTCTCTCTAGCTCTCTCTCTCTCCCTCTCTTTTTCACCGCTTCTCCCTCTCTCTCGCCCCTTTCTCTCTCGCCCCCCTCACTCTGTCTCTCGCGGCTCTCTCTCTCTCTCGCCCCCACTCTCTCTCTCGCCTCTTCTCTCTCACCTCCTCCCTTTCGCCGCTTCTCTCTCTCTCCCCCTTTCTCTTTTGCCGCCTCTCTCTGTCTCTCCTGCCCCCTCTCTCTCACACACCCCTCTCTCTCACTCTCGCCCACTCTCTTTCTCACTCCCTCTCTCTCTCAGCCCCTCTCTCTCTCGTCCCCTCTCTCAATCTCTCGCACCCTCTCTCTCTCTCGCTACCTCTCGCTCGTCCTCTCTGTGTCTCTCTCTCTCTCGCTCCCACTCTCTCTCTCACCCCCTTCTCTCTTGTCCCCCTCTCTCTTGCCCTTCTCTCTCTCTCCCTCTCGCCAGCTCTCTCTCGCCCCTCTCTCTCTCGCTCCTTCTCTCTCGCCCCTTCTTTTGCACCTTATCTCTCTCTCGCCCCCTACCTTTCGCACCTTATCTCTCCCTCTCGCTGCCTCTCTCTCGCCCCTCTCTCTCTCCTCCTGTCTCTCTCGCTCTCTCTCTCGACTCCTCTCTCTTTCTCTCTAGCACACCTCTCTCTCTCGCAACCTCTCTCTCGCCCCTTCTCGCTCGCCCCCTCCCTTTCGCCCCTTCTCTCTAGCCCCCACTTTCTTTCTCGCCCCTTCTCTTTCGCATCCTCCCTTTCGCCCCTTCTCTCTCTCCCCCTCTCTCTTTCGCTGCCTCTGTCTATCTCTCTCGCCCCCCCTCTCTCCCTCTCTCTCGCCCCTCTCTCTCTCACACCCCCCCTCTCTCTCGTCCCCTCTCTCAATCTCTCGCGCCCTCTCTCTCTCGCACTACCTCTCACTCATCCTCTCTGTCTCTCTCTCTCGCGACCCTCTCTCTCTTGCCCCCACTCTCTCTCTCACCCCCTCTCTCTCATCCCCCTCTCTCTCGCCCTTCTCTCTCTCCCTCTCACCGCCTCTCTCTCGCCCCCTCCCTTTCGCCCCTTCTCTCTAGCCCATCTTTCTTTCTCGCCCCTTCTCTCTCGCCTCCTCCCTTTCGTCCCTTCTCTATCTCCCCCTCTCTCTTTTGCCACCTCTCTCTGTCTCTCTCGCCCACTCTCTTTCTCACCCCCTCTCTCTCTTTCAGCCCGTCTCTCTCTCTCTCGTCCCTTCTCTCTCTTTCTCTATAGAGCCCGGTCTCTTCCTCTCGCACCCTCTCTCTCTCTCACTCGCCCTTCTCGCTCTCTCGCCCCCTCTCTCTCTCTAGCACTCTCTCTTTCTCACCCACTCTTCCTCGCGCCCTCTCTCTCTCGCCTCCTATTTCCCCATCTCTCGGTCTCTCACTCTCCCCTCTTCTCTCATTCTGTCACACTCGCTCTCTGTCCCGCCCCCCCCTCTCTCCCCCTCTCTCTCACCACCTCTCTCTCGTCCTCACTGTCTCTCTCTCTCGCTCCCTCTCTCTCTCTCGCCCCCTCTCTCTCGCCCCTCTCTCTCTCTCTTGTTGGCCCTCTCTGTCTCCCTCTCGCTGCCTCTCTCTCACCCCTCTCTCTCTTGTCGCTTCTCTCTCGCCCCCTCCCTTTCGCACCTGCTCTCTCACCCACTCTCTCTCTCCTCCTGTCTCTCTCACTCTCTCTCTCACCTCCTCTTTCTTTCTCTCTAGCCCCCCATCTCTTGTCCCCTCCCTCTCTCGCCCCTTCTCTCTCACCCCCTCCCTTTCACCCCTTCTCTCTAGCCCCCTCTCTCTCACCCCCTCTCTCTCTCGCCCCTTTTCTCTCTCTCTCGCCCACTCTCTTTCTCACAGCCACTCTCTCGCCCCCTCTCTCTCTTTCTCTATAGATCCTCCTCTCTCTCTCATCCCCTTTCTTTCTCGCCCTTCTCTCTCTCTTGCCCCGTCTCTCTCGGCCCTCTCTCTCTCTCTCTTGCCCCCCCCTCACTCTATCTGCCTCTCTCTCTCGCCGTCTCTCTCTCTTGCCCCTCGCTCACTCCCTCTCTCTCTTTTACTCGCCCCCTCCCTCTCTCTCTAGCCCTTTCTCTTTCTCACCCCCTCTCTCTCTCGCCCTCTCTCTCTTGCGCCCTCTCTCACTCGCGCCCTCTCTCCCCATCTCTCTCGCTCTCTCTCTCTCGCCCCCACTCACTCGCCCCCTCTCCCTCATTTCTCGCACTCGCTCTCTGTCTCCCTCTCTCTCTTGCCATTTCTCTCTCTTTTGCCGCCAGTCTTGCCCCCTCTCTCTCTCGCCCACCCTCTCTCGCCCCCTCTCTCTCGCCCCCTCTCTCACCCTCTCTCTCACCCCCCTCTCTCACCCCTTTGCTCTCCCCCTCCCTTCTGCCCTTTCTCTCTCGCCCCACTCTCTCGCCCCCTGTCTCTCTCACCCACTGTCTCACTCGCTCTCTCTCTCGCCCCCTCTCTCTCACCCCCTGTCTGCCATTCTCTTGACATCTCTCTCGTCCCCTCTCACTCTCTTTCTCGCCCCCTCTATCTTGCCCACCTCTCTCTTGCCCCTCTCTCTCTCACCGCCTCTCTCTATCTCTCGCCCTCTCTCTTGCCCCCTCTCTCCCACCCCCTTTCTCTCTCTCGCCCTCTCTCTCTCTCCCACTGTCTCTCATGCTCTCCCTCTCTCGCCCCCTCTCACTGTCTCACCCCCCTCTCTCTCTTGCTCTCTCTTGCCCACTCTCTCTTGCCCCCCCTCTCTCTTGCCACCCTCTCTCTTCTTCTCTCTCTCCCCACTCTTTCTCTCACGCCCCTTTTCTCTCTTGCCCCATCTCTTTCTCTCTTGCCCCCACTCTCTCACACCCTCTCTCTTGCCCTCTCTCTCTCGCCCCACTCTCTCTTTCTCTCTAGCCCCCCTCTCTCTCTCGCCCCCTCTCTTGCCACCCTTCTCTCTCTCCCTCTCTCTCTCTATCGTCCTCTCTCGCTCTCGCCCCCTCTCTCTATCTCTCGCCCTCTCTCTCTCTCGCCACCTCTCTTTTGCCCTCTCTCTCTTTCGCGCCCCCTCTCTCGCCCCCTCTCTCGCCTCCTCTCTCTCACTTTCGCCCTGCTCTCTCTCTCGCCCTCCTCTCTCTCTCTCTTTCTCTCGCCCCCATCTCTGTCTCTCACCCCTTATCTCTCCCTCCCTCCCTTTCGCACATTCTATCTCACCCCCTCTCTCTTGCCACCTCTCTTCTCTCACCTCCTCTCTCTCGCCACCCCTCTCTCTCCTCCTGTCTCTCTCGCGCCTTCTCTCTCGCCCCCTCCTTTTCGCCCCTTCTCTCGCTCCCTCTCACCCTGTCTAACCCCCTCTGCCTCTTTCTCTCTAGCCCCCCTTTCTCTCTCATCCCTCTCTCTCTCTCGCCCACTCTCTCTCTTGGTCTCACCCACCCCCCTCTCTTTCGTCCTCTCTCTCTCATCCCCCTCTCTCTCTCGCCCCCCGTTTATCTGCCTCTCTCTCTCGCGCCCTCTCTCACTCTGTCGCCCCCTCTCTCTCACTCACTCTCTCTCTAGCCCCTCTCACTTGTGCCCTCCCTCTTGCTCCATCTCGCTCGCCCCCTCTGTCTTGCCCCTCTCTCTCTCTCTCGCCCCTCTCTCTCTCACCCACTCTCTCTCTCTTTCTCTCGCCCCTCTCTCTCTCACCCCACTCTCTCTCCCTCTCTCTCTCGCTCCCTCTCTTACTGTCTTACCTCCTCCCACTCTCTCTCTTGCCCTCTCTCTCTCTTGCCCTCTCTCTCTCGCCCCTTCTCTCTCGCTCCCTCCCTTTCGCCCTTTCTCTCACGCCCCCCTCTCATTCTCTCACCCTCTCTTTCTCGTCCCCTCTCTCTCTCCCTCGCCCCCTCTCTCTCTCTCGTCCCCCTCTCTCTCTCTCACCCCGTCTCTCTATCTCTCGCCCTCTCTGTCTCTCTAGCCCTCACGGTCTCTCACCCCTCGCTCTCTCTCGCACCCACTCTCTCTATGTCTCTCGCCCTTCTCTCTCTCTTGCCAGCTCTCTCGCTTTCCCTCTCTCCGCCTCTTTCTCGCCCTCTCTCTCTCGCCTCTCTCTCTGTTCCCTCTCTCTCTTTCTCTCACTGCCTCTGTCTCGCTCCCTCTCTCTCTTGCCCCTTCGCTCTCACCCCCTCTCTCTCTCGCCACCTCTCTCTCTCTCTCTTGCACCCCCTCTCTCTTTCTCTCTAGCCCCCCTCTCTCTTGCCCCCTCTCTCTCACTCCCTCCCTCTCTCGCCCCTTCTCTCTCACCCTCTCCCTTTCACCCCTTCTCTCTAGCACCCTCTCTCTCTATCTCAACCACTCTCTCTCTCGCCCCTTCTCTCTCACCCTCTCCCTTTCACCCCTTCTCTCTAGAACCCTCTCTATCTCACCCTCTCTTTCTCTCGCCCCCTCTCTATCTCTCACCCCATTTCCCTCTCGCCCCTCTCTCTCCCCCGCCCTTCTCTCTCTGTCTCACCCCTTCTCTCTCACATTCTCTCTATTGCCCCCCCCTCTCTCTCGGCCCTTCTCTCTCGCCCCCTCCCTTTCGCCCTTTCTCTCTCTCGCCCCTTCTCTCTTTCTCTCGCCCATCTCTCTCGCCCCACCCTCTCGCCCCCTCTCTCTCTCACCCCCTCTCTCTCTCTCTCACACACTCTCTCTTGCTCCCTCTCTCTCTTTCCCCCACCTCTCTCGCCCTCTCTCTCGCTCTCTCTCTCGCTCCTCTCACTCTCTTTCTCTCGCACCCCCTCTCTTTCTCTCGCCCCCTCCCTCTCTCTCTCTCTCTCATCCCCTGTCTCTCTCGCCACTCTCTCAATCTCCCCATTTCTCTCGCTCTCGCTCCCCCCTCTCTCGCTCCTCTCTCTCATTCTCTCGCCTTCTCTCTCTCGCCCCCTCTCTCTCTCGCCCCCCCCTCTCTCTCCCCTCTCTCTCGTCCCCTCTCTCTCTCTCACACACTCTCTCTCTCTCGCCCCTCTCTCTCTCGCCACCTCTCTCTCGCCCTCTCTCTCGCTCTCTCTCTCTCTCGCTCCTCTCACTCTCTTTCTCTCGCCCCCTCTCTCTTTCTCTCGCCCCTCCGTCTCTCTCTCGTCCCGTCTCTTTCGCCACTCTCTCAATCTCCCCCGTCTCTCTCACTCACTCACCTTCTCTCTCCTCCTCTGTCTCGCCCCCTCTCTCTTGCCCCCCCTCTATCCCCATCTCTCTCTCGCCCCTCTGTCTTTCTCTCTAGCCCCCTCTCCCTCTCGCCACTCTCTCTCACCCCCTCTCCCTCTTGCCCCTCTCCCTCTCTCGCCTCCTCTCTCTGTCTGACCCCTTCTCTCTCACCCCTTCTCTCTCGCCCCCTCTCTTTCTCTCACCCCTCTCGCACTCTCGCCCCTTTCTCTCTTTCTCTCTCGACCTGTCTCTCTCTCTCTCTCACCCCTCTCTCTGTCTTGCCCCCTCTCTCTCTCCCACTCTCTCTCTTGCCCCCCTCTCTCGCCCCCCTCTCTCTCTCTCGCTCCTCTCTCCGTCTCGCCACCTTCTCTCTCTCCTTCTCTCTCTCGCCCTCTCTCTCTATCTCGTCCTTTTCTCTCATTCTCTCTCTCTCGCACGCTGGTCCTCGCACTCTCCCTCTCGCCGCCTATCTCTTGGCCTCTCTCTGTCTCTCTCGCCCCTCTCTCTCTCTCTCGACACCTCTCTCTTTCTCTCTTTCTGTCGCCCCCTCTCTCTCGTCCTCTCTCTCTCTCTGGCTCCCTCTCTCACTCTCTCGCCCCCTCTCTGTCTCTCACCTCTCTCTCTTTCGCCCTTTTCTCTCGCCCTCCCTCTTGCCCCCCTCCCCTTCGCTTTTGCCTGCTCTCTCTCTCTCACCTCTCACCCTCTCCCCTGTATCTCTCTTGCCACCTCGCTCTCTCTTTCTCTCCCCTCTGTCTCTCACCCCCTCTCTCTCTCGCCCAGTGTCTCTAGCACCCTCTCTCTCTCTCTCGCCCCCCCCTCACCCCTCTCTCTTTATCTCTCGACACCTCTCTCTCTCTCGCCCCCCCTCGCTCCCACCTTTCTCGCCGTTCTCTCTCTCCCTCTCTCTCTCGCCCCCTCTCTCTCACTTGCCCCCCTTCTCTCGCCCTGTCCCTTTCAGCCCTTCTCTCTCGCCCCCTCTCTCTCGCCCCCTTTCTCTCTGGCCACCTCTCTCTCTCTCGCGCCCCTCTCTATCGCCCCTCCCTCTCTCTCGCCACCTGTCTCTCTCTCTCGTCCCCTCTCTCTTTCTCTCGCCCACACTCTCTCGATCCCCCTTGCCTCTCTCTCTCTCGCCCTCCCTCTCTCTCTCTCGCACAATCTCTCTTTCTCGACCCCTCTCTCTCTCTCACTCCCTCTCTCTATCTCTCGACCCTCTCTCTCTCTCACACCCCCCTCACCCCCACCTCTCTCGCACTTCTCTCCTTTTCTCTCGCTGGCCCTCTCTCTCCCTCTTCCCACCTTTCTCTCGCCCCCTCTCTCTCTCGCCCCCCTCTCTCACTTGCCCCCCCTCTCTCGCCCCCTCCCTTTCACCCGTTCTCTGGAGCCCTCTCTCTCTCGCCCCCTCTCTCTCTGGGCCTCTCTCTCTCTCTCTTGCCCCCTCTCCCAAACTCCTCTCTCTCACTTCCTGTTTCTCTCTCTCGCCCCTTCTCTCTTTCTCTCGCCCACACTCTCTCACCCCTCCCTTTCGCCCCTCTCTCTCTCTCACACACTCTCTCTCTCGCCCCCTCTCTCTCTCTCGCCACCTCTCTCTCGCTCTCTCTCGCTCCTCTCACTCTCTTTCTCTCGCCCCCCCTCTCTTTCTCTCGCTCCCTCCCTCTCTCTCTCTATTTCTCTCGTCCCTTGTCTCTCTCGCCACTCTCTCAATCTCCCCCTGTCTCTCTCGCTCACACCCCCTCTCTCTCTCGTGCCTCTCTCTCACTCTCTCGCCTTCTCTCACCCCCTCTCTCTCGCCCCCTCACTCTCTCGACCCCCTCTCTCTCTCTCCCCCCTCTCTCTGTCTCGCCCCCTCTCTCTGTCTCGCCATCCTCTCTCTCTCCTTCTCTCTCTCGCTCTCTCTCACTATCTCGCCCTTCTCTCTCATTCTCTCTCTCTCTCTCACGCTGGCCCTCGCACTCTCCCTCTCACCGCCTATCTCTCGGCCTCTCTCTGTCTCTCTCTCGCCCCTCTCTCTCTCTCAACACCTCTCTCTCTCACTCTTTCTGTCGCCCCCTCTCCCTCGTCCTCTCTCTCTCGCCCCCTCTCTCTCCCTCTCTCTCGACTCCTCTCTCTCTCTCGCCCCCCCTCGCTCCCACCTTTCTCGCCCTTCTCTCTCTCCCTCTCTCTCTCGCCCCCTCTCTCTCACTTGCCCCCTTCTCTCGCCCTGTCCCTTTCAGCCCTTCTCTCTCGCCCCCTTTCTCTCTGGCCACCTGTCTCTCTCTCTCGTCCCCTCTCTCTTTCTCTCGCCCACACTCTCTCGATCCCCCTTGCCGCTCTCTCTCTCGCCCTCCCTCTCTCTCTCGCACACTCTCTCTTTCTCGACCCCTCTCTCTCTCACAACCTCTCTCTCACTCCCTCTCTCTATCTCTCGACTCTCTCTCTCTCTCTCTCACACCCCCCTCACCCCCACCTCTCTCGCACTTCTCTCCTTTTCTCTCGCTGGCCCTCTCTCTCCCTCTTCCCACCTTTCTCTCACCCTCTCTCTCTCGCCCCCCTCTCTCACTTGCCACCCCCTCTCTCGCCCCCTCCCTTTCACCCGTATTCTGTAGCCCTCTCTCTCTCGCCCCCTCTTTCTCTGGGCCTCTCTCTCTCTCTTGCCCCCTCTCCCACACTCCTCTCTCTCACTTCCTGTTTCTCTCTCTCGCCCCTTCTCTCTTTCTCTCGCCCACACTCTCTCACCCCTCCCTTTCCCCCCTCTCTCTCTCTCACACACTCTCTCTCTCGCCCCCTCTCGCCCTCTCTCTCTCGCCCCCTCTCTCTCACTTGCCCCCCTTCTCTCGCCCTGTCCCTTTCAGCCCTTCTCTCTCGCCCCCTCTCTCTCGCCCCCTTTCTCTCTGGCCACCTCTCTCTCTCGCGCCCCTCTCTATCGCCCCTCCCTCTCTCTCGCCACCTGTCTCTCTCTCTCGTCCCCTCTCTCTTTCTCTCGCCCACACTCTCTCGATCCCCCTTGCCTCTCTCTCTCTCGCCCTCCCTCTCTCTCTCTCGCACAATCTCTCTTTCTCGACCCCTCTCTCTCTCACCACCTCTCTCTCACTCCCTCTCTCTATCTCTCGACCCTCTCTCTCTCACACCCCCCTCACCCCCACCTCTCTCGCACTTCTCTCCTTTTCTCTCGCTGGCCCTCTCTCTCCCTCTTCCCACCTTTCTCTCGCCCCCCTCTCTCACTTGCCCACCCTCTCTCGCCCCCTCCCTTTCACCCGTTCTCTGTAGCCCTCTCTCTCTCACCCCCTCTCTCTCTGGGCCTCTCTCTCTCTCTCTTGCCCCCTCTCCCACACTCCTCTCTCTCACTTCCTGTTTCTCTCTCTCGCCCCTTCTCTCTTTCTCTCGCCCACACTCTCTCACCCCTCCCTTTCGCCCCTCTCTCTCTCTCACACACTCTCTCTCTCGCCCCCTCTCTCTCTCTCGCCACCTCTCTATCGCTCTCTCTCGCTCCTCTCACTCTCTTTCTCTCGCCCCCCCTCTCTTTCTCTCGCTCCCTCCCTCTCTCTCTCTATCTCTCTCGTCCCCTGTCTCTCTCGCCACTCTCTCAATCTCCCCCTGTCTCTCTCGCTCACACCCCCTCTCTCTCTCGCGCCTCTCTCTCACACTCTCTCGCCTTCTCTCACCCCCTCTCTCTCGCCCCCTCACTCTCTCAACCCCCTCTCTCTCTCTCCCCCCTCTCTCTGTCTCGCCCCCTCTCTCTGTCTCGCCATCCTCTCTCTCTCCTTCTCTCTCTCGCTCTCTCTCACTATCTCGCCCTTCTCTCTCATTCTCTCTCTCTCTCTCTCACGCTGGCCCTCGCACTCTCCCTCTCACCGCCTATCTCTCGGCCTCTCTCTGTCTCTCTCTCGCCCCTCTCTCTCTCTCAACACCTCTCTCTCTCACTCTTTCTGTCGCCCCCTCTCCCTCGTCCTCTCTCTCTCGCCCCCTCTCTCTCCCTCTCTCTCGACTCCTCTCTCTCTCTCGCCCCCCCTCGCTCCCACCTTTCTCGCCCTTCTCTCTCTCCCTCTCGCCCTCTCTCTCTCGCCCCCTCTCTCTCACTTGCCCCCCTTCTCTCGCCCTGTCCCTTTCAGCCCTTCTCTCTCGCCCCCTCTTTCTCGCCCCTTTCTCTCTGGCCACCTCTCTCTCTCTCTCGCGCCCCTCTCTATCGCCCCTCCCTCTCTCTCGCCACCTGTCTCTCTCTCTCGTCCCCTCTCTCTTTCTCTCGCCCACACTCTCTCGATCCCCCTTGCCTCTCTCTCTCTCGCCCTCCCTCTCTCTCTCTCGCACACTCTCTCTTTCTCGACCCCTCTCTCTCACTCCCTCTCTCTATCTCTCGACCCTCTCTCTCTCTCTCACACCCCCCTCACCCCCACCTTTCTCGCACTTCTCTCCTTTTCTCTCGCTGGCCCTCTCTCTCCCTCTTCCCACCTTTCTCTCGCCTCTCTCTCTCGCCCCCCTCGCTCACTTGCCCCCCCCCTCTCGCCCCCTCCCTTTCACCCGTTCTCTGTAGCCCTCTCTCTCTCTCGCCCCCTCTCTCTATGGGCCTCTCTCTCTCTCTTGCCCCCTCTCCCACACTCCTCTCTCTCACTTCCTGTTTCTCTCTCTCGCCCCTTCTCTCTTTCTCTCGCCCACACTCTCTCGCCCCTCCCTTTCGCCCCTCTCTCTCTCTCACACACTCTCTCTCGCCCCCTCTCCCTCTCTCACCACCTCTCTCTCTCGCCCTCTCTCTCGCTCTCTCTCGCTCCTCTCACTCTCTTTCTCTCGCCCCCCCTCTCTTTCTCTCGCTCCCTCCCTCTCTCTCTATCTCTCTCGTCCCGTCTCTCTCGCCACTCTCTCAATCTCCCCCTGTCTCTCTCGCTCACACCCCTCTCTCTCTCTCGCGCCTCTCTCTCACTCTCTCGCCTTCTCTCACCCCCTTTCTCTCGCCCCCTCACTCTCTCGACCCCCTCTCTCTCTCTCCCCCCTCTCTCTGTCTCGTCCCCTCTCTCTGTCTCGCCATCCTCTCTCTCTCTCCTTCTCTCTCTCGCTCTCTCTCACTATCTCGCCCTTCTCTCTCATTCTCTCTCTCTCTCACGCTGGCCATCGCACTCTCCCTCTCGCCGCCTCTCTCTGTCTCTCTCGCCCCTCTCTCTCTCTCAACACCTCTCTCTCTCTCTTTCTGTCGCCCCCCTCTCCCTCGTCCTCTCTCTCTCGCCCCCTCTCTCTCTCCCTCTCTCCCGCTCCCTCTCTCACTCTCTCGCCCCCTCTCTGTCTCTCACCTCTCTCTCTTTAGCCCTTCTCTCTCGCCCCTCCCTCTTGCCCCCCTCCCCCCGCTCTCTCTCACCTCTCGCCCCTGTATCTCTCTCGCCACCTCTCTCTCTCCCTTCTCTCTCACCCCTCTCTCTTACCCCCTGTCTCTAGCACCCTCCCTCTCTCTCTCGTCCTTCTCTCTCTTTCTCTCGCTGGCCCTCTCTCTCTATCGCCCCATCTCTCTCTCTCTCGCCCTCTCACGCCCCCTTCTCTCGCCCCGTCCCTTTCACCCCTTCTCTCTCGCCCACTCTCTCTTGCCCCTCTCTCTCTGGCCACCTCTCTCTCTCTCGCCCCCCCTCTCTATCGCCCCTTTCTCTCTCTCGTCCCCTCTCTCCTTCTCTCGCCAACTCTCTCTCACACCCCCCACCCCCTCTCTCTCTCTCGCACACTCTCTCTTTCTCGCCCCTCTCTCTCTCTCGCCACCTCTCTCTCGCTCTCTCTCACTCCTCTCACTCTCTTTCTCTCGCCCCTGTCTCTCTCTCTCGCCCCCTCTCTCACCCCTCTCTCTCTTTCTCTCGCCCCCTCCCTCTCTCTCTATCTCGCCCTTCTTTCTCTTTCTCTCTCTCTCTCTCTCTCACACGCCGGCCCTCGCACTCTCCCTCTCGCCGCCTATCTCTCGGCCTCTCTCTGTCTCTCTCTCTCACCCTCCCTCTCTCTCTCGAAACCTCTCTCTCACTTTCTGTCGCCCCCCCCTCACCCTCGCCCTCGCTCTCTCGTGCCCCGCCTCTCTCTCTCTTTCTCACGCACCCCTCTCTCTCTCACAACCCTCTTTCTCTCCCTCTCTCTCTCGCTCCCTCTCTCACTCTCTCGCCCCCCCCTCTGTCTCTCACCTCTCTCTCTAGCACTTCTCTCTCGCCCCCTCCCTCCCGCCCCCCCTCCCCCCCGATCTCGCCCGTTCTCTGTCTCTCACCTCTCTCTATCACCCCCTGTCACTCTCTCGCCCCCTCTCTCTCTTTCTCTCGCCCTCTCTCTCTCACCCCTCTCTTTCTCTTGCCCCCATTCTCTAGCACCCTATCTCTCTCTCACCCCCCTCTCTATCTCTCCACCCCTCTCTCTCTTGCCCCTCTCTCGCCCCCACCTCTCTCGCCCCCACCTGTCTCGTCCTTCTCTCTCTTTCTCTCACTGGCCCTCTCTCTCCCTCTCGCCGCATTTCCCTCACCCCCTCTATCTCACCCTCTCTTGCCCCCCTCTCCCTCTCGTCCCCTCTCTCTCGCCCTCTCTCTGCCTCTCACCACCCTCTATTTCACCCTGTCTCTCCCCCTCTCTCTCTCGCCCCCTCTTCTTGCCCTCTCTCTCCCTCTCGCTGCCTTTTTCTCGTTCCCCTCTCTCTCGCCCTCTCTCTCTGTTACCCCCCTCTCTTTCTCTCGTCCCCTCCCGCTCTCTTTCGCGCACTCTCTCTCGCCCCCTCTCTCTCACTCGCTCCCTCTCTTTAGCCACCTGTCGCTCTCTCTCTCGCCCCCTCTCTCTCTTTCTCTATAAACCCCCTCTCTCGCCCTCTCTCTCTCACCCCCTCTCTCTTGCCCTCTCTCACACTCTCGCCGCCTTTTTCTCGCCTCCCTCTCTCTCGTCCTCTCTTTCTCTGTCGCCCACCTCTCTCTCATTCTGTCGCCCCCTCCCGGTCTCTCTCGCCCCCCCTCTCTCTCTCTCGCCCCCTCTCTCTCACTCGCCCCCTCACGCTCTCTCTCGCCCCCTCTGTCTCTCTCAGTCTCACGCCCTCTCTCTCTCGCCACCCCTCTCTCTCTCCCTCCCTCTCTCGCCCCCCTCTCTCTCTCCCCTGTCTCTCTTGCTCTCTCTCTCACACCTCTTCTCTCTCTCGCCCCTCTCTCTCTCGCCCCACTTCTCTTTCTCCCTCTCTCTCTCGCTCCCTCTCTCACTCTCTCGCCCCGTCTCTCTGTCTCTCTGTCGACCCCTCTCTCTCTCTCGCCCCTCTCTCCCTGTCTCTCGACCCACCTCTCTTGCCCCCTCTGTCGCTCTTTCTCTCCTCCCTCACTGTCTCTTTCCCTCTCTTTCTCTCGCCCCATCACTCTCACTCACCTCTCTCTCTCACCCCCACTATCTCTCCCCGTCTCTCTCACTCTCTCTCTCGCTCCCTCTCTCTTGCCCCCTCTCTCTATTTCTCGCCCTCTCTCTCTCTCATGCTGCCTCTCTCTCGCCCTCTCTCTCTCCCCCCTCTCTCGCCCCCTCTCTCACCCCTCTATCTCTCAGCCTTCTTGCGTTCTCTCTCTCGCTCCTCACTCTGTCTCGTCCCTCTCTCTCTCGCCCTCTCTCTCACCCACTCTCTCTCTCTTTTGCCCCCTCTCACTCTCTTGCCCCCTCTCTCTTTTGCAACCCTTCTCTCAGCCCCCCTCTCTCTCTCACCCCTCTATCTCTCTCCCTCTCTCTTTCTCTCTCACCCCCTCTCACTCTTTCTCACCTCTGACCCTCTGTTTCTCTCTAGCCCCCCTCGCTCTCTCTCGCCCCTCTCTCTTTCTTTCTAGCCCTCCCTTTCTCTCGCCTCCTCTCTCTCTCTTTCGCCCCCTCTCTCTCTGTTGGCCCCTCTCTCTCTTTTGCACACCATCGCTCCCTCTCTCATACTCTCGTCCCCTCTCTCTCACCCGCGCTCTCTCGCCCCTCTTTCTCGTGCCCTCCCTCTCGCCCCGTCTCGCTCGCACCCTCTCTCTCGCCCCCGCTCTCTCTCACCCCTCTATCTCTCTCGCCTCCTCTCTCTCTTGCCCCCACCTCTCTCGCCCCTCTTCTCTCTTTTGCCCTTCTCTGTCTCTCTTTCTCGCCGGCCCTCTCTCTCTCTCTCTTTCTCCCGCTTTCTCTCTCTCACACCCCCTTGCGTGCTCTCTCACTCTCTCTCTCAATCCCTCTCTGTCTTTCTCTCGCCCGTCCCCTTTCTCTCTCTGTCTCTCGCCCCCTCTCTCTCTCCCTCCCCTCTCGTTCCCTCTCTCACTCTCTCGCCCCTTCTCTCTCACCCACACTCTCTCTCGCCCTTCTCTATCACACCCTCTCTCTTGCCCTCTCTTGCTCGCCCCTCTCTCTCGCCCGCGCTCTCTCTCTCCCCTCTCTCTCGCTCCCTCTGTCTCTCTCTCGCCCCTTTCGCACCCTCTCTCACTTTCGCTCGCCCTTCTCTCTCTCTCTCGCCAGCCCACTCTCTCTCCCTCTCGCCCCTTCTCTCTCATCGCCTCCCTTTCGCTCTTTCTCTCTCGCCCCCTCTCTCTCTCCTCCATCTCTCTCACTCTCTCTCTCTCTCACCCCCTCTCTCGTCCTCTCTCTCTCTTTCTCTGCCTCTCTCGCCCCCCTCTCTCTCTCGACCCCCTCTCGTCTGTCTCTTTCTCTCGCCCTCTTCCTCTCTCTCTCGCCCCTCTCTTTCTCTCTCTCTTGCCCCTCTCTCTCACCCACTCTCTCTCGCCTCCTCTCTCTCTCCCTCTCACCCCTCTCTCTCTCTCTCGCTCCTCTCTCTCTCGCCTCTCTCACTCTCGCCCCCTCTCTCTCGCCCACTCTCTCTCTCACCACCTCTCTCTCTCTTGCCCCCTCTCTCGCCCCCTCTCTCTCGCTCCCTCTCTCTCGCTCCTCTCTCTCACCACTCTCTCTCGCCCACTCTCTCTAACCACCTCTCTCTCTCGCCCCTCTCTCTCTCTATCTCTCTCTCGCCCCTCTCCTCACCCCCTCTCTCTCTCTTGCCCCTCTCTTTCTCTCGCCCCCCTCTCTCTCTCGCCACCTCTATCCCTCTCTGGCTCACCACCCCTTGTCCTCACCACCCCGGCCCGTCCACTCTCTCTCCTTCTCCCACCCCCCTTGCTCTCTCACTCCCTCTCTCCCCCGTCCTCCCTCTCGCTCCCTCTCTCTTCCTCTCTCACCGGCGCCCCCGCGTTCCTCTCTCCCCACCTCCCCCCGTTTCTCTTTGACTGAATCTCTCTTCCCCGTCCATCCCTCCCTCTCTGTCTGATATACTGTCTCTTTGGTTCTTCCCTTTCCCCGAGTTGGTGAAATACAAAGTGTGTGCAGAGAGAGGGAGAGAAATGAGGTGAAAGAGTGGGGGAGAGGAAATGGGGAGGCTAGGTTGGAGTGGGGGTGCCAGAGGGAGTTAAACCAAGCTCCTGAGCTCAGGGCGCAATGCCCTCCCCTTCCCTGAGGACCAGGACTTGGGGATGAGTCTGTCTCTCTCCAGCTCAGCTTCTCCAACATAAAGACACACAACAACATCAGTCACTTTGCTGATTGGCCGCTTTAAGAACATTTTATTGTTTATAAATGGAAGTGATGGATACAGTCAGTGGGATGGTGCCTTTTCTCACCGGCCCCTGAGTTGTGAGAAGCATTGAAATGTGTCCCTGTAACCCCCCTGTGGGATAAGGATGGACAAACCAGTGCTACCCTCAGTCTGTTACCATGGCTGCTCCATCGCTGAAACACTGAACTGAAATGAGAAAATCCCGGATGGATCGATTAATGAGGGAAACATTTAAAAGTGACCTAAGGGGCAGCGTTTTCACCCAGAGGGTGGTGTGCCTATGGAATGAGCAGGCAGGGTGACCAGACTGGACACAGTATTCCAGAAGAGGTCTCACCAATATTCTGTACAACCACAACATGACATCCCAATTCCGATACTCAAAGGTCTGTCCTATGAAGACATGTGTGTTAAACACCTTCTTAACCACACTATCTATATGAGATGCAAATTTGAAAGAATTAAACCTGACGGCCAAATCTGAAACTAAAAAATCAAAACTGACTTTATTCTCCTCAATCCACAACAATGATAAGGGGAAAGATGATGTGATTCTGGACAACAGCCCTACTGCAATGAGAAAAGACAACGGTTTTCCTCCCTTTTCTGGGAGGAGCTACTGGAAGGAGCGGCACATTCTAACATCACATTTTTGAGAGGCTATTCAGCTTAACATCACTGACTGCATAGGTCAGCTCTTCCCTTTTTCTGGGGCTCCAACCAGGCCAGCTCTGTTTTGGGCTTTTCCTTCAAGGTTTGTCCTCGCAGTTTAAGGAGTGACACCTGGTGCTGTGCACGCAGCTCCTCCTCCTCCATGTACTGTTGCACCATCTCCAAGGTGAATGTAGAGAAACTATCTTGTTCCCACCCCCCCCCCCCCACCTCCCCCCCTGAGAAGGGCATGCTCAAATAATACTGGACAATGAAAGACAGGAAGACAAACTGTACAGAGTGAAGTGAGCTGCTTCCCCTGACTCAAGTAAAACTTGTTCTGTAATCCACGAAACACCGTACTGAGTGCAGACAACAGCAACACTTAAAAATAGTTGGAGGATCATCAGACATGCTAATCATGCTGCATCACAAGTGATCCCATCAAACTATCCCAATACTTATCAGGATTAGTAAACGCTGGCTGTGTCATTTCATCAACTGTAAAACACATTAAGACCAGTGAAGTCCCTCATACTGATAATTTTCTGGTCAGGACTTCAGTCACTAATTTGCTGCCAGGTTCTGATAAATAACTAGAAACACAACAGGAGTTGCCCTTGCAGAGAATAAGGGTGCCATGGTTACATCATCATCAGAACACGAGGAGGCTATTTAGCCTCTTGAGCCTATTCCACTGTTCACTCAAATTATGGTAATCTTCATCATCATGACAAATCTCTGTCAATGTCCCATAATCTTTCAGCATTTTCATTCAAAATCTACCAACCTCAGATTTAAAATTTGCAAATGATTTCCAATCGATTGCTGTTTCTGGAACTTTATCAAACCTCATCCATTTCTGTGTATAAAAGCATTCCCCGATATCACACCTCAATGTTCTGACTCTAACACTTTATCTGTTTAATCTTTCTTCTTAAGCTAAGCCTTAGAATCCAAGTATCACTTCAGTAAATCTACAGTGCACTTCCACTCAGAGTGATACTCTCCTGAAGCCATGGTGCCCAGCCCTGACAGCTGGGTCTAACTAGGTTCGGATTTGCTGAAGCATGACTTCTAATCCTTTGGTATCTCGTCTTCTGCAGAGATCAATGTCAACATTCCACTGGCCTGCTGATCACTTTTCTGAACCAGTTTGTGACATATTCATAAACTATACAGCTGGATCAATCCCACCAAGTTTCTTTGGACTCCACACTCTCTCTATTTTCACAATCAAGAAATATCCTATTTTGATCCAACCTCTCACTTGCCGACACAAACTCATCTGTCGTTATTTTCATTTACTGAATCTATCAAGATTGCTTTCTACTGCTATGCTTCATCTGCCTACACTTGAAATCGCTGTAATCTGTAGAGTGGCCCCAAATTTTGAATGTGGCTTTCCTTTCATTATGAATAGCGAATAATTATGGCTCCAACCTCGATCCTTGCAGGATATCACTCACCACATCCTTCCAATTAGAATATTTCTTATTATCTGCACAAATGTCTCTTGTTCAAATCAAATTCCTCTGCAAACACCCCCTTTCTTTTCTATCTTATTACCACCTTTAATGGACAGTAGAAATGTGTAAATTCAGGGACATTCTTAGCAGTCAAATTTAGCTTGTGTGTACTGATTGGGTGAACAAGGAATCCCAGTAAATATTAATCTTTGTCTTCATTGCATGGGAACTCGATCACAAAGATTAACAATGTGAAATATTTATCCTTCTTCAAGATTTATAAACTCTGGGCACATTATTACTGAGTAGTACTCAATTCTTTTTCAAAAACTCAGGCCCTGTCCAACTGTTGGCTCACACTCGTTACACCATATGGTCCTCATCCTCTCCATCTGAATCTCATGGCAAGTTACCTCGAACATGGAGAGGACCAACTATTCCAAGCACTGAGATCCCAGTTATTGGTACCACCACTCACCCTAATCCATTGGAGAAGACCACTGGTCCCGCACTATGTCCTCATCTGAATCATCCTGCTGGCTGCGTTTCTTCCCCAGATGGCTCTCTGATGGCAGAAGGGAATGGAAGGATTTTTCTTCAATCTCATCTTTTGTCATTGACTCGTCGAACTCATGGGAGTACTCAATGGTAACAGAAGCAAAGTCTGGAAAGACAATAAATGATTGACATTGTTCTTTGTTATTTTCTGTTGCTCACTGAAAGGTGTAGAACTTGAACTTGAAGTTAAGGGCTGGACTAGAATCCTTGGATTAATTATCTGCTCAAGGAGCAGAGTGGGGTTACAATTATTGATTCAACACAACTTTGATATTGAATCACATATTGTTTAAGTTTCCTTATGCACAACCACAGATCCAGGGGAAACACTAGGAACTTGGATTGAATAGCTTAAGCACATGACTCAATAAAGGAATCTTGAAATAAATCAGTGCAGGACACGTGCCTATTTGATCCATATATCTTTTGGGTAGGGAAGGAGTGCTAACGTAGCAAAAGATTTGATTGAATCAAATCATCTAACTGAAGAGACACATTTCCCGGCTTAAGTCATGAGATTAGTGGAAGGACAAAATATAATTTCTGGTTAAAGAATTTACCTTTGTCACCAGGTAATGAAGGCACACTGTCTCAGTGGATCGAGTCGTTGGCCACTGTTTTAACCACCTCTCAATAGAGCTATTTCCCTTTTGTGTGGCCAGAGGTTCTGCTTTTCTGCAAGATTGGTGAGCTGTCTTGTTTACTGCTGCCGCTGCTGCTACTATAGAAGTGTCACAGATCAACACAGATACATAGTTTCAGGACACAAAAACAGGTTCTCAGTATTTGTGATTTACACAGGCCTCCTCTTCTCAACCTAAACCCATCAACATAGTTTTATTTGATTTCTTGTATTCCAAGCTCCTCCTTGAATTCATCTATTATTTACTTCAATTATTCCTGATGAAGTAAGTTTTACATTCAAACCCCTTTTTCAGTAAAGACTTTGTCACCCTTTGCAAATTCCCCATTAGATTTAATAGTGACTACAATTATATCCACAGGTCCAGTGGATTCTGTCACTCGCAAGCAGAAACATCTTTTCCATGTCTACTCGATCAAACGTAACTGGACCATGTCACTCTTTTTCAATGAGTGCCCAATCTTACTTGATGAATTCAAATTTAGTTTGGATATAATTCCAGTAACTATTCTTTATCTTCCCTACTGCCTCTACATCCATATTACAATATGAAGATCGGAAATGTTTGCAATGTTCCAAGGGTGATCTGTCCATGGTTCTACACATATCTAATACATTTCCATTCTGTCACCTCAGAAATAAACCCATGATCCACTTTTCTATCTAACCTCTCAAACTGTTGCCATTTGCTGCCAGTGACTCATTCCTATCTCTAGATCCCTGTGCCCTATTTAAGAACATATTTCCAAAGAAGAAGTGGTCTCTTTATTTTTTTTGACCACAGTGTACTACATCAAACATGGTTGGAGGTTAATCTTCCACAGCTTTGACTGCAATATTCCCTTAACCAAATCTTCCCAACAGTAAGTCTTCCTAAAAACAAAACTCCAATATATTAATATACTTAATCTCGTCAACTATTTCTTATTTGAAAAGCACTAACTGTCCAGCTGAGTTTTGAACAAACATCCTCTGCCACAGTTATTAAAATGTCACAAGCTGAACTACAACCACTATTTGCATTCATATGCATTGGAGCCCAAGAATGAGATGTGGTGTCATTGAGGGTCTATAAAATGGTCAAGGGATTGACCAAGTAGAGGCAGAGAAGATGATTCAATCTAAAATGAGTCATTGTAAGTTTACAATAAGGGAAAAGTTGGAGGAATTACTCCTCTCAGAGAATGGTGAATCTGGAGAATTCACTACCTCAGAACATTGTGGATTCTGGGACATTAAGTAAATTTAAATAAGAGACACACAGGTTGTTAATTAGTAATGGGTCGAAGAGTTAAGGAGGGCTGGCAGGAAAGTGGTGTTCGGGCCGAGATGGGATTAACCATGTCTGTATCAAATGGCAGAGCAGGTACAAGGGGCTGGATTAATACTCCTGTTCCTAATTAGATGCTCTTATGTTCTTATTTCAAATGGACGAATTAAGAGGAATGAACTAATACAAGGTGTTTAATAGGCATGGTATTGGAAAGACTATGGTGAGAGGCTGTTTGATTTGGTGAGGTGAGGCACAATATTTCTACAGTAGTGTCAGCAGACTATCTGTGCCTAGCACAGAGAAAAGACCGTGATGTCTCCTTTGCAGCATCTTTCCCCACCTATCCATTTCTAGCCTCTACCTTATTCCCCCCTCCCTAGCTTTCAGCCTGAAGCTCCTTCACAAAAAACCTTGCAGCCTCTTTCTTCAAACCCACCATCACCAAATCCTCACCATCAACATTCTGGGGGTTTACTATTGTCTAGAAATTGAAGTGGACTTTCCATATAACTACGGTAAGTAAACCACCCCCCGAATCTCTGAATCCTGTCTACCAACTACAAGAATCAACTCAGGAGTGAAATAGGATATTCACTACTTGGCTAGGTTTGGGTACAGCTCCAAGAACACTCAAGAAGCTTGACAGCATCAGGAAAAAGCAGACTGCTTGATTGGCACCACATTCACTCCCTCCTCCACTGATGCCCAGAGCAGCACTATGTACTGTTTACAAGATACATGACATCAATTCATAATACTTCAATAGCATCTTCCAAACCTATGACCAATACCAACTAAAAGGAAAAGGGAAGCAGATTCATAGGAACATCACCTCCTGCAGGTTCCCTTCCAGGCCACTGCCATCTGGAGTTGAAAATCTTTCAGCTGTCCTGAAGTGTCATTGAGCCAAAATTCTGGAACTCCATCCCAACAGCACTACCAGTAGGACCCACACGGACTGCAGTGATTCAAAAAGGAAGCTCACAACCACCTTCTCAAGGGCATTAGAATGAGGCAATAAATGTTCACACAGCCAGTGACACCCACATTCCATAAATTCATTAATTCCTTAACACCTCCTCCTTTCTTCCACAACACCCCACCCATAGACAGCTGCGCTGCGCAAACACAAGGTCTTGAGCAGCATGCGGTAACCCACAAGGAGCCCCAAGCCACATTCAGGAATCTCTTGAGGCCATGAGCCGTGCTTAGAAAGGGGTGGTCCTGAACGAACAATAATCCCCAGTGATTCACACACTGTAGTTAACAGTGAAACTATCAGTTGCCAATATTTTCACAAAGAGATTGGTTGCTACACGGGATGAATGGCCAGAGGAAGTGGTAGTGCAAGTACAGTTACAACATTTAAAAGACATTTGGAGAGATACATGAATAGGAAAGGTTGAGGAATATGAGCCAAATGCAGGCAAACTGCACTGGCATAGTTTGGGAAATTTGGTTGACATGGATGAGTTGGACCGAAGGGTTCATTTCCACGTTGATGACTATGATTCTATTCTTTTCAGCCACAGTGGCATTTTGCAATGGTGTAATTGAACCAGGGCAACAGTACTCTGTAGGTAAGGTGTTGAGTAGTAGCTGCAATTTAGTGGACATTTAATAAACAACATAATGAAGAAATATACAAGGAAGTTACTGCAGATGGAGGAATCTGTACTGAAAACAGCAAATGCTGGAGCTGACAGCAGGTCAGAAAGCATCCATGGAGACCAAGCAAGCTAACGATGTGTCTCGATGACTCGATCAGAGATCTGATGAAGAGTCATCTGGACTCAAAATGTTAGCTTGCTCTCTCCATCGGTTTTTTTTTAAAAAGAAGTTCATGGGATAAGGGTGTAATTGGCTCAGCAGCATTCATTGCTCATCCCTAATTGCCCAATGGGCAGTTAAAAGTGAAGCTCATTGCTGTGTGTCTGGAGTCACATGTAGGACAAACTAGGTAAGGATGGTAGCTTCTTACTTCAAGCATGTTAGTGAACCAGATGGGTTTTCCGTAACCCGACATAAGATTCTTAATTCCAGATATCCACTGAATTCAAATTCCACCATTTCTTGTGGCACAATTTGACTCTGGTTCGCCAGAATGCTACCTGGATCTTTGGATTAACTGTCTAGCAGTAATACCACTCAGCCATCGGCTCCCTCCTGTGAACTTCAGTATTTGTTGTTTTCAGTTCTCAAGAAATATGTTATGCATTAATTTTGTGTTAACAAATTCACAGTGAACACAAAAAGCCCACCTCCAGTCATGATGGTTGAGTCTGGATGACTCCGACAGACTAGCTAATGAAATCTGGCAGTTCCTCCGCAGTTTCGGCTGGCGTTGGGCTGCTCTTATTCCTTCTGCGATGAAACAAACAAAGAAATGACAGTCGATACTCCCCACTAAATCTCTAAATTCAATTGCACCGCAACCAAAGTAATTTATTTTAATTCAAAAATGTTTCAGTGAAAGACATTTCAGCAAGCTCACCACCTCCTGTCTCAGTTTAATGGGAAATGGGATCAATTCTGTAGCGCCTAGTATCCCAGTGGAAAAGGTCACTGGTTTAAGCCCTTGAACAGGCTATAAACTGATCTGAGTTTTCAATCTTGTTCTTTGACAGATTGCAACATGTTTTGCACAAGGGGGCATGCAGACAGGACAAACTTCAATTATATTCAACACAAGAAAAGGCAATTGCATTTAAATGAGGCAGATTAATTGAGATCAGGCCTCAGGTGAGGATACAAAACAGTCAAGTTTGGAATTTCCAGAGACCATCAAGATTGTTCATTCAATTACTGAAGTTTGTCTCATATTGCTTTCCTCATCAACCTATTTCAATGCATTATGACATCTCTGGAGCAGGTGGGACAGTTCCAGGCCTTCTGGCTCAAAGGTGGAGACACTACCACAGCATCACAAGAGCACTGTGTGAGTAACTGGTGGGTTAATTTGCCCAATTATCTTACTAATCCGGAAGATACTGTTACCACCCTAATGGTGGGAAATAAGCAAGGTATTAATGGGAGCAAAGATGTTACAATAGTCTCTCTGACAAGGGACAAAATATCTTTCATCTATTTTTTTGTTCATCCTTCGATAGTTTGAAATTTTTAAACTTTCTAGTCTACCATCATCTTTGCAGTTTTGTACATCTTTTCTTTCAATTTGATGTCACTCATAATTCCCTCAGCTATGCACCGCTGTTCATCGTGCATTTCTTTTACAAGTTAATATATATTGTTGAGAATTATAAAATAACTGAATATATTCTTCTGCTTTAACATTCTAATTATAGTCCCATTCCAGTTTAGCTAACTACTACTTATCCCCTTGTGACTGCCTTTAAGTTTAGATACTAGTTGAAGAACCAAATTCCTCACCCTAAAACTAAATGTTATCATGCTGCATTGCATCTTACCAAAAGGGTCTTTTACTTTGAGCTCATTAATCAATCATATTATCAGGTCTAAAATAGCTGTTCCATGATTGGTTCCATGAAATTGCACAGAACAGTCTACCTCAAACTGCTTCAGAAGGTAACATAAGCTGAGTGCACAATACTATTTTAACTAACAGAGAACCCTTTGAATACCAGGATTCTGTTAGATCCCAAAAATTACTCAGAGCATGGAATCCCTACATTGTGGAAACAGGCCCTTCAGCCCAACAAATCCACATCAACCCTCCAAAGAGTATCCCAATCAAACCTATACCTCAATGTTTACCCCTGATCAATTCACCGAAACTGTTCATCGCTGGACACTATGGCAATTTAGCATGACCAATTCACCTAACCTGCAGTTCTTTGGATTGTGGGTTCGCAGCCCTGGTTTGCAGTTGCTTCATGAAGTCTGAATGTTGTTGCCTCTATTAGTCCAACAGCACTGTCACTGACATAGGAGCTGTTCCCCCAGATCAGTTTGTGGCAGTCAGAGATCCTGCTACAACCTGCGCACATGCCAACCCAATCACTCAATCAGAAAGAATTAGTACAGCACAGATTAGAAGACAACTTGGATCACATTGTGCTTTTGAAATCAGAGGCCCCTATTCAACCCATCACCTTTTTAAAACACTTATTTGGCTAGATCCCTGCTCTCACAGTAATGCAAATAATTTCTTTTTGCAAATATTCAAATTAATTTTGGAAATTAACAGTGAATCAGCTGCCACCTCCTTTGCAGATGATCTCAGCTCTTCTTTGAAACAGCAAAACCCAATGAGAACATTAAGGCATCCAATATTTAAAAAAATCACATGCTCAGTCACTGTAATATGATGAGTTTTGCTTACATAATTATTAGCAAAAGTTAATTTGAAGCAAGAAGAAGAACTCGAAGAGAAAGGTGAACCACCCGTGGGTAACAAAGACAGTCAAGAGCAGTACCCACAAGGAAAAGAATGACATAGCCGCGGATGACTAAAAAGGGAGAAAACCGATCATGTAATTAAATTGACAAGAAACAAAAATGAAAGGCAAGAGGTGTACAGGTGGTATAAAAACTGAGTATCTAAAGTCAGCATCGAACCCTTGGAGGTTCTGACAGTGGAATTGATAATGGGTACAGGGAAACAGCAGATAATTTAAACCTATATTTTACATTGATCTTCATGAAGGAGGATACCGTTATCATCCTAAAGGTAGCAAATAAGCAAGTTAATCATGGGTAGAGAAATGTTATAACAGTCTTTGTCACAAGGGACAAAGTATTGACCAACTAATAGGACTAAAGGCAGACAGGACCTAATGGCCTGGATCAAACATTTTTAAGGCAACTGACTGCAGAGATATTTAAGGCATCAGTTTAAATATTCCAGGGGATACAGGAAGCATCCAGTGGATTGATGCACCTGTTCAAGAAGGGAAGGGAGACAGAAGTTAGGAAACTACAGACTAGTTAGTTTAATATCTGTTTTTGTAATACGGCAGAGTCGAATATTAAAATAATAAATAGCAGGACATTTAGAAAAGCTTATCATTAAACATGGTAGACTAGGTTTTATGAAAGAGACACTATGACAAATTTGCGACAGTTCATTGAGGAGATAACAAGCATGGCTAATAAAGGGCAATCCAATGATGTTCTGTATTTGGATTTTAAAAATGCAAATGATAAGGTGCTACAGAAAAGTTAATTGCATAATACAGGAGCTCACTGTTTCAGGGGTAATGTATTTGCATGGAGTGAGGATTGGTTAACCACACTGGCTGTTGCTGAGACCTCACTTGGAGTACTATATACAATGTTAGCTCCCATATTTAATAAGGGATAAACCAGTATAGGAGACCATTCAAAAAAAGATTCAGGTAGCTGCTTCGAGGACGAAAAGGTTGACCTATCAAGAATAGCTAAACAGGTTAGGTCATTATTCAATAGAATCTCGACAAACAGATTACATACAGTGTGGAAACAGGCCCTTTGGCCCAACAAGTCCACACCGATCCGCCGAAGCACAACCCACTCAGGCCCATTCCCCTACATTTACCCCTTCACCTAACACTACAGGCAATTTAGCATTGCCAATTCATCTAACCTGCACTTTGTTTTGGATTGTGGGAGGATACCGGAGCATCCGGAGGAAACCCACGCAGACAACGTGCAAACTCCACACAGAGAGTCACCTGAGGCAGGAATTAAACCCAGGTCTCTGGCACTGTGAGACATCAGTGCTAACCACTGTGCCACCCACATAACAAAAGGGGTGATCTTATGGAAACAAGATTCTGAGGAGCTTGATAGAGGAAATGTTGACTAGATCTTCTAGCACCAATGAAGTCTCAAACCAGGGGACATTACATAAGGGAACATTCATTTTGTAAAAAATGTAAAGAATTTTTTTCTCTCAGTGAATGGCTAGAATTTTCTAGCCCAAACAATTGTGAAAGTTAAATGTAGTAGGGGAATGGATCTGGTTGGGTTACTCTTCAGAGGGTCAGTGTGGCTTGTTGGGCCGAAGGGCCTGTTTCCACACAGTAGGGAATTTATGATTCTATCTCAAATTATTCTAAAAGAGGGCAGATAGATTTTTGAAATATTGAGCAGTTGAGGGCTATGCGGATCAGACATAAAAGAGGTGTTGAGGTCTGGGTTGGCCAAGCCATGATCTGATAGAATGGGGGAACAAGCTGAAGGCGATGAATGTCCTACTCCTGCACCGATTCCTTGAGGCTCCATTTCATGTTTTTTTTTGTTTCCAAAGAAGAGCGTGATACAATGTGCTTAAGATCTCAGATGTTGTGTAAAGGAGTGAAAATGGGGTGTTTATGTACTGATTCAGAAGGCATTGATTCATCAATCACAGCTATACAGTCATGAGTAGGGAGGCAATTCCCTCCATGAATAAAGGAAATCTACTGCAGAGCTCACACAAAGGGAATTCTTACCCTCAGTAAACTCTCCCATCACATGACCCAACATATCAGCTAAAGCAGGACACATTGCGCATGTTCTCGCCAACAAAGGGACTCCGGGTGATTGATGTCAGCACCGGACCAATGAAAGGCGGAGCTGGAGGACCTAGCGGGACGTTGGTCCTCCAACCAATCAAAGTGAAGGAAGGGCGGGGCTAAACTAAACCATGTGATCACTCGCGCGCGGCGCACAGTCGCTGTAATGAATGCTCGGGAAGTTATGGAGAGAAAGGATACGGTAAGGAAAGAAATAAACAGGGAAACTGGAGAAAAACTGTGTTGCTAAGAGCGGAGAGGTTTTACAAACAAATTGTTCACGTCGGAAAACACAAATGTGAACATCCCAGTCCCGTGTTTGCAGTAAATGAGGAATGGCCTCAGCGCGGCTGCAGGCCTGAGTGAGCGCCGCCATCTTTATTCGGGGCAACGATTCACTGGACATGTGCACCGCCGCCATCTTTGTAGGGGGCAAGGTGCAGCCAGGCGCATGTGCAGCCTTTCTCTGGTACAGAGTCATTGTGATCACATCAGCCAATACAGCTCTGATTCACCTCTGGGCTCCCTCATGACCACTTTGTCAATGTCTAGCTTCCTCAGTCTCGAACCATGGGTGTATTTTTGGTCTGTTTAGTACTGTATTATTATTTTTATAGACCCTTTGTAAATGAGTTTTTCACTGCGGCCCAGCCCCTGATCATGTGCTGCTCTATTATCAGATTACTTTTTTCTTGAATATTTTTGACAGTCAAGAACTTTTTTTTCCAACAAGCAAGAGTATTTTCCTTCCATTTCTGACTATCAAATTCTGCACCATTTTCATTCCCTGTAATCAATTTTGCACTTCCTGAAACATCAACTGTGTTTCTCCTTCCACAGATACCAGTGATTAATGCCAAAGCCCTGTTGCCTGTGGAGAGTGTGATGTTTGACTTTCTTGTACAGCTGCAGTTTGTGTGGTGAAGGTGCTCTCACAGTGTGGTTGGGTAAGAGACATTACAGATTATTCATTACAGCAACAGTGATTATTTGAAGATAATGTCCAAATCAAGAACAGTTTGTAGTTTTATTATCATGCTTATAATTTCACAATATTATTGAGAAGTTTAGATATAAGGACAGAAATGGAGATATTAGGTCAGGTGACCAAAGCATTGCCAAAAAACAGGTTTTGAGGGATGTCTTAAAGGTGGAAAGCAGACCTGTGAGGTTTTGTCTGCAAATTCCAGACCATGTTGCTCTACTAACTGTAGAATCAGCCACACAGTTGAAGTAATGAATTAACAAATCATTGGGAGTCTCAAAGAAAATGGGTTGTCGAGGGCTCAAGTATGTGTGGTGCAGGGAGCTAGGGATGATAACATTCAGGAATCAAATCAAGAATGAGAATTTTAAATTGTTGTTGCTTATGAATAGGAGCCTTTTGACAGATGAACATGTTTGGGGAGAAGTGAGCACGTGGGCGATAGAGCTTTCAATTTTTCTTGAGATTATAGGGAGGTTGAATTTTGGAGGCTGGCCAGGAGTGTGTTTGGATAATTAAGTCTGGAGATAACACACGATGGATGAGAGTTTCAGTATGTGTGCTGAGATGAGGGTGGATTCAGTTAGAACCAGTGGTGTTGGAGTGGGACTGGGCTGTCACTCTCACCTCACCTCTGGGATTCAGCTAGTTGTCAGGTTGTGAATCAGGGCTGTAACACAATCTGGAGCTGAGTGGCCATGGTGCAGCCTAAAATGAGTGTCGCTCAGCTGGCTTTTGCTAAACAGCTGCTGCTTGATTGCCCTGTTGATGACTCCTTCCATCACTTTACTGCTGATCGAGTGTGGACTGATGGAGGGAAATTGCCTGGGTTGAATTGCCCTGTGTTTTTGTGTTGAACATCCCTGGGCAATGTTCCACATTGTCGGTCGATGCCAGTGCTGGAGCGGTCCGTGGCTTGGTGGGAGGCAAGTTCTGGAGCACAAGCTATCGGTATTATTGCCAGAATGTTAGCAGGACCCGTAGCCTTTACACTACTTCACCATTTCTCGATATTGTTCGAACTAAATTGAACTGGCTTAAAGCTCACATCTGTGACGTTAGGAACCACTGGAGAAGGCTGAGATGGATTATCCCACTTTGCATATGGCTGAAAATTGCTGCAAATGCTGTCATCTTATCTTTTGCATGGATGTGTGAAACCCCTCCATCTGTAAGGGTGAGGATATCTGTGGTGCTTCCTGCAACGAGTTGTTTAATTGTCCATTACCATTCACAACTGGGTGTGGCAGAACTGCAGAGCTCTGATCTGATCCATTGGTTGTGGGATCACCTAGCTCTGTTGCTTGCTGCTGGTGCTGTTTGATTATGCAGATAGTCCTGCTTGGTCGCTTCACCAGGTTGGCACTTCATTTTTAGGTATGCCTGGTGCTGCTCATGGCATGCTGTCCTTTCCTGTCCATTGTGATGGGTGAGTGCGGGATGTACAAACCCATGAGATTACAGATTGTGCTGGAGTACAGTTCTGCTGCTGCTGTTATCCCACAGTGCCTGAGAGAGATCCAGTTCCTACATGTGTCCCATTTACCACGCTGATAGTACCACTCAGCACAATGGAGGTTTTTCTCAACTTTAAGGTGAGGCTTTGTCTCCAAAAAGACTGTGGGATGGTCGCTCTTACCGATACTGTCATGGACAGATGCATTTGCAGCTGGTAGATTCATACTGATAAGATCTAGTATGTTTTTCCCTCTTGCTGGTTCCGTTACCGCTTGCTGCAAACCCAGTTGAGCAACTATGTCCTTGAGGACCCGACCAGCTCAGTCAGTAATCCTGCAGCTGAGCAACTCTTGGTAGAGAACATTGAAATCCTGTACCCAGAGTAGGCTTGTCACCATTTTATTGCTGTTGAAACTTTATTGCTGGAACAGCACAGCAGGTCAGGCAGCATCCAGGAACAGGAGATTCGACGTTTCGGGCACAGGCCCTTCTTCAGGAATGAGCAGAGAGTGTTCAGCAGGAGAAGATAAAAGGTAGGGAGGAGGGACTTGGAGGAGGGGCGTTGGAAATGTGATAGGTGGAAAGAGGTCAAGGTGAGGGTGATAGGTCGGAGTAGGATGGAGGCGGAGAGGTCAAGAAGAAGACTGCAGGTCAGGAAGGCGGTGCCGGGCTGGAGGGATTCGGCTGAGACAAGGTGGGGGGAGGGGGGATGAAGAAACTGGTGAAGTCCAAGTTCATCCCCTGTGGTTGGAGGGTTCCCAGTCGGAAGATAAGACGCTCCTCCTCCGACCGTCGCGTTGTTGTGGTTTGGCGGTGGATGAGTCCAATGACCTGCATATCCTCGGTGGAGTGGGAGGGGGAGTTGAAATGCTGTGCTACAGGGTGGTTGGGTTGGTTCGTCCGGGTGGCCCAGAGGTGCTCTCTGAATCGCTCCGCAAGTAGGCGGCCTGTCACCCCAATATAGAGGAGGCATTTTATTGCCTCAGTGCTTCTTCCAATTGTTGTTCAACATGGAGGAGCACTGATTCATCAGCCATGGGAGCACGATACGTGGTAATCAGCAGAAGCCATGAGACTTCCTGGTGTCCAAAGACAATGCTGAGTACTCCCAGGGCAAATGGTTCCTGTGTGTACACTACTGTGTCATCACCTCTGCCTGGTCTGTCCTGCTGGTGGGACAGGATATATTCAGAGATTTCAGGAGAAAGTGAAGACTGCAGATGCTGGAGATCAGAGTCGAGTGTCTAGTGCCGGAAGGGCTTAGGTTCGAAACGTCGATTCTCCTGCTCCTCGGATGCTGCCTGACCTGTTGTGCTTTCCATCACCACACTCTCGATATCTAGGGATGGTGATGGTGGTGTCTGGCCATTATCTGTAAGGGATGACTATGTCAGGCTGTTCCTTGACTAGTCTGTGAGACAGCTCGCCACGTTTTGGCACAAAAAAACCAGGTGTTAGTGAGCAGGATGTTGCAGAGTCGAGAGGGCTGATTCTGTGGTTGTATTTCCTAATGCCTTGTTAGATGCCAAGTGGTCCATCCAGTTTCATTCCTTTGTTGAGATTTTGCAGTGATTAATACAATGAGGAGCTTGTTGGGCGACTGTCAGGTTGGCAGGATTTTTTTCGCCATTGACAATGGTTCCATGGAGATCAGGAGATTCCTAATTCCAGTTATTTTTTCTTGAATTCAGATTCTATCGTCTGCCGAGCTGGGATTGAAACAAGGACTTCAGTTGTACGTTTTAATATTCTGGATAAAAGTTAAATACATTAGGTTTGTTCACTCATTTTAAATATGACTAACCCTGGTTTTGTTTCTTTGTAAAACACTGTCTATCATCCTGTCTCCTTCATCCTTCTCTCCAACAACAAGAGCAAGGAGCACATTGAGTTTCTCTGTCACTAAGACTGAGACAATCCAATCAGCTGCCTCTGCTGCTTCCCTCCCTCCCACTAGCCCACCGAGACGAGCTGCCTCACATGGTGCTCCTAATTTTTGTCCCAAACTTACATCTTTCTCCAGTCTCTTGTCAAGCCTTATCAGAGCTCATCTTGAGCTTTTACTAGTCTCGCTAAACTACAGACATTCCAACTCTGTTTCCTCCTCATCACTCCCCCTCGCCAATTCACAGATCTTGTTCCTTGTTCTGTCTGTCTGTCTTTTCTGGTTATGTCCTTCTCATCCATTCTGCAAAAAAAAAACTAACATTCAACCTCACCATCATTTGTAAATCCAGCTCCATCTCCACTCTCCCTTTCCTTTCTGAATTCCTTGTACTTGGTGTCCCTCAAGGATCTATCCTTGCTCTCTCCTGTAACTCACCTACATACTGCCAGGAGGTGACATCGTCCAAAAGAGCTGTGTTAGGTTTCACATGTACACTGACAGTGCCAGCTCTCCATCCCCATCATCCCTCTCCATTGCTGCACTGTTGCTAAGTTATCAAACTGCTTATCACGCTTCCATTACTCGATTAGCTGCAATTTCCTCCAATGAAATATTGTAATGGGTAAACCCTTTACCTTCAGTTGCTAATACAAATTACTTTCCCTTACTGCTGAGCCCTTTCCCCTCACTGGGAACTGCCTTAGGCAGAACTACACTCTTTACAATATTGTTCTCATACCTGACCCCAAGGTGACCTTCTGATCAAACATCTACACAATCACAAACACCAGGAATTCCAATCTCTAAAATGTTGCTTATCTCCACCTCACCCTAGCTCCATTGCTACTGAAACTCTTTACCCGTGTCTGTGTTGCCTTAAACTTGATGAATCTGAAACAGAACCCTTGATTTCATGACTGACCCAGAATCTGCTTGCTTTCTGTGTTTCCTGCATACTTACCCTCTGATCCCTTTGTGGCGTAGCTTTCTGCAGTTTCCACCATTTAAATAGATCTCTGTTCTTTTATTATCTCCTCCAAATTGTCCAACTTCGCTTTTTCCCAAACTATACTCCATCTGACAACTTGTTGCCCCCTTCTCCTGTGCATCTCTCTCTCTTCACAATCGTCTTAGAACTTTACAGTTATGCCTTTTCTTGGAGTCCCCCCACCCTCATTCTTCTAAACATTTACTGGGAGTCTTGGGCAGTGGGAAGCATGCAGAGTTGCTCTGTTTTTAGAGATACTCTATGGGAGGAGCTTGCTGCCCATTGGTCAGAATGGAGGTAACTTGCCCATCGAGCTGCATGAGCCTTTCACACCCCATGTCTTATTGATGAGGCACAGCGGCAGCATGGAAGGAATAAAAAGGAAGTAAATCCTGCTCTCCACATCTCACTGACTCTTGGAATATTCTGTCCCATGTGTCAATGATCTGCTCTGTTCAGTCACATGAAATTCCAAGGTGGAAACTCCGAGATAGATTTCCACCTGAACTGACTGCTGACCTCCACAAGGGGTAATGTGTCCAATCATCCTGGGCCAGGAGGAGGGGATGGTGAGAGTTTCTAACCTGAACTGACAGTGATGGATTTTATAAACTTGTATTACAGGATACTACAGGTGGACATTCAGATGGTAATCTCAGTCATTGTAACACCAAACTCTGACTGAATTAGTCAATTCATCAGGACCTGGATATTCGCATTGTGTGTGAGTATTGTATTCCATCTGAATCCCATTTGCTGCATAAAAGTTCTCCTTTGAATCCTTCCCAAACCTTTAATGTGTGTCCTATAATCCTTGTATAATGAGCTGATGGGTGTAAGGTTTATTATTATAACGTGTAACCTTTCCAAACCCCTCTGTCACAGCTCCCCTCAATTGCCTTTGCTGCAAGGAGAACACTTCAGTTTCCCCAAACCCCTGATTCCCCAATGTCTGTTTGCTCTCTATAAGGCACACATCAGGGTTGTGTTGGAACATTCTCCACTTGCCTGCATCAGTGCACCCCCCAACAATATTAAAGAAAGTGAACAACCTCCAGGACAAAGCACTGTGCCTGAGTGGTGTCCCATCCACCACCTTCAGCATTCCCTCTCCCCACCCCAGAGACACAGTGGCATCACTGTGTAAAAGGTAAAGGCAGCATTGTCCTACCAGACCATAGGGCTGCTCTCTCATTAGGGAGGAAACTGGAGCCCCTGGAAGAAACCCATGCAGACACTGGGAGAATGTGCAAGTCCCACAGAGACAGTTGTCCAAAGCTGGAATCGAACCTGGGGCCCTGGCAGCAGTGCTAATCACTGAGCCACTGTGCCACCCTAAAATTGTAATTTGATTCACTTCCTCTGATAGCTCATCCCACACATAAACCATTGTCTGAACAAAAATTTTAAAAAATTCCTGAACGCCTTTTTAAAGCCGTTCTGCTGTCACCTTAAAAGGTACCCAGTCTTGAATCGCGTCCCTTCCTGGAAAGGACACCTGCTGTTCACATTACTGATACCAACCCTCCATGATTTGAGAAACATCTAATAAGGTCACTCCTCAGCCTCCTGCGCGCCAGTGAAAGAAGTCGCAGCCTATCCAGCCTCTGCTTATAATTCAAACTATCCATTCCCATCAACATCCTGGTAAATCTGTTCTGAATCTGCTCCAACTACATAATGTCCTCCCAATATCAGCATGACCAGAACTGGACACGGAATTCCAGAAAAGGCCTCCCCATCATCCAAAATAATGTCCCAACTCTTGTACTCAAAGGTCTGAGCAATGAAGGCAAGTGTGCCAAGCACCTTCTTAACCACCCTGTCTACATGTGACAGACGTGAAAGACCCGAACCCCTCGGCCTCTTTGTTCCATATTACTATTCGAGGCCCTGTTTTTAATGAGTGTAAATCTGCCCTCGTTTGTTTTATCAAGATGTAATATTTTGCATTTATTCCAAACCAAAAATTCCAAAAAACCCTGAGCATTAAAGACAGTAGGAGTATACTTAAGAGGGAAATCAGGAGGGCAAAAAGGGGACGTGATAGCTTTGGCAGATAGGGTTTTGAATAATCCCAAGGGTGTTTATAAATACATTAAGAACAAAAGGGTAACTCGAGAGAAAATAGCGCTCTTCAAAGATCAGTAAGGCAGCCTACGTGTGGAGCTGCAGGAGTTGGGAGAGATACTAACTGAATATTTTGCATCAGTGTTTACTGTGGAGAAGGACACGGGCAATATAGAATGTGGGGAAATAGATGTCTACGTGTTGAATATGTCCATCTTACAGAGGAGGACGTGCTGGGTGACTTGTAACCCGTAAAGCTTGGTTATTCCCCAGCACCTGATCAGGTGTACCCTAGAACTCTGTGGGAAGCTGGGTATGAGGGTTGCTGGGCCTCTTGCTGAGATATTTGTATCATCGATTATCACAGGTGAGATGCCGAAAGATTAGAGGTTGGTTAACGTGGTGCCGCTATTTCAGAAAGGTGGTAAGGACAAGCCAGATAACTATCGACTGGTGAGGCTGACATTGATGCTGGGCAAGTTGTTGGAGGGAATCCTGAGGAACAAAATGCATGTGTATTCTGAAAAGCAAGGACTGATTATTGATTGTCAGCATGACTATGTGCGTGGGAAATCTTGTCTCACAAAATTGATTGAGTTATTTGAAGATGTATCAAAGTGGATTGATGAGGATGCAGGAATAGGCCATTGTGCCCTTTGAGTCAGCACCACCATTTATTATGATCATGGCTGATTGTCCACAATCAGTATCCTGTTCCGTAACACTTGATTCCATTATCTTTAACAGCTCTATCCATCTCTTTCTTGTAAGTATCCAGAGACTTAGCCTCCACTGCCTTCTGGGGCAGTGCATTCCATGTGCCCACTTCTCTCTGGGTGAAGACGTTTCTCCTCAACTCTGTTCTAAATGGCTTCCCTTACTTTTAAACTGTGTCCTCTGGTTCTGGACTCACCCATCCTTGGAAACATGCTTCCCGCCTCCAGAGTGTCCAACTCTTTAATAATCTTGTAGGTCTCAATCAGATCCCCCCTCTCAGCCTTCTAAACTCAAGTGTATACAAGCTCAATCGCTCCAATCTTTCAACATATGACCATTCCGCCATTCCGGGAATTGACTTCGTGAACCTACCCAACACTCCCTCAATAGCCACAATGCTCTACCTCAAATGTGGAGACCAAAACTGCACACAATACTCCAGGTAAGGTCTTACCAGGGCCCTGTACAGCTGCAGAAGGACCTCTTTGCTCCTATACTCAATATACAGTGAGATTTCTTCACTACCTGCTGTACCTGCGTGCTTGCTTTCATTGACTGATGTACAAGAACACCTAGATCTCGTTGTACTTCCCCTTTACCAAACTTGACTCCTTTTAGATAGAAATCTGCCTTCCTGTTCTTGCTTCCAAAGTGGATAACCATAGATTTATCCACATTAAACTGCATCTGCTATGCATCCGTCCACTCACCTAGCCTGTCCAATTTAACCTGTATTCTCATAACATCCTCTCACATTCCACCTGCCACCCAGCTTTGTGTCATCAGCAAATTTGCTAATATTACTTTTAATATGTTCATCTATATTATTAATGTATATTGTAAACAGCTGCGGTCCCAGCTCCGAACCTTGTGGTCACTGCCTGCCATTCCGACAGGAAGCGTTTATCACTACTCTTTGCTTCCTGTCAGCCAGCCAATTTTCAATCCAAGTCAGTATATTCCCCTTTGTAAATCCATGCTGACTCTGACGAATCCTATTACCGTTATCCAAATGAGCCATAATTTCATCTTTTATAATTGACTCCAGCATCTTTCTCACCACTAACATCAGGCTAACCGGTTTATAATTCCTTGTTTTCTCTCTCCCACCTTTCTTGAAAAGTGGGACAACATTAGCCACCCTCCAATCTGACTCCAATCCTGATTTTGTCTCTCCCCCTTCGCAAAAGGCTGAACGTCATCCCTCACCAACAGGGCCATCCCACCCCCTCTGCCCATCAGTCTGTCCTTTTGATAGCACTGCACTGCATTTATTTCAGTGCAAGAGGTTTGACAGGGAAAGCAGATGAGCTTAAGATATGGTTTTGAACATGGGACTGCTCATTTGGATAGCGGTAATATAGTGGGTATTACAGAAACGTGGCTTAGGTTGGAAAGAACAGGTAGCTTAATGTTCCAGGGAATAGATGTAAGAGGAAGGATAGAAAGGGGGGATAAGAGAGAAGGTGGAATGGTGTTTGCGATTAGGGATAACATTATTGTTGTGTTTAGGGAGGTTATTCATGGGAGTTCGCCCGGTGAACTTACTTGGTTGGAACTGGGAAATAAGTACAGGATGATCACCTTATTGAGGTTGTCTGTGTGGGTTTCATCCAGGTGCTCTGGTTTCCTCCCACAGTCCAAAGATGTGCAGGTTGGTGGATAATCCAGGCTGAATTGCCTATATTGTTCAGGGATGTGCAGGTTTAGGGGGATTGGCCATGGGAAATTGCCTACAGTGTTCAGGGATGTGTAGGCTAGGTGGATTGGCCATGTGAAATGCAGCGTGACAGGGGTAAGATAGGAGGCTCTGAGGGTCAGTGTGGATGTGATGGGCCGAATGGTATGATTCCACACTTGGGATTCTCTGATGATAATTCTACTAGTTTTAAAATAGTTACAGAAAATAATAGACCAGATCTAAAAGTTGGTGTTCAAAATTGGACAAAGGTGAATTTTGACGGAACAAGGTGAGAACTTTCAATATTTCTTTGCAACCCCCAGGTAAAGGGACGGCTGGAAAGTGGGAACATAAGAACAGAAGGAATAGGAGCAGGAGTAGGCCATCTGGCCCCTCAAGCCTGCACTGCCATTCAATAAGGTCAGGGCTGATCTTTTCATGGCCTCAGCTTCACTTTCCTGCTCCCTCACCATAACCCTTAATTCCTTTCCTGTTTGCAAATTTACATTTTGCCTTAAAGACATTCAAGTTGATAACGTCAACTGCTGCACTCCGCAGGGAATTCCACAGATTCATAACCCTTTAGCTGAAGAAGTTCCTCCTCAACTCTGTCCTAAATCAGATACCCTCTTATTTTGACGCTCTGTTCCCTAGGTTGACCCGCACCCCCAATGGAAATAACCTCCCTGCTTCTATCTTATCTATTCCCTTCTTAATTTTATTTTTTCCAATACAACCTCCCATTCTTCTAAATTCCAACAAGTCTAGTCCCAGTCTATTCAGTCTCTCCACATACACCAACCCTCTCAACTCCTGACTCAAACTAGTGACCCTCCTCTGCACCCCCTCCAGTGTCGGTACATCCTTGCTGAAGTAAGGAGATCAAACCTGTACACAGTACTCCAGGTGTGGCCTCACCAGCACCCTGTACAGCTGCAGCATAACCATCCCTGTAGCAAAGAAGGTCAATAGACCCTTCACCGTCTCTTTTAGTCCCCTGGGATGCATTCCATCACGGCCAGGAGACCCATGTACTTTTGGGCTATTATCTTTCCCAACACTACCTCTTTACTGAGAATGACTGTTTCCATGTCCTCATCTGCCATTGCCTCCATAGGCCTGTGAAAATGAGACAACAAGAGTACATAGACAGAATGTTCCTGATAAGGCCAAGTCTGGTAGGTGCAAAGAATGCTCTGTGTCTAGAGAAATTGAGGGTCTGGTCAAAAAGATGAAGGAGGGATATGGCAGGTGCAGACAGTTGGGTTTGAGTGAATCCCTCGGAGTATAGGGGCAGTAGGAGTACACTTGAGGGAAAACAGGAGGACAAAAAGGATACATGAGATAGCTTTGGGGGGAAAGAGGTTTAAGGACAATCCAAAGAGATTCTACAAAACACTAAGGACAAAAGAGTAACCAGGCAGAGAATAGGGACCCTCAAAGATCAACAAGGCTGTCTGTGGAACCACAGATGGTGGGAGAGATACTATCCGAGGATTTCATGTCAGCTTTTACTGAAAGAGGATATGGAAGCTAGAGACTTTGGAGAAATAAATAGTGATAACTTGACAACTGTCCATATTACAGAGGAGGTTGTACTGGATGTCTTACACATAAAGCTGAGTAAATCTGTGGGACCTGATCAGGTGTATCTCAAATTTTTGTGGGAAGTTAGGGAAGTGATTGCTGGGCCCCTCGCTGAGATATTTCTGTCACAGATAGCCACAGGTGAGGTGCTGCAAGACAGGCACCATTATTTGAGAAAGGTGATGAGGAAAGGCCAGGGAACAATACACTGGTGAGCCTGAAGTTAGTGGCAGACAAGGTGTTGGAATGAATTCTAAAGGACAGGTTTATATGTAATTGGAAAGGCAAGAAGTGATTAGGGATAGTCAGCATGGCTTTGTATAAAAATCACTAACTTGGACTTCAGAAAGACATTCAAAAAGGTTCCACATAACAGACTGGTTAGCGAGTTAGACACCATGGGATGCAAAGAGAACCAGCTATTTGGATACAACTTGGCTGGAAGGTTGGAGACGGAGGGTAGTGCTTTTCGGACTGGAGGCCTGTGATGAGCAATATGGTGTAAAGATCGGTGCTGGGTCCACTGCTTGTCATCATTTATATCAATGATTTCTATGTGAATATATGAGGTATAGTTAGTAGGTTTACAGTAGACATCAAAATTGGAGGTGCACTGGACAGCGAAGAAGGTTACCTCAGAGTACAATGGGACTTCAATCAAATGGGCTGAGGATTGTCAGATCGAGTTTATTTCAGATAAATGTGAGGTGCTCCATTTTGGAAAAGCAAATGAGGGCAGGAATTATACACTTAATGGGAAGGTCCTGGGGAGTGATGCTGTACAAAGAGACCTTGGAGTGCAGGTTCATAGTTCCTTGAAAGTGGAATCATAGGCAGGGTAGTGAAGAAGGTGTTTGGTGTACTTGCCTTACTGGTCAGTGCATTGAGTAGTGGAGTTGGGACGTCATTTTGCGGCTGCACAGCACATTGATTCAGCCACTTCTGGAATTCTGCTTTCAGTTCTGGTCTCTCTGCTATCGGAATGATATTGTGAAACTTGAAAGGGTTCAGAAAAGATCCACAAAGATGTTGCCAGGGTTGAGGGTTGAGCTATATAGGTAGATGGTGAATAGGCTGGGGCTGTTTTCCCTGGAGCATCGGATACAATTGTGAGGGGCATGGATAGAGTGAAATCCCAGGGTCTTATTCCCAGGATATGTGAGTCCAAAGCTTGGGGGCACAGGCTTCACGTGTGAGGGAAAAGATTTAAAAGGGAAATAAGGGGCAATGTTTCTAGCTGAACATGGTACGTGTATGGAATGAGCTGCCAGAGGAAGTATGGAGGCTGGTACAATTACCCAATTATGCCTTTGAGATGTTGTATGTGATTAGCAAAAGTTTAGAAGGATATAGGCCAAGAGCTGGCATATGGGATGAGATTAATTTAGGATATCTGGTCGGCATGGACAAGTTGGATCGAAGGGTCTGTTTCTCTGCTGTATATCTTTATGGCACTACTAAAATTAAGATGGGTTTCTCTTTTATGGAGAGTTAGCAGAAGATCAGATAATTCTCCTTGGAGATGAGGTTAGGCAGTGATTTCGACCAGGAGCAGATTTGTTTCCAGGATATTTAATTTACAGAGAGACGGAGAAATTATTAACGTCACAATTTTTAGTAACTACCTTCAGGTAACTGGCAAATAATGCAGGTTAAAAATGTGAAGATTATTTTACTCATTAAGTTCTGAGCATCTGGAACAGTTTGACTGACAGCTGGATGCAGATTCAGTAGTTATTATCAAAACAAATTTGGAATTTAACTTTTTTAAGGAAGGATTTGGAGGGCTACAGAAAATGGGAGGTGAGTTGGGATAGACTGGCACCATCTCCAGAGGGGGAGAGTACAGCCCCAATGGGCTGAATAGCCCCAAACCCCTGTGCTCTGTGTTACTGCCCCATTCACTGTGAATGATGAAGCTCATCCCAAGGCAAAGTCATAGAAACCTACAGCATGGAATTAGACCCTTTGGTCGAACTGGTCCATGCCGACCAGATATCCCAACCTAATCTAGTCCCATTTGCCAACATTTGGCACATATCCCTCTACACCCTTCCATTTCACATACCATCCAGATGCCAAATGGTGTAATTGTACCAGCCTCCACCACCTTCCCTGAACAGAAGATTCCATACACGCACCAATCTCGGAGTGAAAAAAGTTGCCTCTAGGGTCCCTTTTAAATCTTTCCCCTCTCACCTTAAACCTACACCCTCTCGTTCTAGACTCCCCCACCCCAGGGAAAAGATCTTGTCTATTTTTCCCATCCATACTCCTCAGGATTTTATAAAGGTCTATGAGGTCACCCCTCAGCATCCGCTGCTCTTGGGAGGAGCCCACTCATGTCACAATGGGGCCCGGGTGATTGACAGCAGCTTCAGACCAATAGGAGAGTTGGCGTGATCCTCCAGCCAATGGGAGTGAATTGGGGTGGGTCCAGCAGGCCAACACGTGGTCATGAGCTGTGCAGGCGCAGTGTCACGGTGAGGGGTGACCCACTGAGTGTGAAGGAAGTGGGAGAGACTGCAAAGTCTGGGGAAGAAATTGAGCTATTGTGGACTGGGAAGGTTTATAAACGCACGGTTTTAGGCTGCTAGACCTGAATTAGAAATTCCTGGTAAATTAGAACCAAAAGAACTGCGGATGCTGTAAATCTCACACAATAACCAAAAGGTACTGGTAAAGCTCAGTAGGTCTGGCAGCATCTCAGGAGCAAGAGAATCGACGTTTTGGGCATATTCTTTTAATCAGGAATGCCTGGATTGGAGGGGGAAAGGGGAGTAGTAAGAGGGATGAGCAATAAATAAGAGGGATGTGTGGGGTTGGTGGGAAGGGAGCTAGGAAGGCAATAGGTAGATGTACGTGGAGGGTAATGGAGAGAGGGTGGAGTGGATAATTGGAAAGGAAGATTGACAGGTGGGACAGTTCAAGAGGGTGGTGTCGAGTTGGAGGGTTGGATCTGGGATAAGGTTAGGGAGGGGAGATGAGGAAACCTTGATTCTGTGGTTAAAGGGTCCCAATGTGGAAGATGAGGTTTGCTTCCTCCAGGCGTCGGGTGGCTGGGATTTGGTGGTGGAGGTGGCCCAGGACTTGCATATCCTTGGAGGAGTGGGTGGGGAAGTTGAAGTGGTCGGCCACAGGATGGTGGGGTTAGTTGGTGCATGCATCGCAGAAATGTTCCTTGAAACATTCCGCAAGTTGGTGTCCTGACTCCCCAGTGGAGAGGAGACCACGTCGAAAGCAAAGGCCATAATAGGTGAGGTGTTTGGATGTGCAGGAAAATCTCTGCTGGACGTGGAAGGGTCCTTTGGAGGTGAGGGGGGAGGTGTGGGCACAGGTTTTACACCTCTTGCATTGGCAAGTGAAGGGGCTGAGAGTGGGGTTGTTGGGGAGCATGGATCTGACTAGGAATTCACAGGGAATGGTCTCTGTGGAATGCTGAAAGGAATGGAGAGGGAAATATACCTCTGGTGGGATCTGATTGTAGGTGGTGGAAATGGCGGAGGATGATGCGTTGTATCTGGGTGGAAGGTGAGAACTGGGGGATTCTATACTTGCTGTAGTTGGAGAGGTGTGGTATAATGGCAGAGGTGTGGCAAGTGGTGGAGATACATTGGAGAGTATTGTTGACCACATGGGAGGGGAAATTGCAGTCCTTGAAATACGGGTGTTTTGGTATGTTCTGGAGTGTTCTGCCAGTTTGCATCAAGCTTCACTAGAACACTGCAGTAAGCATGAGACAGAGATGTTGGCCAGGGAACAGACTTGTGTGTTAAAGAGCAGGCAACTGGAAGCTCGGGGTCTGTTTTGCAGCAGAATGTAGATCATCAGCTGCCATTTCCACCACCTCCACTGAGATGCTGCCAGACACAGATTCCTGTCCCCTCCATTAACAGCTATGCACCCTCCCAGCCAGATTGTTATCCAGTTCTTTGTCTTTCCAAATGTTACTGTCTCTTTTGGGCTCCATCCCCACCTATTATTTACTCTTTAACCTCTATCTCCTGCAGTCCAAAGATATGCAGGTTCGGTGAATTGGCCCAACTAAATTTCCCTTAGTGTTCAGGGATGTAGAGGTTAGGTGCATTAATCAGGGGAAATGTAGAATAATAGGATTGGGGAATGGGTTTGGTTGAGAAACTCTTCAGAGGGTGGGTGTGGACTTGTTGGGCCGAATGGCTTGTTTCCACACTGTAGGGATTCTAATTTTCCCAGCAGTTGTCGGTTCTGAGGAAGGGTCACTGGACCTAAAATGACCCTTGATGTGTGCAGGAGGAGGAAACGGGAAAGGGGAGTTGGATCAGTTTAGGCTGGGAGGGTTTAATTACACTCTGTACAGGTAGTTAGGCCTGAATTAGAAACTCTTGGTCCCACATTTACAGCAAATGGGAAAATGGCAGTGGCCCTCAGGTCCTGGGTTATGGCCGCCTTCTTTATTTGGGGCAAGGTACAGCAAGGCACATGGACATGTCCTCTTCCTGGGTGGGGGGGCGGGGTGATTGAAAGAGGAGCATTTACACATCAAACACATACCAAGAGAAATTTTTGTCTTTACTGTTCAGCCTGCACTGACTGTGAGTTTTGTTTTATGAATTCATTTTATAGGATATTAATTGAGAATAATTGAGACAGGGATCTCAAAAGCAATTTTCTATTGTCCGCAGGGTCATCAGGATCTGAATATCATTGACATTTAACTGTGGAAGGAGAAAGATGTGTCTGTTCTGTCTGTGGGCAAGTATCTGTTTTTTTTTCAAGCAAAAAGCAGAAAGATGTTCAAATTTGTGGTTGGATCACCCTTGGGGTTTGTGCTCAATTCTGGGCCCTGCAGCTGAGGAAGGTGTTATTGGCCCGAGAGGGAGCACAGATTTATCCAAATTACACCTCATCTCTTTATAGGAACTGTCAGATTTAGACCCAATCACCCACTTCATGATGTTAACCTGTAAACTCCTCATTTTCAATTCCCTGCAAACTTCTCATTAAAATTCCTTATGGACTCAAATTCCAGCACCATTTCAGGTGGAATGTTCCAGGTTCTGACAACTGTCTGTTCATCCAGAAACTGCTGAAGTCCTTGTTGACTCTGGGATTACAAAGGGCTGAATTGAGAGATGAGATGCTGTTCCTGAGCTCCCATTGAGATGCATTGGAACAGTACAGGAGGCTAGGCAGTGTAGGTGTGAGTAGACAATGAAAATGATAGGGCTGCACTGTGGGTGCTGCTTGGCTCAATGACAGTGTTTTGGAGCTGGGTGTAAACAGAGCGAGGAGAGACGGGGTGAATGTGAACTACAGCTTCAGTTTTAGTGCAGGCCATTCAGAAATCACATAGTCCCACTGGGAACAGCCAAGTTGTAAGCGATACCTGCTGAGTTTGTTTTTAAACAGTTTTTAAAGTATAAAATGTCAGCTTAAGTAAAGATCGTGGCTTTTGATTATAATCGAAATGTTTGAAGAGAAGGAAGGTTGCTAGCTCATTTAAATTCTCCTAATGGGAGTAACTAACTGAAACTAGAGAGACGTTGTTACTGGAGACCTCAGACCCGTGGTGTGGTCCTCTTGTACAATGTGGGACTTAAGGGACACTTCCAATCTCCCTGACGGCTATGTGTGCAGGAAGTGTGTCCATCTGCAGCTACTGGGGGAAACTGCTTTTCAGACTTGGAGCTGTGAGTGGACTCACTGTGGAGCAATATTGAGAATGTTATGGACAGCACAGTTAGTGAGTTAGTCACACTGCAGGTGAGGGTTACACAGGCAGAAAGGGAATGGGTGACCATCAGATCAAGTAAAAGGCTCAGGAAGGAAGTGCAGGACTCCCCAGTGATCATTCCCCTTCTCAAACAGATATTGTGCACCGCTTGGGATTCTATAAGGGGGAAACAGGTGGGGTGGACTCTTGGGAAATCAGCAACAGCCAGGTTCATGACACCACAAATAGCTCCGCTGCACAGAACTGGAGGAAGGAGAATGGCAGAGCTATAGTGACAGGGGATCCAATAGTCAGGGTCAGAGACAGGCGCGTCTGTGACCACAGACATGAATCCAGGACAGTGGAATTGAACCCAGGTCCATTTATTGAACCCAGGTCCATTTATTGAACCCAGGTCCATTTATTGATAAGTGCACTTGACCACCCTGAAACTGTACTTTCCAGGGACTGTGCACTTGTTCTGAGCCCTTCAGGCGGATTTAAGAGGACAGAGAGAAAACAGGAACAGGGTTGTGTTGTAGATCTACAAAATAACAGTCACACTCTGCCCTCGGTCTCTCCCCCCTGTCTCCCACCCCCAATCGTGCCTCCTCCCCAAAGTAGGGAAAAGACCTTGTGTATTTACCCTATCCATGCCCATACTGATTTTATAAACCTCTATAAGGTCACCAATCAGCATCTGACACTCCAGGGAAAACAGTGTATTTATACTCTCCCTGCAGCTCAAATCCTCCAACCCTGGCAACATGCTTGTAATACTTTGCTGACCCCTTTCAAGTTTCACAATATTGTTTTGATAGGAAGGAGACCAGAATTGCATGCAATATTCCAAGCGTGACCTAACCAATGTCCTGTACAGCTGCAATATGTCCTCCCAAATCCTGTACTCAGTGCTCTGATCAATAAAGGAAAGCATACTAAATACCTTCTTCGCTATCCTATCTACCTGCGATTCTGCTTTAAAGGAGCTATGAACCTGCATTCCAAGGTCTCTTTGTTCAGCAGCACTCCCGAGGACCTTACCATTAAATTTATACACCCTGCTAATATTTGCTTTTCCAAAATGCAGCACCTCACATTTATCTAAATTAAACTCCATCTGCCAGTCCTTAGCACATTCAACCATCTGATCAAGACCCTGTTGTAATCTGAGGTAATCCTCTTCACTGTCCACTACACCTGCAATTTTGGTGTCATCTTACTAATATTTCCTATATTCACATCCAAATCATTTATAAACATTATGAAAATTAGTGGATCCAGCACTGATCCTTTGTGATACCCCACTGGTCACAGGCCTCCAGTCTGAAAAGCAACCTTCCACCACCACCCTCTGTCTTCTACCTTTGAGCCAGTTTTGTATCCAAATGGCTAGTTCTCTCTGTATTCCATGTAACTTTGCTAACCAGTTTCCCATGGGGAACCTTGTTGAACGCCTTACTGACAACCATGTAGATCATTTCCACCGCTTTGCCCTCATCAATCCTCTTTATTGTTAGTTCAAAAAAATTGACTCAAATTCATGAGACGTGATTTCTCACATACAAAGCCATTATTAATATCCAGGACTTAACTCTGTACATTGGGGTCTGTGTCACCCAGTTATGGGTGTTAATGTTCTGAATAAAGTTCACGTACACCAGCTTTGTGTTAGTGACTGTGTGTTGAGTCTTGTTAATATCACCAACACAGGTGAGTTCCTTTGGAAAGACAGTCCCTATATCCCTAACCCCGCTCTCATCCCCACCGGACAGTAAGTAGGAGGAGCTCATGGAGATTTCATGTGAGTGAGAATGAGAAAATCTTCCCTTATTTCCACTAGCCCACCAGGAAATTGTGGTAGTGTCCTTACCTCTGGACCAGCAGGATCGGGTTCAGAGTTGAGTAACAGCATCTTTGAGGAGGCTGATTGGAAAACGTGCCCCAGTTGCCAGGCCATACTGTCTCCCAGCTGTCCCTGCCTGAGCCTCTAAACAGAACCTTCCTGTAGTTTCTCTCCTGTCAGACCGTCCCATTGCTCAGTTTGTCCAGGATCCTGTCCTGCTGCTGCACTGCTCCTGTCCGTCACTGACCTGTCTATTTCCCCAGTGTCCTCCACATAGGTTCATTATTTACAATCCCATAGTCCCAGTCCTCCAGCCCCACTCCCTCCACCCTATTGGGCAGCAGCTGTTGTCAATCACCCAGGCTCCTGTGTGATCTGGAGCATGCTCTATAGGAGGGGATACCAATGCACAGGCGTAGTGCTGGCCAATTGTTGGCATACGTGCAGTATGGGTCAGTGCCAGGGAGGCTGTGGGTGTGTGGGATTAATCTGTCATTGGCAGCTCCCTCCCTTCCTCCCTCTGGGAACAGGACCCAAGGGAATGGTATCGTGATAAGTGGTCAGCATATCAGTGGGGGAGCATTTTGCAGAAAGTTATCAGAAATCGGGTGAAGATTCAGGAATGTTATGGAAAGGAACATTCATTTTCTTTCATCCAGATATGATTTGGCCAGTGTGTGCAGGATTGTTCTCATCAAAGGATCGGTGTGGGGGAAATAAATAAGAGGTTCCAGATTGGGGAAAAAAATCAGTGTGGGTCTGACCAGGAAGGACACCCTGAGAGGTGGGGGGAGGATTCACCAACACCCGGGAGGCTTCGAGTCAGACTCATTGATTTGATTAGATTAGATTTCCTACAGTGTGGAAACAGGCCCTTCGGCCCAACCAGTCCACACCGACCCTCAGAAGAGTAACACACCCAGACCCCTTTCACTCTGACTAATGCATCTAATACTATGGGCAATTTAGCCTGGCCGATTCACCTGACCTGTGCATTTTTGGATTGTGGGAGGAAACCGGAGCACGCGGAGGAAACCCACGCAGACACGCAGTCGCCCAAGGCTGGAATCGAACCTGGGACCCTAGTGCTGTGGGGCAGCAGTGCCATCGTGCCACACCTTTGTTTTGGTTCTTAGTCTGCAGGCAGGAGCTAGGAAACTGAATTCAACGAGAGGAGAGAATATGAGAACTGGGTGTGGAGGAAAGGAGTGAGGGGGTTGTTTTGGATTTCAGTTCACAGAAGAGAGAAATTATGCGACTGAGATTTAAAGTTTTGGGGGAACAAAGAAACTACAATTTAATCCTATAATTGTCTTCTGAATTTCCATCCTGTGTGTTAACGGTGGTGACTTGTTTTCTCTGTTGTAGAGTATTGAAAGGGTGGATTTGTGGATGAAAAATTTAAATTGAACTTCCTGTTCCATTTTGATAGTTACTTGATCCGTGCCGATCTGAATATCATTGGCCATTTCATGTGGAAGGAAAGGTGTGTATTCTGTCTGTGGGCGAATATTTCAAATGTCAGTGTGTCTGGAAAAAATTACCAAGACACGGCCAAGTCCATGTTAGCGTGGTGACTGTGAAGAGAGATTTCATTTGTTGTTAAAAGTCTGAAAAAACATGGCACATTTCCCAGGAACAATAAAGTTGCATATTTGTTTTGTATGAGGACAAGTTTTTAATTAACCATGCAACCAGAAAGACACAAGGATACCTGCACCATGGAACAAACTGAAAACGGGATTGTTTGAAGGAGTTAATTATCGATCATGGTTTGTAACCCATTGGCGTTGTCACGTCGGTTCCAGTGCCGTGGGGAAACACTGGAAATGTGATGGATGCAGTGTAGGTTTCAGTTATTAAACTGGAAAAAGGGCAGAAGAAATTTACAAGGATGATGCCAGGGCTCAGGGGTCTGAGTTATAGGGAGAGGTTGGACAAGCGAGGATTTCTTTTTGTTTAGAGCAGAGGAAACAGAGGAGGGATGTTTTCTGGAAGTCTATAAGACCATGAGAGGCTTGGGTAAGGTGAATGCACTCAGTCTTTTTCCCAGGGAATCAAGGAGTGGAGGGCATCAGTTTAAGGTTAGAGGAGAATTTATGAAAGGGAACCTGAGGGGCACCTGTTTTACACAGAGGGTGGTATGTATATGGACTGAGCTGCCAGTGGAAGTGGTTGGGGTGGGTACATTAACAACATCTAAAAGACATTTGGACAAATACATGGATAGGAAAGGGTCAGAAGCAGAATCACCCTGTAGCACAGCATTTCAACTCCCCTCCCACTCCACCGAGGATATGCAGGTCATTGGACTCATCCACCGCCAAACCACAACAACGCGACGGTCGGAGGAGGAGCGTCTTATCTTCCGACTGGGAACCCTCCAACCACAGGGGATGAACTTGGACTTCACCAGTTTCTTCATCCCCCCTCCCCCCACCTTGTCTCAGCCGAATCCCTCCAGCCCGGCACCGCCTTCCTGACCTGCAGTCTTCTTCTTGACCTCTCCGCCTCCACCCTACTCCGACCTATCACCTTCACCTTGACCTCTTTCCACCTATCACATTTCCAACGCCCCTCCTCCAAGTCCCTCCTCCCTACCTTTTATCTTCTCCTGCTGAACACTCTCTGCTCATTTCTGAAGAAGGGCATGTGCCCGAAACGTCGAATCTTCTGTTCCCTAGATGCTGCCTGACCTGCTGTGCTGTTCCAGCAATAAAGTTTCAGCTCAGAAGCAGATGGGCCAAGTGCAGGGAAATGGGGTTCGCATGAATGGACATTCTGGTCAGCATGGGCCAGTTTGGGCCAAAGGCCCTGTCTCTGCTGTAGGACTCTGACTCCAAGTATATTTAGTATTTCTCCCACTATCTCTGGTAGCACCCTGGGATGTAATCCATCAGGGCAAGAGACTTGTCTACCTTTAGCTCCATTAGCTCTAACTCTCTTGTGATAATGGTTGTTTCTTGGTCCTTACCTTCCTCAGTCAATTACTGGCATGTTCTTCATATCCTCCACTGCTGTGTACTCATATTCCTGAACCCTGCTGGATAGGAATAACTGGGCACAGAACTCTGACAGGTCTTCTTTGATGAGACATGGCAGTTACCTGGATAGTGCACATGCAGAACACCTCCAGGCATTATCAGGTAACTCCCCGCCTGTCCGATGTGCCGCTCCCATTCTTATATCTTTGTGGTTTGTGATTTTGAATGGAGGCTGTCTCTCAGTATTATCTCCATGGCAACGGCAGTTAAAAAGTTGAGTTCAGCTCAACACTTTGTGGTTAAACCACATACTCCTCCCCCACACCCCTGTGGCTCAGTCAGGTATCTAGTTCAGTTTCAGTGGGGCTGTCTGTCAGGATTCTGATGTGGAGGAGCAGGTGTTGGAGCGGGGTAGGCAAAGGTAAAAACCACACATCACCAGGTTATAGTCCAACAGGTTTATTTGGAAATACAGGCTTTTGGAGTGTGCTGTGAGTTTTAACTTGGTCAGGATTAACTTGGCTTGGAAAAGTAGACTCCAAGGCAAGAGTGTAAATGATATGTGGAGCTTGTTCAAGGAGCAACTATTGAGTGTCCTTGATAATTATGTACCTGTCAGGCAGGGAGGAAAGGGTCGTGCGAGGGAGCCGTGGTTTAATAAGGAATTGGAATCCCTTGTTAAATGGAAGAGGGCGGCCTATCTCAAGATGAGACGTGAAGGTTCAATTGGGGCGATTGAGAGTTATAGGGTAGCCAGGAAGGACCTGAAGAGAGAGCTAAGAGCAGCAAGGAGGGGACATGAAAGGTCCTTAATCGGTAGGATTAGGGAAAACCCTAAGGCTTTCTATAGGTATGTTAGGAATAAAAGAATGACTAGGTCCAGTCAAGGATAGTAGTGGGAAGTTGCGTGTGGAGGCGGAAGAGATTGGGGAGACACTGAATGAATACTTTTCTTCAGTATTTACTCAGGAACAGGGCATTGTCGTCGATGTGAATACTGAGTCACAAATAAGTAGAATGGATGGCTTTGAGGTATGTAGAGAAGAGGTGTTGGAAATCCTGGAAAAGGTGAAAATAGATAAGTCCCCTGGGCCTGATGGCATTTATCCTAGGATTCTCTGGGAAGCAAGGGAGGAGATTGCAGAGCCAATGGCCTTGATTTTTATGTCCTCTTTGTCTACAGGAGTAGTGCCAGAAGACTGGAGGATAGCAAATGTGGTTCCCTTATTCAAAAAGGGGAGTAGGGATAACCCTAGTAACTATAGGCCGGTGAGTCTCACTTCTGTTGTGGGCAAAGTCTTAGAGAGAATTGTAAGGGATAGGATTTATGCACATCTGGATAGGAATAATGTGATCAAGGATAGTCAGCATGGTTTTGTGAAGGGCAGGTCGTGCCTCACAAACCTTATTGAATTCTTTGAAAAGGTGACGAAGGAGGTTGATGAGGGGAAAGCGGTAGATGTGGTATATATGGATTTTAGTAAGGCGTTTGATAAGGTTCCCCATGGTAGGCTACTGCAGAAAATACGGAGATTGAGGGTGAGTTGGAGGTTTGGATTAGGAATTGGCTGGATGGAAGAAGACAGAGGGTAGTAGTTGATGGCAAAGTTTCTTCATGGAGTGCTGTCACTAGCGGTGTTCCGCAAGGATCTGTTTTGGGACCATTGCTGTTTGTCATTTTTATAAATGACCTGGAAGAGGGGTTAGAAGGTTGGGTGAGCAAGTTTGCGGATGATACGAAAGTCGGAGGAGTTGTTGACAGTGAGGAAGGATGTGGCAGGTTACAGCAGGATATAGAGAAGCTGCAGAGCTGGGCAGAAAGGTGGCAAATGGAATTCAATGTAGCTAAGTGTGAGGTGATTCACTTGGGGAAGAATAACATTAAGATGGGGTACTGGGCTAATGGTCGGATACTTGGTAGTGTGGATGAGCAGAGGGATCTTGGTGTCCATGTACACAGATCTCTGAAAGTTGCCACCCAGGTAAATAGTGCGGTGAGGAAGGCATATGACGTACTGGCTTTTATTGGTAGAGGAATTGAGTTCCGGAGTCCTGAGGTCATGATGCAGTTGTATAAGACTCTGGTGCGGCCGCATCTGGAATATTGTGTGCAGTTTTGGTCGCCATACTATAGGAAAGATGTGGAGGCACTGGAACGGGTGCAGAGGAGGTTTACCAGGATGTTGCCTGGTATGGAAGGAAGATCGTATGAGGAAAGACTGAGACACTTGGGGCTGTTTTCATTAGAGAAAAGAAGGTTTAGGGGTGACTTGATTGAGGTGTACAAGATGATTAGGGGGTTAGATAGGGTTGACAGTGTGAACCTTTTCCCGCGTATGGAGTCGGGTATTACAAGGGGGCATAGCTTTAAATTAAGGGGGGGTAAATATAGGACTGAAGTTAGGGGTAGGTTCTTCACTCAGCGATTCGTAAGTTCATGGAATGCCCTGCCAGTAGCAGTGGTGGACTCTCCCTCTTTATGGGCATTTAAGCGGGCATTGGATAGGTATATGGAGGATAGTGGGTTAGTATAGGTTAGGTGGGCTTGGATCGGCGCAACATCGAGGGCCAAAGGGCCTGTACTGCGCTGTATTCTTCTATGTTCTATGTTCTATCTCTATGGTAACAGTTAAGTGCTTCAACAATTACAGAGGCCATATGTTCCCCACATAATAGGTTCCCCTCTAGCAGTGTTAACTGCTATTCTGGCCCTGGGGATAGCTGCTCATCACTTTTCTCCCCCAATCCCATCTAGCTTTCTGTTGATCTTTAAAGTTTTTCTCATCTCCTAGTTTCTCCTTGGTCTTTGCCAATTTGTATGCTTCCAATTACAATTTGATAGACTCCCTTATTTCCTTAGCCACCCATGGCAGATTACTCCTTTTCCTACAGTCCTTCCTTTTCACTGATATATACTTTTGCTGAGCAGTTTGAAAAAATTCTTTGGTATTCCTCCAATGTCTGTCAACTCTCCCACCCTAAAGTCTTTGCTTCCAGTCTACATTAGCCAACTCCTGCCTTATTCTATTGTAGTCTCCATTGTTTAAGCACAGGATCTTGGGATTGGATTTAATCTTCCCGCTTTCCAACTGTATTCTAAATTCAACCATACTTAACACAAGTCTTTTATCAGATTACGAGGTGAGGCGATGTTACCTGGGTGTTTTGGTTTTCATAGTCAGAGACCTTGGCTTTGTAACAAAGTACAGGATAGATATTCTCAACAGAGTATTCTAAACAATGTGAATGTACTACACAGTCTAAAACCATAAATATCTGTCTCCCCTCAGTTTACATGATTTGGAGATGCCGGTGTTGGACTGGAGTGTACAGAATTTAAAAAATCACACAACGCCAGGTTATAGTCCAACAGTTTTAATTGGAAGCACACTAGCTTTCGGAGTGTCGCTCCTTCATCATGATCCAATTGTTGTGTGATTTTTAAGTCAGCTCAGTTTAAAATTGCAAAATTATTATCTCCAACATACTTCCTCTATCTAAGTTTGGAACGCTAATCCACCTGACTATCCTGCTTTTTCCGAAAATCTCCTTTGGTGAAGGTGGTGGGTTTTGGATTCAGCTTCCCAGTTATTACCGTAAGAAGATAAGCACTGGGCCCAGGAGAGGCAATGCAGCCCTTCGAACCAGCTCCACCATTTAATATGATGATGATTGAGTTCACCTCGGTTTCAGCTGGATTTTCTTGCCTGCTTTCTCTCACCCTTCATCTCATTGCAAATTCAACATCTCTATCTCTTCACTAAATTTGCTCATTGTCCTGGCATTCACCGCATTTTGAATAGGGAATTCCACAGATTCACAGCACATTGAGATAGGTACATTCTTCTTCATGAGAATGGAATAGAATCAGTACAGTGCAGAAACAGGGTACTCGTCCATGGAGTCCACACCAACCCTAATGAGCATCCCATTCAGACTCACCCATTCCCTGTATGTCCCATGGTTAATGGCTTAACCTGCACAGGCATGGACACTGTGGGAATTTAGCATAGCCAATCCACTTAACCTGCACATCTTTGGACTGTAGGATGAAACTGGAGCACCCAGAGGAAACCCGCACAGACACGGGGAGAATGTGTAAACTCCACACAGTCACCTAAGGCTGGAATCAAATCCAGGTCCCTGATGCGGTGAGTCAGCAATGCTAACCATTGAGCCACCTCTGCTTAAAACCTGCTCCTCCTATTAACTACCTCATGCCCCAGTTAGCTGAATCTATATTCCTTACATCAGAAAATCAGGTTGTGGAAGCAGATGTCTCAGTAAAACCCAGTGACAGTCCATATATTCTGTGTGTCTGAATGGGGATCCTATACACAACACCCTCCAGTCCACACTTTTCAATCACTTTCCAGAGACAGGGCTCCAGTGGCTTCACGGGGACTAAAACTCCCACAATACCTGAAGCAGGGCCCATATGTGTGTGGGGAAACCCGGCACTGTACATGTACAGAATGTGAGCGGGTTTTCGAGCATGTGCTTTGGGTAAGTATACTTTGCAGAAAGTATTTCACACTGTGATTAGCTGGAGGAGGAATGTATCTACTCATAGTATTGATCTGTTGGGGGAGGGGGTCAAAGTGTCACTACACCCATGTAGGATCATTCTCCATCCCCAATTCATTGAAATGGTGGGAATCAACTAATGGGGAACTAAGAAGGATGTGACCCATTCTCCCAGACTGAAGGTTCCTCTTCTGTCCAGGATCTGCCACCTCCCTGTCTGTTCCCTTTTGTTTCATTCTGCTGTTACATTATTGACTTGCAGCAACTGAAGGGAAAGGAAGTGAACCCAGAAAGGGTGCAGAGTCTAACCAGGGACGGGAAGTGGTGGCATGGATCTGTTTATCAGCAACTCCATGAGAATGCGGAGGATGTACATTAGGGGATAGTAGAGTTAGAATGGAGGGAGAGCGGAAGTGGGCTGGAGGGTTACAGCTTCGGGGGAAGAAAGGGGAAAAAGATATTCCAGAGAAACTAGAATTGTCTGCTCTGAATTTCTAATCTGTACATATTCCTTTATACAGGGTGCTAGATGGTGAAGATTTGCAACTGAAATCTCAGAATCATGTGCAGATCGTGATCAAGTTAACCAGCATTTGAAGAACCAAAGATGGAGAATAACTCGGCCAAAATCCTGCAACACTCTCCTCACAGAATTGTCCGTCTCTCTGCGCCAAATAGACTGTGGATGGTACAAGACAGCAGTAGTTACCATCTTCTGAAGGGTAACTAGAGATGGGGAATAAATGCTGGCTGAGCCAGTGATGCCCATATCCTGGAAATGGGTTCTATCTCTAGTTGCTGAACCCCGGTTGATGTTACTGCAGGATGATGAGGGACGCTGAGTGCATCCTCCAGGAGGCAGCACCATCACATTACCCCTGCCTTCACCCACACAATAACACAGCAACGTCACTGGAACAAAAGGCAGTGAAGCCCAAGGAGGACTTAGATATAGTTCTTCGAGGTAAAGTCATCAAAGGGGATTGGAGCACAGCAGGAACAGGAGACTGAGCTGGATGGTCAGCTGTTTCCCATTGAATGGTGGAGCAGGATTGAAAGGCTGAATGGCCTCCTCCTGCTGCTATCTCCCAGGTATGTATATAGTCATGGAGCCCGGGTAGGAAGGAGTAGGCAGGGATTATCCAGGAGATTCTCCAGGATTTCCACAACAGTTTTCAGTGAGAGATGGTTTGATGGATTTTATTTAACATTTATCTTTAACACAAGGTTTATAAATTTTGGTTTAAAATGTTGTAAAAGCTTTTTGCACAGCAAATAAAATTAAAGAAAATAAATTGAACTGTCTGAATATAACAGTTTTAAAGCTTTCAACCTTTTGTAAAACAAAATCCTGTCTATTCCCGGACACCATCACTTTCCAGCTACTCGAACTCCAGGGAAATATTCCCTCCCTGTCTGAGGTTTGATTTAACAGCTTTTCAGTTCTCATTCTGTGAGCTATGAAGCGTTCTTTTTCCCCCATTTCTCCGACCCAGAAATGTGAGCACAGCAACCTTCCAATCATCAAAATCATCATTATGTCATTTTGCTTTTGGTTAACATATGCAATGCAAAAGTGAGGACTGCAGATGCTGGAAACCAGGGCCTAGATTAGAGTGGTGCTGGAATAGAGGTTTGCCAAAACGTTGATTTTCCAGCTCCTCGGATCCTGCCTGACCTGCTCTGCTTTTCCAGCACCACTCTAATCTAGACATATAATCACCAGCAGTAAACCATTTGTGTAACCAATTGAACATTTCCAAACAAAGCCCATTACGGGCCAAGCAAACCATTACAAGTGACAGAGTGAGAAGGGACTAAATCAAAGTAGAGTTGTGGGAAGGGGGGCAGCAGTGGAGATAAAGCACTATATCCCCTGCGGTGCCCACCTCTAAAGGCATCGAGAGCATTGACACACACCACATGCTCCTTCTGCAAGGACACCCTGCTGTGTAGCCTTTATCCTCAATCATAGAATAGAATCCTGACAGTGTGGAAGGAGAGCATTGGCCCATCAAACCCCACCGACCATCTGAAGAACATCACGCCCAGAGCAGTCCATTCCTGTAACACTGCATTTCCCATGGCTGATCCCCCTAGTCTGCACAATCCTGGATCCTGTGGTCAATTTAGCACGACTGATCCACCTAACCTGCACATCTTTAGCATGTGGGAGGAAACCAGAGCACCTGGAGGGGACCCACACTGTCATGGGGAGAATGTGGGAACTCCACACAAGCTGTTGACCAAGGCTGGATTACAATCACAATTTGAATCAAAACAGATGATCGCTGCTCCTTGTCACATTGCTGTTTGTGGAGACTTACTGCCCAGAGAGACATCCTGAGGTTCAGAAAGTGGCAACGTAAGTTCAGTCACCTCCAGTCCAGTTAATGTGGTTAACAACAACATCAATACTCCAGCAGTGTCATCATGTACAAGGTCCTGTCCTGTCTCTGATGGACAGTAACATCAGAATCAGAGTCCTGCAGTCCACACGGAGCAGGTGGATGACCACTTCCCTGTGAGCACTCACTGGTCTCTCAATCGTGTTGAAGATGGAGCAAATCCCATGTCACACAGAGGGGTGAACAGCTCCTACCCAGTGTGAACCCGCTGGGGTCTCGGGGGCAGGATGAATCACTGAATCCCTTCTCCCACACTGAGCATCGGAATGAGCTCTCCCCGGTATGGGCTCACTGGAGTCTCGGGGCAGGATGAATCACTGAATCCACTCTCACACACTGACCATCTGAATGGCCTCTCCCCCTGTGTGGGCTCACCAGGGACTCAGCAGGTGGTACATTTGAGTGAATCTCTCCCCACACACTGGGAACAAGCGAATGATCTTTCCCCAGAGTGAGCTCACTGGTGTTTAAGCAGGCCAGAGGACTGAGTGAATGCTTTCCCAGACACTGAGCAGGTGAATGGCCTCTCCCCGGTGGGAATGCACTACTGTCTCCGCAGGAGGGGGATTTGAATGAATCTTTTCTCACACATGGAGCAGGTGAAGGGTCTAAATCCGCTGTGCTATCTCTGGTGCCTCAGCAGATTGTAAGATCGAGTAAATCCCTTCCCATACGTGGGGCAGGTGAACGGCCTCTCCGCAGTGTGATTGTGTCGGTGTGTGTCCCACTGGGAGGGGTAAGTGAATTCCTAATTCTGATTGAGTACATCCTCCTGTTTTCTCAGTTGTTATTGACAATCTCATTCCCCTCGCACCAGAACCTGTTCCAGTGTGACAGAAACAGCAGAATGGTGAGCTGTAGCTGGTCACCTGACTGGACACGAACGGTTCACTCTCCACAGATGCTGCCAGACCTACTGAATTTTTCCAGCAATTTCTGATTTTGTTTCTGATGTCCCAGCATTTGCAGATGTTTAGTTTTACAATACTCATCTTGTGTGTTGCAGAGGAGTTTATTGATGAAATTAGAGGGTTTTGAAAGTTGTACGTTAGGTCACACATCAGCTATGATCATCCTGAATGGCAGAGCAGAGATGAGGGGCTTAATGGCCTCCTCCTGTTCCAATGCAAGTTATCCACCGGCAGCTTGTGATAACATTTCCCCTTACTGCTCACTTAACCTCCATTTCGAACGCACTGTTACTGACTGAACAAACCTCCTGTGTTTGAACTAAACTTGCTCATGTTCAGTGGCTCCCTCTCCTGCCACCCGGGTTTAACTCTCATCATGGAATGCTGTCTCATATTACTGCGGGAATGCCCACAAGGATTAATCCTGGAGTCTGTATCCCCTGGGATCCACAATCACCGTTTATTTCCTTCTTCCTATTTCATTTTTGCTATTGAACTCTCGGTTTCAATCCATTCTCCTGTCATGCTCTTCAACATGCCCATGTGGGTGGGCTAGAGGCAGCTGGGATTTAATGAAGGGAAGTGGGGATTAGGCGGAAGCACGAGGAGAGACACAGCAAAGACAGTTCTCATTGTAACGGCAGAGTTTCTCCATGACCCAGTGAGTGGTGAGGCACCTGAGATTGTGGGCGGAGACAGATTCAATCAGGGATTTGGTGAGACACTCAAACACTGACCTGTCCATCCGATTGTTAACTCGGACAGATAGAAAGAAAGATGCACATTTAGATAGCACCTTTGATGATCTGGGGCAATGAAACATGCTTCCAACCCAATGATTTCAACCACAAATCTCTGAAAACACAGACACAAAGCTTTCTACTTGTACCAGGCTGTCTCTGAGCCTCCCTTTTTCTTGAGAAAAGCGTTTTCAGCTGTTCAGCCTTTCCTGATGATTATAATCGCTATGATCCTGTAAGATTTGTGACTGAACCTTTATTTTCCTGTTCCTTGTGAGTGATGACAGTAGCAGAAACAGTTCCTGACCTGTGAGGGGTTTCGGTTGGAGTATTTATATTTACAAATCCATTCCCACTCTCACATACAGTGTGAAATTGATGTAAAACTGAAGGGAAGGAGTGAGTGAGCACCCACAGAATCATATGTATCTGAGTTGAATGAACCTGGCATGAGGAAAATGGGACAACAATCACTAGTTAGAATCACAGAATCCAGTGGGTACAGAAAGAGTCTATTCGGCCCATCGAGTCTGCAATGACCTGCTCACCCACCCTACCACCATAACCCCACATTAACCATGGCTAGCCCAACCCACCTAAATTGCACACTGTGGCCATGTTATCATGGCCAATCCAGTAACGTTACACATCTGTGGGAGGGTCACAAATTACACCCAAATGCTTGGAATTGTGGATGAAGGTTCACAAATACTTGACTCTGACACAAATGCTCTGCTTTTCAAAATAAAATCTGGGGAAACTGCAACCGGAAAGATTTCTGATTATCTCAGGAGGAAGACAACTCAAAACTTGCGCCATTGACCCAGGGGGCGCAGTGATAGTTACAGAGGTCTGGGAACCATCAGAAATGTAACAGGTTGTGAGTAAGGTGGGGATGAGACAAGGACAAAAAGACAGTCTGTCACACGGGGGAAGGCAGGAGAGATTAAATAGCAGAAACGGTTGTCCCGCAAGGCCACGGGGAATAGTGTTAGGGCTGGGAAAGAAACCAGGAAACAAGGTGTGCAGCTGTCAAAGAAATACATTTAAAAAACAGATTATAAAAGCATATTGGGCAGAGTTCACAGTCTGAAATTTTTGCTCTCAATGGTGAGTACAAAAAGCTGTAAAGCCTGGGGAGTTCTATTACGGCCAACACATACGGGATGGGCCAAGTGGCCTTGATCTGTGCTTTAACTTCCTGATAATTTTTTTTCTGACATTTGTAGTTCAAGTCTGATGACGCTAATAACTTTTCAAATTGTACTGGAGTTTAATATTCTGGAGAAATGTTAAATAAATCACACTGAGCACATTCTGCAGATCTTAGTCCATAACCCTGCATGTCCCAGCATTTCAGTTACATCCATGTCCTGCCGGTGGGACAGGACATACAGGGATGGTGACGGTGGTGTCTAGGACATTGTAAGCTAAAATTCTGTGCGTATTCGGTGTGTCAGGTTGTTCCTTGACTAGTCCGCATTCCAGCTCAACCAATAAGATGTTGGTAGGGTGAGACACTACAATTGGAGTTCCTTTCCTTTCTGCTTTTTAAAAAATTTCTTTATCTCTCACTCTCCCCTTTGCAGACTCTGACACAAGTGTCTCAACATTGAATCATAACAAAATTTAAAAAATAACGTCTCTACAAGAAAACCAATGGAGGAAAATATATTATTCTTGCATCAACTGTATTTTTAAACAAAAACAATCCTGTTCAATTTCAATCCTGTCTCATTTTCCCTTCAATTCTATCAAGCGAGCTATTATATTTTGTCCCTCAGTTTACGGAACTTAATAAATATCCAATCAATTTCAGAGCAACAGGCTGACAAAGTATTGAACCAATTTATCTGTTTAGGTTTTAGCATTAGTTATTAAGTCATTATCATGACAATAAATTGCATAATAATTGATCTGGTTAACAAGTATCCTGAAGTTCACAATTTAATTTATTGCATGTTTGAAAAATGGTACAATATATCTTTTTTTCAGAATTCTAACAGTAATTATTAAGGCATTTGCATGATAATTATTAAATGCTTTAGTTTAGTCTTGCTAACAACTACAGTGAAGTTTATATCTGAATTTAATCCAATCTTCCCTAGTACCTATACAGTAATATAAAAATCAATTTTATTTCCAATCAACACACCTACAAAAGAATCCATTATTTCTGATGCAACACACACTGTTAAAAATATGACTTTTGCTCATTTGAATGATCTGTGTAATCCCAGCCTTATAAATTTAGAAAAACCTAATTACTTTTCCCTGCAACAATTCCTGTTCATTTTTGCAGATAGCACAGTCAAATAGCAAGATGAAATTTATCATTATTCTTAAGTATGTTAATAGAATTTTGAAAATCTATATGTTGCTAATATATAGTTGTTCATTTCAGTCTATAGAATATAGAACAGTACAGCACAGTACAGGCCCTTTGGCCATGATGTTGTTCCGATCTTTTATCCTACTCTAAGATCAAACTAACCAACATGCCCTTCAGGTACTATCATCCATGTGCCTATCCAAGAGTCGCTTAGATGTCCCTGATGGATCTGAATCTACTACCACCACTGGCAGTGCATTCCACACACTCACCACTATCTATAAAGAAACAATCTCTGACATCTCCCCACAACCTCCCCCATTCATCTTAAAATTATGCCACATTGTGGGGAAAAATCTTTCATCATCCACTCTATCTATGCCTCTCATCATCTTACACAAAGCTATCAAGTAAGCTCTCACCATCTTTCACTGCAATGAGCAAAACCCCAGCTCCCTCAACATTTCTTCATAAGACATGCCTTCCAGTCTAGGCAACATCTTGATAAATCTCATCTGCAGCTTCTCTAAAGCTTCCACATCCTATGTATAATGAGGTGATCAGAACCGAACACAATATTCTAAGTGTAGTCTTACGAGGGATCCATAGAGCTGCAGCATAACCACATGGTTCTTAAACTCAATCTCCCTGCTAATGAAAGCCAACACACCATACACCATCTTAATAACCCTATCACCTTGGATGTCCGCTATGAGGGATGTATGGACGTGCACCCTACGATCCATCTTTTCCACCACATTGTCAAGAATTCTGCATTTAATCTGAAAATATGCATTCAAATTTGAAATTCCAAAATGAATAACTTCTCAATTTCCCAGGTTGAACCCCATCTGCCACTTCTCAGCCCAGCTCTGCATCCTGTCAATGTCCTCCAGCAGCCTACAAAATCTCTCCACACTATCCACAACTCCACCAACTCTCGTGTCATTGGAAACTTCCTAACCCACCCTTCCACTTCCTCATCCAAGTCATTTATTAAAAATCACAAAGAGCAGAGGCCCCAGAACTAATCCCTTCAGAACACTATTGGTCACCGTGCTCCAAGATGAAAACTATCCACGTAATCTCACCCTGTCTTCTATAGGCCAGCCAATTTATTATTTAACCAGGCAGATTTCCCTGTATCCCATACCTCATTACTTTCTAAATGAGCCTACCATGTGGAACCTGGGCGGTTCCACATGGTAGGCTCATTTAGAAAGTCTGGGCGGCACAGTGGCACAGTGGTTAGCACTGTTGCCTCGCAGCGCCTGAGACCCGGGTTCAATTCCCGCCTCAGGCGACTGACTGTGTGGAGTTTGCACGTTCTCCCCGTGTCTGCGTGGGTTTCCTCCGGGTGCTCTGGTTTCCTCCCACAGTCCAAAGATGTGCAGGGTCAGGTGAATTGGCCATACTAAATTGCCCGTAGTGTTAGGTAAGGGGTAAATGTAGGGGTATGGGTGGGTTCGCTTCGGCGGGTCGGTGTGGACTTGTTGGACTGAAGGGCCTGTTTCCACACTGTAATGTAATCTAATCTAAAAAAAAACCTAATCAAACATCTTGCTAAAGTCCAGATACACCACATCCACTACTCTGTCCTCACCAATGTGTTTGTCACACCCTCAAATAATTCAATAAAGTTTGTGAGGCATAACCTGCCGCTCACAAAGCCATGCTGACCATCTCTAATGCTTTTCCAAATAATCATAAATCCTGTATCTCAGAATCCTCTCCAATAATTTGCCCACAACTGATGTAAGATCAGTTGAAAAGCAATTCAGTCGATGATTCCCAGGATTATGTCAATTGCCTTTCTTGAATAAGGGAATAATGTTTGCCACACTCAAATCATCTGGTATGATTCCAGTGAACAGTGAGGATGCAAAGACCATTGCCAAAACACAGTAATCACTTGCCTCCCTTCCCATAACAACCTAAGTTATATCCTTTCTGGCCCAGGGGACTTATCTATCCCCATGATTTTTCAATATTTTCAGCACATTCTCCATCTTAATATCGACCTGTTCGACCATATCAGCCTGTTTCACGTTGTCCTCACAAAGAACAAGGTCCCACTCATTCGTGAATACTGAAACAAAGTACACATTAAGGACCTCCCCGACCTGCTCTGACTCCTGGCACAAGTTTGCTTCACTATAAGGGGTATAAATGTGGAATTATGTCTCAGCACTGAATTAATGTAAAGATATTGCAGTGTACAATCACTCGATTACTTTGAAAATTGAACTGTATTTTGATGCATTTTAAAAATCAAAGTACAATGATCATGCAGTTTTGTCAATTTGTCTTTCAAAGAGTTGTCATGAGATTCCTGTTTATTTAAGTTTATCATTCCTTTATTCTATTGTTATTGTAAAATATTGTTAAATTTCCAGTCCATTACACACAGAAACTACCTAATTAATTCCCATTCAAATTACTGCAATAAACAGCTGGTAATTTAGTATTTGAGTTACCACATTAAACACAATATTGCAGTCCTGCCGTCCTGAGTGGGAACATTATGAAAGGAGCTTGTGGAGCTGTGGCAGTGTCTCTATTACTAGACCCGACGGAAAGTTTCAAATCACACCTTCAACAGAAATATATCAAGAGCTGCTCTGAATGTTGATTAGAGTACCTAAGCACAGACTGAATTGCTTTTCAATCCAACATTAGATCTGCTTTTATCTATTATATCAATAATCACAAAATCTGATACTTATTTGTGTCAGGTTACCACGAAATATGTGTACACGTATCCCCCACTTTTGGAAAGTTTGCTTTAGCCACTTTGCTTTTACAAAAGACTTACATCTGTCCCTGCTTTCCCTAACTGAAAGAAATCTGAAGAGGATTTTCACTTTTACGAAAAAAGCAAAAAGATTAATGCTTCTTCGATTACGCCTTTTCAGCTTATGAAAGGTTTCATAATAACGCTCTACTTTCGGATAGTGGGGATACCTGTATCTAATTCTGTTGCTTAAAAGTTCCTGGAGAATATTTGAAAATGTTGCAGAATTAAAGATTACGATGTCTAAGTAATGAGATTGCTTTTTTTTTGTTACAAAAGGGCAAGTCCAAACAATTGAAACACATTAAACATTATTCTGTTGTGCTACAAATTGGAAATAAAGTTGATATCTTCTTCAGTAAACTAACAAATCCTACCACCTATTGCTTGTCAGTCAGCTGATAACCTACTTTGTAACTAAATGTTGTGATTCATCTAAATATTACTCTGTCCTTTGATCAAAGTGAATTTGTAATAGTTCAATTTATGAATAGTCAGAAAATTGTTTTTATTTTTCCATTCACCTGTTCATTTTGACCGTAAGATTGAAATGCTTTGAAAATATTGGAGTTTGTTCATTTAAAAATAAGGTTTGCTCACCTTTCACATATCTCATTTCTTGTATTATGATTCAAGAATGTTTCCTGGTAGGATTCGAGTCAATTCCAAGCATTTGTTGACTTCAAATAAGATCTTTAACACCCAATTATCAATCTGTTGTTAATGTTTCAGCTGTTTACATTGACATTGATTAGGTACTCATTCAGAGAGATCAACTAACAATTATAAACTATTTGCAGGATTATTGAATTGAAAGAAAGATAGACAGGCAAACATTTTTTGGAAAATTGCTTTTTCATTTAAATGTGTAGACTGTTCAAGAATTCTATCTCGCCTTCCATTGGTTTTCTTGTTGAGAATGCAAATTTATAGTTCATGTGAATTTTAATGCATTCTGTATTTTGAGATTTGTATCAGATTTAAGAAAAGGACAAACAATTAACATGAAAACTTTAGTGAATAGAAAGCAAAGTAAATTAAATTGACAGAGGCAACTTTTAGTATAATCTCTGAATATTCAGTCAAATATTTCCACTGTCAAGAGTGTGGCACTGGAAAAGCACAGCAGGTCAGGCAGCATTCGATGAGAAGCAGAATCAACACTTTGGGCATAAGGCCTTCATCAGGAATTTTTTTTCTGATGGCGGCCTAATGTCTGAAAGGTCGATACTCCTGCTCTTTGGATGTGCTTGCCCTTTTCCAATGCCACATTCTTAGCCCTGATCTTCAGCTTCAGCTTTTCTCACTTTCTCCAAATATGCTTAATAAACGTGAACTAAAAAGGTTAGCATCAGCAGTTGAACATGACCAAATTAACACATTTTTTGCAATATTTTTTAGAGGACACCTGTTTGAGAACATGCAAGAAATCAGATCGAACAACATCTCTTGCCGTTCGAACCCTTGGCCATTCATAATAAAGAATGAATGAATAACTGAAATACCAGAGGACAACGAATGATAACCAGATCCTTAATGTGATGGTGGTGATTGATATCAGGAACAATAAGATATTTACTGTGATTATTCCACTGAACAGTAATTAGATGGTCATGAAGATCTTTGTGTGGCTTTATGTGCAGTGTTTTGTTTAAACATTGATTTCAGTAACATTGAGATATTTTACAAGATTGACAATTGACTGTTAAAGATAAGTTTTAAAGGCAACATTTTAAAATAATGTCAGTTTTGTTTCGCGAAACACAATTCTAATTATATGGAATCCCTACTGTATGGAAACAGGCCATTTGACCCAACAAGTCTACACTGCCGTTCCAAAGAATAATCCACTCAGCACCATTCTGCTCTCAGATTACTGGACATTTACCCCTGACTAATGCACATAACCTACACATCCCTGAACAGACCGTGCAGCTTAGCATGGCCAATTTACCTAACCTGCACATCTTTGGATTGTGGGAGAAAACCAGAACAAGCAAACTCCACACAAACATGTGACCGAGGATGGAATCAAACCCAAGTGTATAACATTGTCAGACACGAGTGCAAACCACTGATCCTCTGTTCTCAATGCCCAGCCCCATGCAAGAAGTGAAATAAGTGAGAGACATGCAAAATAAAAATCCCTAACAAATCATGAATGAACAATAATTAGAAAATTAATATGATCAAAGGAAGCAACAATATTCAGGTGAATTGCATTGTTTGATAACAAATTTGGGAATGAGCTAACTAAGAATAACGGGAAGTGACATTTGTTTATTTCACTGATGAAGAAATTGACTTGCTTTTCATCTTTGCAACACTGCAGAATAGTGATTTATGTGCCTGAAGTGTTTGAATTAAGCTCTTTCCATTAAAAAAAAACTACAATCACATTGACTTCTTCATCTTTAAGACTGCAACAATATCAAATACTTTCCAGGAATTTAGAACCAGCAGAATTATTGAATTTGTTTGCTTGGGAACTCGAAGAGAATAAACAACAGATTCTGTGAATTAGTCATTCAATGCGATTGTTCAACTGAAGACAACATCCCTTCTTTGCAAAAATTCTCAACTTCGAAAAATTCAAAATGCATTGTAGTTGTTTAATGAGACAATACAGAGATGTTAATTCTTTCTCATTTGACTTAACAGAACGCAGGAATTTTACATGATTTTGTGGCATGAAAAATATTTAAATCTTATTGTGATTAGATTAGATTACATTACAGTGTGAAAACAGGCCCTTCGACCCAACAAGTCCACACCGCCCCGCCGAAGCGAAACCCACCCATACCTTTACCCCTTACCTAACACTACGGGCAATTTAGCATGGCCAAATCACCTGACCCTGCACATCTTTGGACTGTGGGAGGAAACCGGAGCACCCGGAGGAAACCCACACAGACACGGGGAGAACATGCAAACTCCACACAGTCAGTCGCCTGAGGCGGGAATTGAACCCAGGTCTCAGGCGCTGTGAGGCAGCAGTGCTAACCACTGTGCCACCGTGCCGCCCATAAATACAATAAATGTTCGCATCAAAGTGAAATAGAGTTAAAAGAATTCAAAAAATATTTTCGCAGGTAAAATAAGAATTAATATTAACAATGATTGAGAGATTGCACACTACAATAGTTATTCATGTAAAGAACCGTAATTCCACATTCACAGCACGTACAGGATTGAATAATTATTAGGTATGAGCAACAACTGAATTATAAAATTCGATCAATTAATATAGAATTTCTGAGAAATGTCATTTTGCTATGCTATGTGCAAACAAACAGGAATTATTGCAATGAAAAGTAATTGCAGGTCTGTGAATTTAAAGTCTGTGATTACGGAGATCATTCAAATAAGCAAACATTAGGCATTCACAATTAATGTTGGATGGGAAGTCCTTGGATCCATTGTGGGAAACTTGACCTGAAAATAAAGTTTCATATTGCACTGTTGGTACTCAGAAACAATTGGTTAAATTAAAATGTGAATCTCATTTTACTTGTTCAAAAGACTTTCTTAAATAATTGCGCAATTATTATCATGACAATTACTTGATAATTAATGTTGTTATATGAGCAATTAAAATGATTCAACATTTCAAAAACACTTTGCTGTGATGTTGATTGGATACTTATAAAAAATTGGTAAATTGTGGAATACAATATAGTAACTATCTTTATGAATTGAAGAAAAAATGAGCCATTAAGTGATTATAGAACATTTTTTTCTTTCTTTACTAAAAAATGCAGGTAACACAAGAAATATGAATTTCTATCAAATGGTTTCATCGTAGAGACATGTTATTTTAATTTAGATGATTAATATTATGATCAGAGTTTAGATATTTGTGTCAGAATTTGGAAGAAAGTTAATAGATAATGAAAGTGAGCATGAAAGTGAACAAATGATGCAGTCATTATCGTACAGTGATGCATAATGTTTGAATAGAAAAGACAAAAAGAATTAACATGTTCAAAAAAGTACTTTTCTTACAATTAAATGAAACCAATAATCATTTTGCAGAGCGCGTGATTTGAAAAATAAATCAGTCATTTAATATGTTATATTTTGCAAAAATGGAGACTTTCCCAAATTCAACGTTTAGGTTTGCTGAATTATACAACAAAAATGGGTGTAATTTGAAATATCTCTTGCACACAAATTTAAAATATGTAAACTTACAGATTTTTAGAATGACAAAACGTTTGTTGTTTGCATGATTGTATTACAGTCAATATCCGTGATAAAGTAGAAGCATTGTTTTAAGCAATATAAATCATCTTTAACTACTGAACTGAAATAGAAGATATCAGTTGCACTTGTTGCATGGAATAGTAAACAAATGCTTACTGATGTCATTGGTTTCAGGAGCAATAAGGTACTTACTCAGGTTATTCTACTGAACAATAAACAGATGGTGATGAAAGTCTTTGTGTTGCTTTGTGTGTACTGTTTAGTGTGAACATTGGGTTCGATAAAATTGAGATATTTGCATGAATTAGGAACAGATTGATAATTGGGTGCGAATGATCTGATTTAAAATCAGACAGTTTTTGATTTTTTCGAGGATTGAGTGGAATTCGATTCAGTTTGCTATGAGTGACCAAAAGAAAGTATATAGCAGATACTGTGATTATTGGAATGGACGATAATACCTCCAAATAATCTACTGATATTGTGATTGGATATACAGTGAATGTCAGCATCAAAGTAAATTATAATCAAATCAACTCAAAAATGTTTCCAAGTTTAAAATAAATACAATATTCACATTGAGAGATTGTACATTGCAATGTCCTTGCAATATTTATTGTACGGAAGCATAATCCCACATTTGTACCCCTTACTGGATTGCACAATTATTACATATAAGATATATTAGCAACAAAGGGATTTTAAAAATATATATTCGTGAATTTGAGAATAATGAGATATCTCATCCTGATATTAGACTGAGTAATATGTATAAATGAAGAGTAATATTGCAGGGAAAAGTAATTGGAGCTCTCTGAATTTCAAAGGCTGAGATAATTGTAATATTTCACCTGAGCAAAAACCAGACATTTTCAAAGAATTTTGCAAGGGATATTATTGGTCATTTGGTATGTGCATGGGCCTGAACAAATAGGTATTAGCATTGACAATAAGAAATACTGAATGAAATTTTTTAAAAAAACACTGCATTTTTACCAAGTCTATGTTAAATTGTTGTGCAATTATTGTAATTGATAATTGCTTTTAGAATCCTGACAGATAAATTGACTTAATATTTTGAAAACACTTTGCTCTGATGTCGGTTGGATATTCATTAAGATAAAGGAACTGAAAATTAAAGCATAAAACCTAGCTGTATGATGTGAAAAAAATCATTCAGCAGCAACTGAAAAAAAATGATTTTGTTTAAAAATGCAAGCAATGCAAAATTTATATGCTTCAGTCGCATCAGGCGACTGACTGTGTGGAGTTTGCACATTCTTCCCGTGTCTGCGTGGGTTTCCTCCGGGTGCTCCAGTTTCCTCCCACAGTCCAAAGATGTGCAGGTCAGGTGAATTGGCCATGCTAAATTGTCCGTAGTGTTAAGTGAGGGGTATGGGTGAGTTGCGCTTTGGCGGGTCGGTGTGGACTTGTTGGGCCGAAGGGCCTGTTTCCACACTGTAAAATAATCTAATAATCTAATCTAATCCAATAGTTTTCTTGAAGAGTCATGTCAATTTTGTTGATGTAATTTTTATCACAACAAATGTTTCGATATTTATTTCAGAATTAGGAGGAAAAGAATTAGGCCATGAAAGTGACTATTAATGTGGACAAAATATAGAGTCACTGACATTTGATACGAAATGGAATTCTCATAATTGTGTGATTATTGTTCACTGACATCTAATATGGGAGGAAAAGGAGAATTGTCAACATTTCCAAGCAATTTTTTTCTTATAGTGAAATGAAAATAAAAATCATTTTGGAGGGCAATTTGTTTGAAAAAAGGAAACAGTCATTTCATATGACATTTGAGCTGAAGACTCATTCCCGTTTCCCCAATTGTAGTCTTTACAATAATTTAAAACTTAGTGTTGGTTGAACATAATTGAAATGTTTTCTTGTATACCAAAAAAAGTAAATGTAAAGCAATTTTATCATGAAAATAATATCGCTCTGAATCTAATCATTTCACACACAATAAATGTTTGTATTGAATTGAAATGTCATCATAGCTGTAGAAGTATTTTCCCCTGGCAGGAAATGAGGACTCAGGAGGCAGGCTGAGCTCAGGCATGTGGAGGATGTTTACTCATGCGACAACCAGTTAATGAAGTGATCATCCCCCGAGGCCAATCACGGAAGGGAGATCCATGACACACTGTAACATGTACAATAAAAATCAGCAATTTTATTGACTTTCTGCATTAAAATGGCCACATGCAATGTGGTAACAGCCCTTCCGTCCTCATCCAGCCACCCAATTGAAACACATAATCGCAGATGGGCATTTTAATGGACATCCCCAGATTCCTATTGGGATCTTTCCATGCATCTCATTGATTTATTCCTGCAAAGTTATTCCTGCACTCCCTCGGGCCTCTCAGGATGCCTTATCAGTTGGGACATTTTGAATTCTGCAATTCATTATACTTTATTTTATTAAACTCATCATATTATTAATTATATATGTACAAAGAAATAGAAAAGACAGTTAATTTTAGCTTACTTGCTATAAGATTAGTAAGATGAATTGTGTTATAAAGTTCGTTATATTGTGTAAAATTACACAGCTACTCTTTCTGTCAAGACTTTATAATTAATGGGCAGTCAACATCATACCGTGAAGTTAATTCTTAAAACTAGCTAACTTCAAATCTGAGTCTAAATGCTTTTCTATAATGTTTTTAGTAGGCATTGGTTACATGTATCAAACTTATGTTGCAAATTTCCCCTATTATACTCAAGAATCTGTAATTAGAACCTTTGTTTAATATTCTGAGTAACCGTAAAATAATAATTATTTCTGACAAATGAACTCTTTTGTTATCATGATCGCTGCTTAGTGAGTTAACTGGGCTGCAACCCGCAGCTGCTGCTTATTCATTTACTGGGACAATTATCCTTTCATTTATGAAGATCAGGATTAGTCATTTGTCTGTATTTCGGCATGCTCTTATCAAGAAATATCTGGAATGCTGTAGTCCTGGCATTGGAGTAGGTCCATTGTTAGTGTGCTTTCTTTTAATTTAAGACTGGAACAGAATACTAGTCTAGTTTATCACCCCCGACACATTGTATTTTAGTTCTAAGGTAGGCTGCCTGTTTTTGAATGTCAGGCATTTTGTATGCGCCAATGTGGACCATTCTATTCCAAGTGGGGGCAGGCCATGCCCAGAACAGCAAATCAACTAAGATTCAAGTATTGAAATAAAAATCACCATTCGCTACCATTAGTTTCTGTACAATGCAATATGTTTACGTTACTGAGCCTTAATTTCACACTTAAAGCCTGATGTACTGGATTTGATCAATTCTTCAATATTAGATATAAGCAACAATTAATCTTAAAAACATTTCATAGCAAACTTAAAAATGATTAGAAATCTCAGATAGCTGCCTGTCATGTGTAAAAATGAACAGCATTTATTGGATGTAAAATAATCAGACGTCTCTTAATATGTAAGGCCGAATATTAATCCAATGATTTCTGTGAACATTCAAATGAGAAGGGAACAGATATTATCTGTGAGTGTTGGATAGGGAATCATTAATTAGTTTCTGTTTGTGTTATCCTGGAATAAGAGAACTATTATTCTTTTTTAATATTGACACTAAGAAATACTGGATTAAATTAAAATGTGAATTTGACGATGTTTGTTACAAAACCTAAACTGAATTGCTGTGTGATTTTTGGAATGACAATGCATTGATAATTATTTTTAGAACTTTGGCAAAGTAAATGATTCAATATTTCCAAATGGATTTGCTCTGATGTTGACTAGATATTTCTTAATCTGTCAGCTGAGAATGCAAATTCTGACATGATGATATGGAAAGACATGAGACAATCAGTGAACGTTGATCAGAAATGATTTGACATTCTAATTCTAATCTAATCTAAATTCTCAGATCTTCAAGATTTCTGTACTTGGTTTCTCTACTTTTCTTCTGGAGAAATATAATATATAATAAGACCAAATTCTGCATTGTATTTAATTCATGCAATTTTTCATATCATCAATATTTAGACATTTGAGTCAGAATTATAAAGAAAATAAGTCAGTAAGGAAGATTTATTTTCACAGAAGCATACAGTCAACAGCATTTATCATCGTATTTCTTTCAATATTGTCTCTGAATAAACAGATAAATACGTTTAATGAGGATCTGTTGACAATGTAATGAGCCACAATTACATTTTTATCATAATGTTTGGATTGGAAACCTATCAGAAAAAAAGTCCTATATTCAGGGCTTGCTTCATCTCGATTCATGTTACGTGTAGTATCCTCAGTCATAAGAAATAAGATGTCACCATTGGTCTAGGAGAGATGTAGTGTGTAAATTATAATAAGGTGTCTCTTACATATCTTTGGATCTGGTGAGACTGTGATGTTTGCTATGATTATTCATCCTGAAAACAATAAGGCACGTACAAAGTGTTTTTCACCGAACAGTAATTAGGTGGTCTTGAAGACCATTACGATACTTTGATTTCAATAATATTGAGCTGATTTCCATGATCTGGGTATTGTTTCACAACATTTTACCAACATTCTGGATTCTAAGCATTCAATGGGTTTCGTGCAAACACCCTTCACTTGTCGTCATTCTCGAGCGAGGTGTAAAATGCTCAGGCACTGGCTGCAAGTCAAGGTGCCAGGAAGTCTGCTTCAACCTTTCCAAAACACAGCTCTCGGGCTGGTTGTAACTGGATCTCCCGAACCTTTGTGACTTCTTTGACCGGGCTTTCCACAGTTTTCTGGAGCTGATTATTTTGTCTAATGTATGCTTTAGTTTGACCTTTTTAGCTCCGATTTCTCCAGCTGGAGGAATATTTAGAATGTTCAACTATGGGCGACAGGTCACTTGAACTTAATACACAGGTAAAATATGGTTCACTTATTGTTTTAATAATGAATTGAGAATGAATCTTTGCATTTTAACAAATAAAAATTTAAATTTTTTAATGGTTTACAATGACATTGATTAGATACTCATTAAAAGAGATCAACTGACAATTACAAGCTATATGCAGGATTATTGAATTAAAAAAGGAGATAGACATGCAGAAATGTTTTGGAAGGTGTGAGAGACGATTTCGGTACAAACAATTGAGATGTGCATAACCCCAGAGTCTAAGGGGAATAGAGCCATAGGGGTAGGGTAAAACATACTTCTCTATAATAAAGTACGAGACATCTGCTGCTACGGATTGATAAGACCACTCACATTGACAGAGTAGAAAAACAAGTCCTTGATTGATAAGACCACTAACTCTGACAGAGAAGAATAAGTCCTTGACTGATAAGACTACAGGGTAGAAAAACAACTCGGGAGATGTCTGCTACAGACTTTGTGATAAGGGTCCAGAATGTGAACCTCGTGACTCTTTAGAGCTATAGAGGGGAGGGACTTGTGATGTATTTAATCAGAAACTTTGTTAGCCTGGGGCGCCTTTTCTCAGAAGGGTGCCCAACTCTGCAGACTTGCTAATAAAACTTTGTTTTCCTGAATTCGTCTAGAGCGATTATTGAGAAGCGATTTTCATTTCTAACAAACTTGGGGGCTCGTCCGATCAACACTCCGGCTGCGAGGGGGGCTGAGGAAGGACATCGGAGAAGGTGCACCCTGCCGAGTTCGGCAGTCCCTGATTCCTTGCTTGTCGCCCCACGCGGCTTGAGCGAGTGATATCCGGAAGGCTCAGGAGAACAAAGGAGGGGTGTGGCCAAGGCAGTGGGGACGGTTAACGATCGAGTAATTTCGGTGCACCGAACCCAGGTAAGAAAAGACTTGCGGGGACCGTCTTTCTGGAGGGCTTGGGACCTGTGGAGTGCCTGTAGATTTTTCTACAGAGACGTGGGACTCAGGAATCTAGAGACCGGGGCTCGTCTGTGCGAGATTTTGCAGAGACCGTGTTTGCGGAGGAATGTGGACCTACGGGGTGCCTGTGATCTGTTTCACAGAGACGTAGGACACAGGAATCCAAAGACCGGCGGTGCCTGCAAAGGGACCTGGGCGATCACGGGACTGAAGGTCCGGGAATTGATTAAATAGTGATAGATTATCACGGGACAATACAGAAAACAGTCCTCGGCAATGGGAAATAAGGGATCCAAGGCGAATAAGGGAAAGGTAGGCTTGAATGTGGACAATGAAAAATACCCCAGGGTACCTGATGATAGTCCGTTAGGTATAATGTTAAATAATTGGGATCAGGGTAGGAGAAAAGGAAAATCTAGAAAGAAGATGGTGAGATACTGTCAAACGTGGTCCCAAAAACCTATTCAGGGAGACTCAGTGTGGTGGCCTAAATTCGGCACTGACAAAGACTGGGTCCAGCAAGCTCTAATTTTATATGTCAATTCGAAACCTAATGTTACTCGGGAGAAAAGTGATTACGCCCTTTGTTGGCTACCAGTCACACTATCTTGCAAAATGAAGGTAACCAATGAAGACTCGAAAGGGCAGAAAGAATGGGAACCTTTAGATCACTTACCTCCCCCCTACGTGACCCCGTCTGCCCTGCAAAATAGTCCTTCGGGTGGCGACGATTCAGGGGAAGGGGAAGAAAGCGGGGAGGAACCACCAGGAGCCTCAGGAGTACAGACTAGATCTCAAGCTGAAAAGAGTCACAGACGAAACTCTGTCCCGATTGCAAGAGTGAATCCACTCCGGGAAGTGCCCATGGGAGGCGCGGAAGGAGGGAAGGGATATGTGAACGTCCCCTTAACGAGTACTGAAGTACGGAATTACAAGAGGGAGATGAAGGGCCTACTGGAGGACCCCATGGGCCTGGATGAAGAATTAGATCAGTTCCTGGGGCCAAATACTTACACTTGGGATGAGATGTATTCCATCATGGGAACATTGTTCTCTAGCCAGGACCGACAGATGATACGACAAGCTGCGCTGTTGGTCTGGGAGAGAGAGGGAGGAACAGGAGGGGAGCAGAAATTTCCCCTCACCGACCCCGGGTGGGATAAGCAAACGGAAGAAGGACGACGCAACATGAGGTACATGCAGGAATATTGGATAAAAGGAATAAGGCAGGCAGCCCCGAAGGGGCACAATTTTACCAGGGCCTTTGGGAATCATCAAAACCCGGAGGAAACCCCTACAGACTTCCTAGACAGGATTAGGAAGAACTTGCAGCAGTTCGCTGGGGTGGACCCTGAGACGGAAGTGGGACAACAACTCATACGGGTAGAGTTTGTATCAAAAGCCTGGCCGGACATACGAAAGAAGTTAGAGAAAATGGATGATTGGGATAGTAAACCTCTGAGTGAACTACTACGGGAGGCGCAAAAGGTGTTTGTGAGAAGGGATGATGAGAAGCAAAAGAAGGCGACAAAGATAATGATGCAGACGGTGCAACAAGTGACAGCTGGAAGGAGGGAAAAGGGGGAGCCGTGGCAGGAACCAGAAGGGGGAGAGTCGTGGCAAGAGCAGAGGAAAAGAGGACCGGGGCCGGAACAAAGGAAGGGTGGAGGAACTCGAGGCCACGACAGGGAAACGAGGAGGATACTCAGATGTTACTACTGTAATGAAGAGGGACATTTTAAGCGAGAGTGCCCCCGCTACAAGCGGGAAGTGCGATCGTACGCCCTGATGGAGGAAGATTAGGGAGGTCGGGGGTTCCTACCCTTGGGGCAAAAGGACTATCGACAGGAACTCCTGGTAAACTTGAAAGTAGGGCCCCAAGGATCGGAGATCACATTTATGGTGGACTCGGGAGCCGAAAGATCAAGTATAATCCAAATACTCCCCGGCGCCCGAGCAGGAAGAACAGTTATGGGGGTATCTGGCATTGGAGGAAAGACATTGCAAGTCCCAGTAGTGGAGGACGTGGAAATTGGGTATGAAAACAGAACTACTAAACGAGACCTCCTTCTACTGCCATCGGCGGGGTTTAATTTGTTAGGAAGAGACTTGCAGGTCAAACTAGGGATCGGAACGGTACCAAGTAACGGGGAAATGGTGGTAAGGTTGTTCGCCCTCGCCGAAGAAGATGATCAACAAATAGACCTGGGAGTTTGGTACCGAGAGGGGAACAGAGGGGGTCTAAACATCAAACCTCTCCAAATCACCATGTTACCAGGAAAAGGCCCGTTAAGAAGGAAACAGTACCCGATTGCTATGGAAGGACGGGAAGGGCTACAACCTGTGATAGAAAGATTAATCACAGATGGACTACTGGAGGAATGTATGTCCCCTTTCAATACTCCAATACTCCCTGTGAGAAAGCCGGATGGGACATATAGACTGGTGCAAGACTTGCGGGGGTTGAATGAAGTAGTCCAGGCTAGATACCCGGTGGTACCCAATCCCTATATGTTAATGAGTAAAATTCCCCCCGAACATGAATGGTTCAGCGTAATAGATCTGAAGGATGCCTTCTGGAGTTGTCCACTTGCCCAAGGTGTGCTTACCCAGCTGAAGCAGGGAAACGTCAGCCGGTTAAAATTTTGTCAAAAATGTTAGACCCTGTGTCACGTGGATGGCCGACCTGTATCCAGGCAGTGGCAGCTACGGCAATGTTAGTAGAAGAGGCCCGGAAACTTACCTTTGGAGGAAGAATCACAGTGTACTCCCCACATTCGGTTAGTACCATACTGGCTCAAAAGGCTCACCTCTGGTTAACAGACTCTTGCATCCTGAAGTATGAGACGATTTTGATGACCGGAGACGATCTCAATTTTGCAAAAGATCTCAGTTGCAACCCTGCCCAGTTTCTATACGGACGTCCTGCAGATGGGGAACAGGAGCATGATTGTGTGGAATTTGTAGACTTACAGACCAAAAGCCGAGAGGACCTGCAAGAGGTGAAGGACAGGAGCTGTACATCGACGGGTCCTCCCGGTGCATCAGTGTGGTACGGTACAGTGGCTGTGCGGTCGTAGATGGCGCAACGAAATGGACGATCGAGTCCGGACGACTGCCCGGGAAGTGGTCAGCCCAATCCTGTGAGTTGTATGCCCATCAGAGGGCCCTGAAGTTGTTGGAGGGGAAAGTGGGGACCATATATACTGACTCAAAGTATGCATACGGAATCGTTCATACTTTCGGGAAAATCTGGAAAGAGCGAGGATTGATAACTTCCCGGGGAAAAGAATTAGCTCACGAACAAATGATCAGCCTAACGTTGGAAGCCCTGGCGTTGCCTACAGAACTCGCAGTAGTCCATGTACCCGGTCACCAGAAGGGGTCGACACCGGAAGCGGTGGGAAACTGGCTGGCAGATGAGGAAGCCAAGCGGGCAGCGGTCGAAAAACACGTCCAATTATTAACATTAATACCGTTGAGGGAAGGGCTCGCTAAACAACCCGTCTTCACCCAGGGGGAGATTGATAGAATGGATCAATTGGGTGCCCGGCTAGAAACTAACGGGAAGTGGACGGTTCCTGATGGGAGACAAGTACTGAACAAACAGATCACCCGGGGTATTCTGCACCGATTACACCATCAGACCCACTGGGGGGTGCAAGCCATGTGTGACACGATCCTGAGAGACTATGTATGTAGGGGGATATACACGTTAGCCCAACAAGAAATAGTCGGATGCCCCACTTGCCGGCGAATTAACAAGAAAGCCATGCGTTCCATGCCAGCTGGTGGTCAGCCTCTCGCAATTAGACCATTCCAGAGGATCCAAGTCGACTTTACAGACTTACCCCCAGTACAGAGATGGAAGTATCTGCTAGTAATAGTAGACCATTTCACTCACTGGGTAGAGGCTTTCCCAACCGCCAAAGCCGATGCACCAACCGTGGCCCGACTATTGTTAGAGAACATAATCCCGAGATATGGCATAATGGAATCTATCGACTCAGACTGCGGGACACATTTTGTTTCTAGGCTACACCATTTGATCTGTACTGCCCTGGGTATCCAATGGAAATTCCATGCACCCTGGCATCCCCAGAGCTCGGGTCGAGTTGAGAGAATGAATGGCACGCTCAAGACCCAATTGACTAAGCTGATGTTAGAAACTAAGTTACCATGGCCAAAGTGCCTTCCCATTGCCCTATTGCGGATACGTACGGCACCTCGCCGGGATATCGGGGTCTCCCCCTATGAGATGCTGTTCGGATTACCATACTGGAGTAAGGTTGATGGGTGTCCCACTCTACAAGGGGGAGATGTATTTGTCAGAGATTATTTACTGGCCTTATCCCGTTCTTTTGCAGAACTCCGGAGGAAGGGTCTCCTGGCTCAGACTCCGCCGCTCGACTTCCTCTTACATAAGGTGGAGCCCGGAGATTGGGTACTTGTAAAGACCTGGAAGGCCGAAAAGCTCCAGCCACAGTGGGAAGGACCGTTCCTGGTCCTGTTAACAACTGAAGCCGCTGTTCGGACGAAAGAAAAAGGGTGGGCCCACGCATCGAGGATAAAGGGGCCTATTCCGCCAGAAGGAGAGAGCACTTGGACATGCGGGCCAGGGGACAAGCCGTTGGTGGTAAAGCTGAAAAGACAGCGACAATGAACTCTACCTGGACTGTATTGGTGGGGATATTGATCAGTTTACTCCTGTATGTGGGGGAGGGCGAGGGGAGATGTGACAAATGTCGGACTACGGTGAGGCTTGGGAGTCAGATCTACTCGGGATCATTTGTGTCTCACTCCCATGTGAACGATTGGTGTTACGATGTGAATGCACGGCAAGAATGTTGGGAGGGTGGAAAACCCTATTATCAGGTGTATAATAAAGGGTATGGTGGCAAAGCCCATGGATGCCCTAACAATGACCGCTGGGTGTGTGTTAACAAAGCTGGGCAGTGGGGCCTACCCTCCGTGTTGCTCAAAGAACATGTGGACAGAGTCAAGGAGACAATAGTACAGAACATTGAACGGAAGTTAGAGAAAGAGCACGACCGTCAAAGGACGGTCGTTGTCTCCAAGGTGCCGTCTATATACAAGGAGGTAGAAGAAAAGATCAAACTCCCCGATGTAACACAGAACCTGTTTATTGATCTTACGTCGAGGATAGCCACCGTGTTAAATATTAGCAATTGCTGGGTTTGTGGGGGGCCACATATGACTGAACAATGGCTGTGGTCTGGTCAAAGCTTAGATATATGGGAGTTGCTTCAGTATAATTGGACACATGTCAATGAAAGGAAAGGGCAGGTGTGGAGACTGATTAACAGCCCGGAAGGCCAGTTGTGTGTTGAAGGGAAAGGGAAGGTTGAGGTGGGTATCAGCCCCTGTCAGAGTTTATGCAACCACACAAGTCTGGTGGCCTGAGGATATCACATGGTACATTGCGAAACAGGAGAACCGCAATTGTGTGAGGCTGGGTGATGACTCTCGGTTTTGGAATTGTAGCGGCTCCGGCCCTTATGAGGGCATCCCTGGGATAAAAGAGGTGTGGAACGAAGTTGCGAAACAGGGGGGCCCTGCCCCAGATGGCCTATTCTGGATATGCGGTAATCAGGCATATGCCAAGTTGCCCATAGGATGGGCTAGAGTATGCTTCCTGGGCCTAATTAGACCAGAGTTCTTCTTATTACCCCAGGAGGAGGGCCACGACTTGGGAGTTAAACTATTTGACTCCCTGCGGAGGCCAACAAGGGATATCCAAGTTGGTGATTGGGGGGATGAATGGCCACCGGCCCGTATTATTGAATACTACGGGCCTGCTACATGGGCACAGGACGGATCATGGGGATACCGTACTCCTATCTATATGTTAAATCGAATTATCAGGCTCCAAGCAGTCGTAGAGGTCATTACTAATCAGACCGCCCTGGCCCTGGAGTTGCTGGCTAAGCAGCAGGATCAGATGAGGGCTGCTATATACCAAAACCGGCTTGCCTTGGATTATATGTTGGCCTAGGAAGGGGGTGTGTGCGGGAAGTTTAACCTGACTAACTGCTGTCTGAAAATTGACGATAATGGTAAAGCGGTTTTGAAGATTTCCGATAAAATTCGGAAACTGGCCCATGTGCCGGTTCAATCCTGGCGTCCTCTTGGTGGCATCGGATGGTGGGATGGTCTCCTAGGTGGTAGTTGGTGGCGCACGGCGTTACTGGTGGCTGGGGGGGGGGGGGGAAAGCTTCTACTCATCTTACCCTGCCTGACCCCCTGTGTTCAATCTTTAATCCAGAAAAATATTTCCCAACTCCAGGCAGTGGCGATACCCCAACATGGAACGCAGGAACTTAAGGTGCTGTTGCTGCGAAAGACCAAGGATTTCCCGGGCCCTTGATGGAAGGAGGCTTATCTTTGTCATGCACATCTTAAAAAAAAGGATGGAATTGTGAGAGACGATTTCGGTACAAACAATTGAGATGTGCATGACCCCAAAGTCTAAGGGGAGTAGAGCCATAGGGGTAGGGTAAAACATGCTTCTCTATAATAAAGTACGAGACATCTGCTGCTACAGATTGATAAGACCACTCACATAGACAGAGTAGAAAAACAAGTCCTTGATTGATAAGACCACTAACTCTGACAGAGAAGAATAAGTCCTTGACTGATAAGACTACAGGGTAGAAAAACAACTCGGGAGACGTCTGCTACAGACTTTGTGATAAGGGTCCAGAATGGAAAAATACTGACTGTTTAAAATGTGAACCTCGTGACTCTTTAGAGCTATAGAGGGGAGGGACTTGTGATGTATTTAATCAGAAACTTTGTTAGCCTGGGGCACCTTTTCTCAGAAGGGTGCCCAACTCTGCAGACTTGCTAATAAAACTTTGTTTTCCTGAATTTGTCTAGAGCGATTATTGAGAAGCAATTTTCATTTCTAACAGAAGACATTTCTTTTTCATTCAAATATCTCGGATGTTCAAGAGGTCTATGTAGCTGTTCATTGGTTCTCTTGTCCAGATACTAATTTATAATTCATATCGCTTTTATTGTGCTCGGAATTTTGAGATTTGTCTCAAAGTTAAGAAGAAAACGAGGAGCAATTAATATGAGAAGTTGAGTGAATAGAAAGCACAGTAAATTTAACTTACAGAGTGAGAAACAAAGCTCACTCACTTCAATAATTTCAGTCCAAGACAAGATCTGAAGCAATCAATATGTTTATTATCCGCATGCAAGCGTGGTGCCTGGAATAAGGCACACAGAGTTTAGCAAGTACATACCTTATATAGGATTCACTACTCCAAACCCGGTGCCCATTACTATTGTTTCTCTCTTGCCTTATCCGGCCTTGTGCATAACAATGTAGTTTTACTTGGCCATTTCACCACATCCTGCTGTGGCCCATTGTTAGGTATATCCTCCATCACCTCTATCTAAATACCCCACTTGTGACATTTCCTCCCTTTCTCCAACCATATTGATCCTTATCACCTTTTAATTGAGGCTTGTTATTGTGTTTTTGCAGAAGTGGGAAACAGATGCTTATAACTACTGCTTATACAAGCATTTCTGGCTTAACCCACATCCTCACAGCACCTTATCTCGGTGTCTGTACCATCTATCATTGTTTGCAGGCACATTTCATTCTTGTATGCACATGTTAGCTAATACAAAAACAATTATATATTTCCTTCACATAGTTTTCATGCTTGTTGATTCAGCTCTTGGTTGAAACAATTATACACTGATGTGAGTGCATTTACCTTGCATAAGTAATTATAATTGCAGAGGTAACACTACTTTACCTATATCCCACAATTTCCCCCTTTTTCTTTAATTACCATTTGTTATCTTCTGCATTTGTCTTTTAAGCATTGCCCCCAAAATTCGCAAGCATCATTCCAGAGATTTCATCCATCTTGGTCTCAGTCATCCTCTCATTATTTAATCGACAAAGTTCCTCTGCCTGCTTGCCTTTTTGGGCATCTGTTTCATTAAGGCTGTCTCAATCAGTCTTTGGGTGAGTCCTCGTATACAAGATATGATACAACAGCCAATGGCTACAAATACCCGGCTACTACTATCAGGGAAATAAGGATGGAAACCACCACCCCCTTCCATTTTCCAAACCATGATCCAAGCCATCCCGTGAGAGATGTGTCTACTCCTGAACTCTCAGCCAGTTCCTCTGCTAAGATAGTCAATCCCCTTAACGCCCGAGTAATTGAACCATCAGGTGCAGTGTTATTAGGAATAAAGGTGCAACAGCTTCCTCCTAACATCACACACACACAGACTTTTTTCTTCTAAAATCATATCAAGGGCCATTCTGTTTTCCCATGCCATCCTACTTGTCACATCAAGCTGTTCTGATATTCCTTTAACCGCATCTCTTGTATAATTTATAAATCGCTGTTGATTATAGAAAATGTAGTTTATCCAATCTACATTTTTATTAATTGTTACCCACCAAAAGTGAGCTGACTCATAGCTTGTTGCAATCTGGTTACGAGCCTTGAACTCATCAGGAACCCTCCAAGGGACTCCTACAGAATCGAAAGAAATGTCTAACAGTGATCTCTTGCTCCTTTCCTTTTCCACACTATCTTTTCCTTCTCAAATGCCAGGGTAAATGGAATTGTCAATTGTACAATTGCACATATCCCTCTCCAATCCGGTGGTAGGGTGGGTCTCAATATTTTACCTCCACAGTACCACCATTCGGGGAGCCTTTGGTGCTGAGTAGTTCCCTCCCTTGTCCGTTGCGGTGACATTCTTAATCTCTGTACATACTTTCAGCTCCCCCAAATCTCTAGACCGATTTGTACCTTATCTACGCACACATGACGTGTGATTTCCAACTGCGGCATAAAACTGGGGGCTTTTCAATCTTTCTTCTCCAAGGGAGTGAACATCAGGGATAGGGAGGTACAATTCCTATCATTCCATGCAGTCTTATCCTGTTACAGGGCTATCATACATTTCATGCCCTTCCTGTCTCGCTTACACCCGAGCGGAAAGGGAACCACCTGGGTCACTGGCCTACCGGAGGCACATGCATAGCAATTGCTCTTGTTCAGACTTTTTACAGTACACTTTACCCATTCAACCCAGGCATTTGCATCCCCGTACCCAGTTTCTATTTTGATGTTCTGTTTCAAGTCCTTTATCTCTATAATTTTTACTACTTTAGGATCATCGGGAAGGGTGTAAAGGTTGTACCTTATTATCCAATAGTTCTGCCCGTTTTCCCTGTCCTAAGCTAATTTGAAAACAACAGCCCAAGAAATCCTTCCCGTTTGCTTACATTTCTATCCCAAATGTTTCATCTAATTGTATCTCATAGGTGCCCCCTCCCCACCCCGAGAATTGCTTTGTGCCATGTGGTTTTCTTTATCATTAGGTACATTGGGTTCCGCTCTTTATCGGGACAATCGAGAGGTGATCAGAAGGTGGCCCGGTGTATTGTGACAAGACCATTATACCAAGTACCATCCCCAAAGGACTTAAGATGTATCTCTGAGCTGCAGTACTGTGTCTGATTATCTACATCCCCACAATTTACTAAGCGGATTATCAGACTCAGGGACCGTTAATAACACATATTTGACAAAATCCCAATACTAAGAGAGCTGGCATCATAACTCTAAGCATCCCCAGCATTCTAAAAATTGTGCTAAAGCACAAAAAAACTTAATACACAATCCTACAGAAATAATCCTGCGCTCGCATCGCCACTGTATAATCAGTTACTCTAAGTCTCTTCAACCTGAGTTTCAGCGAGTCTTGAGTTGATTTGGCTGTCCAGACTTCTTCCTCAACTGGAGATTACACTGGCCCTTTGTTCCGAGTGTAGTGAGTCCAGCCTTTCTCCGCTGTCCTTATTGTCGTTTCGGTAATCAAAGGATCCTGATACAGCCCTTCCCAGTCCGGCTGCAATTTAGTCTCTGTCCATGATTTTACTAAGACACAATCTCCTGGCCGGATGGGATGAACGGTGAATTCAAGGGGCGGAGTCTGTGCCAATAAACCCTGTTTCCTGAGGAGAGACAAAGAGGCAGACAAGCCCAGTATATACTTCTTTAGAACAAGTCTTTAGTTTCGGGAATTGTCAATTTTCCATTTGTTCCCAGATAAGGTAATCCAAATATGATTTCATAGATGATCGTCCCAAATCTTTCCTTGGGACTGTTCATACTCCCAAGAGAGCTATAGGTAAATATTTGGTCCAAGGGAATCTGGTTTCTATTATCAATTTAGAGAGCTGTCGTTTGAATGTTTGGTTCATTCTCTCAAACTTTCCTGATGATGGTGGGTGCCATGGAGCATGCAACTCCCAGGAAATTCCCAACCCTTTCATTCTCTCCTGTAACACTTTAGAGATAAAATGAGTTCCTTGGTCGGAATCTATACGGTTCACTAACCCATATTGGGGAATTATGTGCTCTAATACTGTTTTAAACACCACACTCGCAGTGGCAGTAGCTAGGGGGTATGCCTCAACCCAACCAGATGGATGATCTACTATGACCAGCATATATTTTAGTCTTCCTACTCTGGGTAGTTCAGTATAATCTACTTGTATACTCTGGAAGGGTCTCAATCCCGGGTCTCTTCCTCCCGGGGTCTGTTTTCTCAAGACTTTTTTATTTACCTTTGTGCATATTATACATGCCTCACATATTTGTTTAGCAATTGTATACATTCTTTTATATCCATATTCCCTAAGAACTAAATCACACATTGTTTGTACTCCCCAATGGCTGCCTTGGTGTAGAACAGCCATAATTTCTCGCATCATCATTTTGTTTAACATTTCCCTTCCATCTGGTAACATCCATTGCCTGTCTGCTGTTTTTTGCAGCCCCTAAATCTCTCAATTCTTTTTCTTCTCCTTCAGTAAATATAGGAGCTTCTGGGAACAGGGACAGTAGGTATCAGGGAATGAATCAGCACTCCTTGTGGGTCCTGGCCTGCTTCCTTAGCCACTTCATTGGCTAATCTATTTCCCCTAACTTCTGGTTCATTTCCTTTCTGATGACCATTTACATGCACTACCGCTATTTCTCGGGGGAGTAACAGGGATTCCAAGACCCGTTTAATCAACTCCTCATGTGCTAATTCCTTCCCCCGGCTATTGATCAGTCCTCTTTCCTGCCATATCTTTCCAAAAGTGTGCACAACACCAAATGCATATTTAGAGTCACTGTATGCTGTTCCCTCTTTATTTTCTAACACCCTAAAGGCTCTTTCTAATGCATAGAGTTCGCAGGTCTGAGCTGACCACCAATTTGGCAACCTTCCTGCCTCTATCAAACTACCTTTCATCCTGTCTACAACTGCATACCCATTATGTCTTTTCACTTCAGTCACCCGGGATGATCCTTCTATAAATAGTCAGGTTCCTGCATGAAGCGGAACATCTCTCAGGTCCATGCGGACCTTAGTTTGGTATTCTATAATGTCAAGGAAGTTGTGCTCTGGATTCTGAGGAGATTCTCCTTCCCCTTTCCAAAGAAAGGCAGCTGGATTTAAACAATTGTCCGTGACCAACACTAGATCATCCTTTTCTATTAATATTGCCTCATATTTCAGAATCCGCGAGTCTGTCAACTATCGCCCAGCTTTTTGTTTTAGGATCGTTCTCACTTGGTGTGGGGTGCTTACTATTAGGGCTCCCCCAAATGTAAGCTTTCTGCTTTCCTCCACCAACAGTGCAGTGGCAGCTACAGCCTACACACACTCAGGCCACCCCTAGGATACTGGATCCAATAGCTTCGAAAGATATGCTACTGGCTGTTTCATTCCTCCCCACCTCTGGGTTAATACTCCCAAAGCCGCTCCCTTATCCACAGTAGCAAAGAGCTGGAAAGGTTTATCTAGAGAAGGTAAGGCTAACATGGGGGCATGGATCAGACCTCTTTTGAATTCTTAAATAGTTATTTTTCTTCTTCTTCCCAACTCAGACACTTTGTTTCCTCCTCTAATAGTTTGAGATATAATTTCTTAGTCTGTTGAGCATAAGAATCAATCCACAATCTGCAATATCCCATTAAACCCAAAAATTACGTAATTTCCGTTTAGTCCTGGGTAGCGGAATCCCCACGATTCCCTCTAACCTTTCCAGGTTTGTCTTTCACTTACCCTCACTAACAAAATGTCCCAAGTATTTCACTTCTCGCTCCACATATTGTATTTTGTTTTTAGATACTCCCAGTCCCTGCTGACTCAGGAATTCAATATTTTTTTAGTGACTTCTACTACTCTTTCTCTTCTCTTTCCTGTTACTAAGAGGTCGTCTACATACTGCAACACTTCCCTTGGGGCTGCTAAATTTCTCCAATATTTGTTCTAATATCTGTCTAAATAAATTCGAGGATTGCACGGTCTACCAGTATTGCTGTTTCCATCCTGTCTTGGGATCTTCCCATTTAAAGGCAAAAAAATTCCTACTTTCCTCCGCCAAGGGACAAGCCCAAAAGGCATCTTTTAAATCTATCACACTAAACCAGTTGTGGTCATGAGGGATCTTACTTAATAACATATAGGGGTTTGGCACCTCTGGGTGCCTGTCCTGTTCAATTCAATGTTCTCAAATCCTGCACCAATCGATAAGTTCCATCGGATTTTCGCACTGGTAGAATTAGGATATTATAAGGAGACATACATGGCTCCTACAGTCCATCTCTAGCCCCTCAATTATTGGCTGCAGTCTTCGTTTACCTTCTATAGAAATGGGATATTGTCGCTCATAAACAACGTCCCCTTTCCTTTTTAACTTATTTCTAGGGGACGGATCTGTATTTTTCCACGATTCCCTTCTCTAGCCCATATAATAGGGTCTACCTCTCTCTCCACATCTTCTGTCAACATTGCCATTTGTACAACTAATTCTTTTTCCTGAATTCAAATCTCCAGTCCTAAGAGGATAATTAAATCTCTCCCTAGTTAGTTACTTCCAATATCAGGGATATACAACAGTTCCCCTGTGACCCTATCCTTAGGACCTTCTATCTTCATAGGTTCAAATACTGGAACAGTAAATCCTTCCCCTTTTACCCCCGAAACAGTAATTGACCGTGTTAACATTTCTACTTTCTTTGGTTTAAAGTTCAGCGATGACCGTGCTGCCTCCGTATCTACTAGGAAGACTACCTCTTCCCTATAGGGTCCCACCTTCAAGTTTATCAAGAGTTCCTGGTGGATCCCCAGGGGCAAGGACCCTGACACCCCTATTCTTCATCAAAATTCATAAGCGGAATTGCCCTTTCTTCCTTTTGTAGATCAGGACACTCCTGCTTAAAATGCCCGAGTTTCTGCAATAATAGCATCCTGCCTGTGGAGATTTCCATCTCTGCCCCTGTCACCTGAACCCTCTATCAAATGGTCCCCCTTGTCCTCTCCCTCTCTCTCTTCCTCTCTGTCCTACATGCTGCCACCCGCCGCTCCGGTTGCTCACTATTGGTTCCATTCTTTTCTTAACTACATCATCAACCGTAGCTACCATCATTTTTTGCCATCTGTTTTTGTCTCTTATCTCTCTCTTTGCAAACACTTTCTGTGCCTCTCTTAACAATTCATCTAATGGTGTTTCAATCCTCTCTTCTATCTGTATGTCTGGCCATGCCTTTGTCACAAAATATACTTTCAAAAGACCCTGTGCCACTGGGTCCTCAGGGTTCATTCCAGAGTATTTCCGTATTGAGTCCCTTAATCTTTGCAAGAAAGCTGAGGGTGTCTCATCTTTCTCCTCTTTAACTTCAAAGGCTTTAGTCAAATTCTGCGACTTAGGAACTGCCTCTCTTATTCCTTTTAGAATCAGGTCTTTCAATTCCATCATTTCTTCCCTATGCTCCTGGTTTTGATTTTCCCACTGGGTGTCTCTGAGGGGAAACTCCTTCTCTCCCTGTCCAGTATCCCCATCCCCAATGGGAAGTTCCCTGTCCCATATTTTAATGGCTGCGCCTGGTATAAGTCCCCTTTATTTCCCAGTAAATAGCATATTCAAAATAGACATTAACTCAGTCCACGTATACAGACTGGGCCCCAAAAATTAATCAATTTGTTCAGACAACCCCACCGGATCCTCAACCAGGACCTTCATCTCCTTTTTTAAATGTTATGACCTCCCCTCTGGTGAAGGGGGCACTTACAAACCCAATCTCTTTGTCCCCTATTGGTACCTCCCGAAGGGGATAAGTCTTTATATTCTTCCCCTTTTTTGTTTTTGTTTTTCCCCCTTAGGCTTTCGTTTAGATACTCCAGAGGCCTCCTCTACATCTACTTGATCTTCCCTTCCTTTTGTTGCGGATTGAGGGTGGGGAAACAACAACATCCCCGTCCACCGCCCCTTCGTCCTCCTCTTGTGGGTCATCCCTGTCCCTGTCTGTCTGTCTCTCCTCCTCCCCCATTTTCAGCTAATCTGATTTTATGGTACAGGGAGGTGGGAGTGCAAACAGGCAAAAGGATCCCAGGGACTGTGTGGGGCAGAGGGGGAATCCTTTGTCTTTACTACCATCATTCCCAAACTGCCCTTCCAACAGGATGCATAGTGCACCTCTTCTTGACTAAAAGTTTGTTTTTTATTCACATACAAATCTAAATACTGACATACCCAATCCTCAGCCGAATCATACTTTGGCCAGAAAGCAGCTGGGTGAAGGATTGGTTCTTTGGTCCATACTAAACAACAATATTTAATCATTTTCTTTTTATCTTTTTCCCTTGTACAAGTGTTACTTGTCCATTCCCTCAACATCCTCCCCAATGGACTTTCAGGAGGAATGTTACCAGGGACTTTTTCTTCCTTTACTCTGTGACAGTTCGACTTACTCTGCCTACCCCCCATTTCTCGGGGCCCTCACCAGTCCCTCAGCGATTAAATACCCCTTTTCCCGGCCACCAAGTTAATACTTAAAAGTCAGTTTTCTGACGTTGGTCTGTGCACAGAGTTGCCTGGCCCCTTTTTTCCATATTTTTTATCGACCTTCTTTCACTGTCTGATTCAGATGTCTCTCTTGTGGGATTCGTACCAGTCGCCAAAGGGAGCGGACAAAACCGGGACAAGAAACCGCTCCTCAATTGTGAATGGGAGGCATCTTCCCAGTGTCCAGGGCCAACCACGCCCCCCCGGACGATCCCCCAATTGTGAGAAACTAAGCACACTCACTTCAATAATTTCAGTGCGAGACATGATCTGAAGCAATCAGAATGTTTATTATACGATTGCAAGCGTGGTTCCTGAAATATACTCGCAGAGTTTAGCAAGTACATATCTTATATAGGATTCACTACTCCAAACCCGGTGCCCATTACTATTGTTTCTCTCTTGCCTTATCCGGCCTTGTGCATAACAAAGTGCAGGTTTTACTTGGCCTTTTCACCACATCCTGGCTGTGGTCAACTGTAAGGTATATCCTCATTCACTGCAATCTATTTCCCCCACTTGTGGCATTCCCTCCTTTACCCCAACCATATTGAACCTTACAGCCTTTTAATTGGGGTTTGTTTTTTGTTTTTGCAGAAATGGGAAACAAATGCTTATAACTGCTGCTTAGCCTACATCCTCATAGCACCTTATCTATTTATCTGTACCATCTACCATTGTTTGCATGCACCTTTCATTCTTGTATGCACATTTTAGCTAATATGAAAACAATTATATATTTCCTTCACATTCTTGTTGACTCAGCGCTTGGCTGAAACAATTGTACACTGGTGTGAGTTCATTTACCTTGCATAAGTAATTATGATTGCAGAAGTAACACTACTTCACCTGTAACCCTGGTAGTGTAGTGAACAAAGAAGAACAAAGAATACAGAAAATGTGCAGCCCAAAAACCGCCCCGTGGCCCAACATTTCAACTCCCCCTCCCACTCTGCTGAGGATATGGAGGTCCTGGGCCTCCTTCACCGCTGCTCCCTCACCACCAGACGCCTGGAGGAAGAATGCCTCATCTTCCGCCTCGGAACACTTCAACCCCAAGGCATCAATGTGGACTTCAACAGCTTCCTCATTTCTCCTTCCCCCACCTCATCCTAGTTTCTAACCTCCAGCAACATTGTCCCCTTGACTTGTCCGGACTTGTCCGACCTGCCCAGCTCCTTTTCCACCTATCCACTCCACCCTCTCCTCCCTGACCCATCACCTTCATCTCCTCCCCACTGACCTATTGTACTCTATGCTACTCTATCCTCACCCCCACCCTCCTCTAGCTTATCTCTCCACGCTTCAGGCTCTCTGCCTTTATTCCTGATGAAGGGCTTTTGCCCAAAACGTCGATTTTGCCTGTCCTCAGATGCTGCCTGAACCGCTGTGCTCTTAGAGCACCACTGATCCAGAGCCCAGGAACAAGCCCTTTGGATAACCAAGCCTGAGCCGTCCAAATCAACTATCTAAACATGTCGCCCAATTTCTAAGCATCCGTATCCCTCTGCTCCTCATTTACTCATTAGATTAGATTATATTACAGTGTGGAAATAGGCCCTTCGGCCCAACAAGTCCACACCGACCCGCGAAGCGAAACCCACCCATACCCCTACATTTACCCCTTACCTAACACTACGGGCAATTTAGTATGGCCAATTCACCTGGCCCTGCACATCTTTGATGCATCTGTTCAGGCGCACCTGAAATGAATCTACCATGCCTGCCTCTACTACCTCTGCTGACAACGCATTCCAGCACATACCACTCTCTGTGTAAAATACTTTCCATGTCTATCTCCCTTAAACGTTTCACCTCTCTCATTGAATGCGTGACCTCTCATTATTGAATCACTCATCTTGGGAAAAAGCTTATCACTAGCCACCCTGTCTGTACCCTTCATGATATTGTAGACCTCAGTCAGGTCCCCTCAATCTCATTTTTTCTAATGAAAGCAGAAGTAACCTACTCAGCCTCTCTTCAGAGCTTGCATCTTCCATACCAGGCAACATCTGCGTAAGCCTTCTCTGCATTCTTTCCTAAATGTTCACATTATTTTGGTAATTTGGCAACCAGAACTGTACAGAGTATTCTAAACGCGGCCGAACCAAACTCTTGTACAATTTTAGCAGGACTTGCCTGCTGTTATACTCAGTGCCTTATCCGGTGAAGGCAAGCATGCCATATGCCTCTTGACCACTCTATCCACCTGTACAGTCACCTTCAGGGAACAAAGAACCTGAACTCACAGATCTCTCTTCTCATCAAGTTTACCCAAGGTTCTTCCGTTTACTGTATACTTGGCTCTGGAATTCGACTTCCCAAAACCATCACCTCACATTTGCTTGGATGGAACTCCATTTGCCATTTCTCCACTCAACTCTTCTGTCTATCTATATTCCCCTTCATTCTTTGACAGTCCCCTATATTTTCTGGCTACTCCACCAATCTTTGTGTCATCTGCAAATGTAGTAGCGAGATACTGGGCTAGCAACCCTTGGAGATTGGAACATGGCAGTAGTTCATCCCATGCAGCAAGGAACCATGTTTGGATGCTTGTACCTAGTGAAATACCACTGTTTCCTGATGAAGATCAATAATTTAAACTTTTTTTCAGGAGTCATGATTTAGAAGTTTAATGACAATACATAGTCGTGTAGTTGACTATGATGAATAATGTCAGGGACCGCAGGGATGTAGCCATCAGGTGGAAAGGAAAAATGGTGAATGGAATTGAATCCAGACCAATGAGTGGTAGTGAATTTGGGGAGTTGTAACAATAACAGTGAGGATTCTGAGTGGTGTATAGGAACAAAGAGATCTTGGAGTGGACATTCATTCACAGATCCCTGAAGATTGTTGAACAGGGAGATCAGTTGTTCGAGAGGTTTTTGAGTATTTTCCATTGTTGACCACAGACTGTGGATGATATTTGATCTTTAGTAACCGCCAGTTTAGGAAACAACTAAAGGAACGAGCACAAGTCTGGTCCATGCAATAATCTACATTTTTAAAAAATGAAAGTTGAAAGATAGAGGGCTGAAGTATCAGATTTTGCCCATCAGACTACTTCACCACTCAATGAATTTACCACTGATTCCTCTCCAGGTCATGCTGGTATGTGCCTTAGAGGGTAATTTGCAAATGGTGAAGGTTCAGTGCATCTTCAAACTTGTCCTTATAGTCGGTACAGTTTTTGAGCTTTGAAGGTTCTGTCAACAAAGCCTGGATGACTTACTGCAGTGAATCTTCAATGTGTGCACTCTGCTGCAATTGTGCCTTAACAGTTAAGGGAATTAATATTCAGGTGGTGAACAATATACAGTTAAGTGACTGCATTGTCGTGGAGGGTGCCCAGTTCCTTCAGTGGTATTGAAGCTGCACCCACCTAGGCAAATGGAGAGAGTTCTGTTAAACATCTAATTTGTGCGTTGCGGACCATGTAGGCTTCACGGAGACAAGAATTGAGTTAATAATCAAACAGAGTCGACCCACGACAGGTTTTTGTCATCAACTTCTTTATACGGGCGGTCAGGTTCCACTTCTCCTAAATACTAGCTCCCAGGACGATTTCACGGAGGAATTCAGTTACATTGAAGCCATTGAATGTCAATCGAATATGATTAGATTCTCATTTGTCAGAGTTATCTTCGCTGTATTTGGTCCTTCTGTGGGTCAATCCGATTCCAATCACTTTCTGATTTCAAGTTCCAATTCCCGTCTGCGCCTGAAATTTCAACCCGTTTCCTCGCCGAAATGTCTCCACCTGTCTTAATATATAAGGGCGCTGTAAGGGACAGCGCAGACTTACTAATATATTGTTAACTCTGAATACAGTAGAACTTCGTGGAATGATTGGTTAGGCTGGGATTATTCTCCTTGAAACAAAGGAGGAGGAGGGGAACTTTATAATCACATAATAACATTTATAAACGTTCAATATTCGTGGGATCTTGACAGGGTAGATACGGGCGGGTGGCTTGCCCTATGCTCTGAGGAGAGCACCAGAGGACATAATCTCAGAATGAGATATTGCCCATTTAATTCAGAAATGAGGAGCAATTTCTTTGCTCAGGAGTCAAAGAATCTGTGGCATTTTCAAGTAACCGCTGTTGAGACTGTGTGGTTGGGTATTTTCAAACTGTGCCAGATAGTTAATCAGAAAGATGATGAAACTTTGTCGAGCTAAGTGAGCAGAAAGAAATTCAAAATTATCAGATCAACTATGTTAAAAATCACACAACACTAGGTTATAGTCCAACAAGTTTAATTGGAAGCACACTAGCTTTCGGAGCAACGCTCCTTCATCAGGTGATAGTCAGGTGACCAGAGTGTGAAGTGCAAAGGAAAACTGCTAGAGCGGTGTGTAAAGTTAGCAACCAGAGTGTGATTGGAACCCGTGAATTTTTTTTTAGATTACTTACAGTGTGGAAATAGGCCCTTCGGCCCAACAAGTTCACACCAACCCGTCGAAATGCAACCCACCCAAACCCATTCCCCTACATTTTACCCCTTCACCTAACACTAGGTGCAATTTAGCATGGCCAATCCACCTAACCTGCACATTTTTGTGAATGTGGAGCACAAAATAACCCACCACCATAATCTCTCAGTCTCCTCAGCACATTTTGTAGTAGGGTGACATGTGACCTCATCTGGTTACATGTGGTGAAAGTCATGGATGACAAAGTTCCAGAGCGGAATCGAATCCACACCATTGTGTTTCTGCTTTCACAAGACTTATAATAAAAGCAAATTCCAATAAATAGCCATGCTGGTCAGAATGAATAGCTGTCATTACTACATTGTGTCAGAACTGAGTCAGAATGAAACAGGACAAGAATTTTCCGTCATATTTACACCTACATTTGACTCATAATTTCTTCAGTCACTTTCTCTCTCAAGTGAAGAAGCTGCCATGGTGAGTGATATAAAGGCGCCTTTCTCATATGGCTGAACCTGAATTGGATTAAATCGCAAGAAATGCTGATTTGTTCGTTTCATTTTAATTTTGCTGAAACCTCACAATGTTCATTGTAATAATCAGAAGTGAATTAGATATATCTCATTGGAACGATTAATGTTGTATTCAAATTTGCTCTGACTTTATTTCAGCTTAAGGAAAATACTGCTTAGAAAAACAGAGGGTTAAAGTGCAAAAGAAAACCCACCAGTTTTGTTGCTCGTTGCTTTGGCAGATTTCACTGAGTATTAAATGGACCAAACATCATGGTGTTTGTTCTCACATCCTTAATGCATGTGATGAAAGCAGGAAGTCGATCTCCAAGCAATTGGTCACTTCCTATTCATTATGTAATATCTTCCCTTCACAATAAATAAAAATCCACTCAGTTCCGTTTACAATGGTTTAGGTGGAATATTATGCCAAATCTTTCAAAATGCAGAGTTTTGGAACCGAATTTTATTCAGCTGCACACATTAAAGAAATTTCTTTACATTTAAAGTCAACCAACTTAGACATTGTTTACCCGCAACTTCCGACCGATTACACCCCACCTTTACCTAGCCACACGCTGTCTCTCTCCTTGTGAAATTTATTCCTTGTTTGTCACCAAATGTGCCTTTCCAAATATTTTGAAAACAGATTCTCGGAGTGACAGCGATTCTGTTCTCATCACTGCTTTGTCCTTCAAAAGTTTTATTAAAGGTATTGAATGAGGAAATTTTCCACCTATTTACTCTGTCCAAACATTTCATAACCTGAAAAAAACCCATTAAGTCTTCCTTGGTTCAGGGATGACTGTTCTCAATTTTCCAAGAAGACAAGTGAATAAAATCTTATCCTCAGTACACCCCCATCAGCATCGTCTTTAATGGCTTTACACCCCAGTAAACACCGTCATTATCAATTCATAGAATCACAGAATCCTACAGTGCAGAAAGAGCATTTCAGTCAATCAAGCCGGTGTTGACTCTCTGAAGAGCATCTCACCCAGACCTAGCTCCCCTCCCCATTTCCTTATATTTCACCTGAAGAAGGGGAATCCCTCCCCCTTATGATTTCAAATAACCCTGTTGGAGTATAACCTGACGTCCTGTGACTTCTGACCTTGTCCCCGCGTTACCCAGGGCTAATTCACCTAACTTACTTAATTCACTCCCTGGACACGAGAGGGCAATTTAACTTTGCCAATCAACCTAACCCTCCCTCTGAACAGCAGTGCGAATTACTGAGACAATGTTCCATCATACTGAGCAAATGCTGTATCATTTTTTTAATGGGGGGTTTTATACCCTGGTAAAATTGATCAAAACAAATGAACCCAAATTCAATGTATCGAAACGCTACTCTGTCCTTTACAATTTCATTCGTGCTGCGGGAAATGTTTTTGCACTCATATTTTTATGTTGTTTCTTCCTCAGATTCCTGCTTCTAGTAAACACTTCAATCCGGAATAAGTCTGTCAAATGCTTTTCATTCAAACAGTCACAAGGTGAAGTTTGCAGAAGTCACGTGTTTGGCCGTTCACTGACACTCTGCCTCCCTAAGAGCTGCAGTCCTTCCCCACCTTTATTCAGGCAGCTCTGTCCTTCGTGTGATATGCCCCATCGAGAATGGAGTGACAGGTATCAATACCCGCACCTGGGAATAGAGCGACAGTTTTAAAACGTTTACACTGTCCCCAGCGGAAAATTGAGCCCTGTGACAGGCGGGGTGACTAACCATTATACTACCGAGGGCAAAAGTGTCAAAGGAAGCCCTTCAACCAAATGTGGCCACACTTGTCAAAAACAACTGCCTAATGAACTGAATCCCATTTCAGAATGCTTACCCCACAGCCTTATATGTCTTGGCATTAAAAGTTCACATCTGAATATTTATTCGGGTTATAAGGGTTTCTGCCGCTCTGAAAAATGCAGACAGTGTATTCCAAATTCCAACCACCCACTGGCTGATAAAGCTTTTTCGCACATCTTCTCAAACCATTCTCTTTCTCCTTAAATCTCTGGCCCCTGCTGATCGATCCGTCCATCAATGGGAAATTCGTTCAGTCAACCCTAACTCATTCATGTTTTGTATACATCTCCTTTGCACTGCGACAAACACTCCACTCTGTCCTTTCTTCACAACTGAAATTCTTCATCCCAAACAATATCCCGGTAAATATCTCCTGCAATTCTCTCAGTGTGATCACATCCCTGCTATAATGTGACTTGCAAAACTGCACACAACATTCTTGTTAGAGCCTAATGACCATTAGTTTTAAAATTTCTGTATTAGTATGAGGGCGATTCTGGCTAAGCAGAATTTATTACCCATTCCGAATTGCCTAGAGGGCAGTTGAGACTCAACCATATTGCTATAAGTCTGAAGTCACATGCAGCCCAGACCAAATAAGGATAGCAAATTCCATCCCGAAATGACATCAGTGGAACAGATTTTTTTTATCAACAATTGTCAATGGATCTATAGTAGTCATTAGATTCTTCCTTGCAGATATTTTTTTGAATCCAAATTTAACAATCATGACATTGTGGGAATTCAAGCCCGAGTACCCAGACTATTACCTCGGTCTCTGGATTATCAGTCCTATGAAATTACCACAAGACCAACGCAGAAAGCCATAAAAGCTGATCTTTTCCAATAAAATGTCTTTTCACCAAAACTGGGTATTTTCCATGAGCCTAACGCTCCATTTGTCTCTGTCCTATGTCAGTAAAAGCTGCTACATGGGGATTGATTTCACAACCGTGGTATCCAAATGGATCGATTTGTTTGAAGGTCCCGATGGTGGGATTGGGGCACGTTCACCCAACAACAGTGACCGCAGCACAGACAGAACAGTATGAATGTGAAAGAGAGTGATAGATGGTGCATTGCCTCAGAGAAATGGGGGGAGGGACGGAAAGGAAGTTTAATGATCATGGGAAGGAGAGAAATCTCCGACAACGGGTATGTTTGAATCCTGATGTATGAAACTCAGAGATGTGAGAGAGCGGAATTTGAAGGTAAAACAATTAATTTCTTACCATGTGTCACAAAAAGGACAACGGAGAGAACACTTAGTGCCGTGATTTGGTTTCAAATTGAGGTTGCTGTGGTCACAATGCAAAATACCGACAACCACGATCACAGTAACCACAGAACAGGATGCTTGCAAGCAGCAATAAGTATACTAGCAGAGGAAATGTTCGGAAGAACAGCAAATGTACAATACCAGTACTCAGCGAACAGTGACAGACATGTGGGAACTGAGAATGAGCTGAATCTTTAAGTTCGATGTCCTCAGAGGTTGTGGAGATCCCTTGAATGAGAATGTTGAGAGATGAGATTGATCGATTTCGACAACACATCAAAGACTCGGGGGACAGTACAGGATATTGTTGAAATGTATGCTTCAATAGCATTTTAGCTTAACTTCGGCACAGCCGCCAGATCCAACCGGAAATGGGGATGGGAATGAGTGTGCAGAGTTACTCTCTGGGTCCAGTAATGCAATAGGTGAGCGTCCTGTCCTTCTATGATGGTATAGAGGCGCAAGAAATTCCTCGGTTGAGTGTGCTCCTGCTCAAGGGAATGGTTGTCCCCGTTTATACTATCATAGCGATTTCCGGTGCACCTTTCTAAGACAGTTGAGTGGCACAAGTGGAGAGTGTGAGCCCTTAACTTTGCAGTGATGGGTTTAAAAGATGATTTTGCTATTTGGATTTGTGTTTCGACACTGGCGGTGGCAGCTACATTTGCTCGCATCAGCTCAGTATCAGTTTCTTCCACCCAGTCAAGACTTCAACCTGGAGAAGGTGGTGTTGGGGTGATATTTTAAACGAGTCATCCTTCGCGAATGGAACACGGAAAGGGTGATGTTTAAGTTCGACGAATAAAACCTGAAATGCATGCCTGACCTCAGGAACAGAGATAATAACTTTAATTTCCTGCAATCTCATTCATTCATGTCCCTTATGCAGGGGATTCTACTATCTTCACCTAGTTCTGCCTACGAGAGACTCCAGGACCAGAAAAAAACATGAGCTGACCCTTAATTCAGGAATCCCCATCTTGTGGGGAAGCAGTCTAGTCGGCCCTTCCAGTCCACACATCCATCCATACCAGAGCCCACGGTATTCCTTATCCCATAAGCCTGCATTTCCCATTGTTGATCCCTGTAACTGGCACATCTTTGGTCAGAGGGAGAAATAAAAATACAAACACACAGAGAATGTGCAGACTACCCACAGACAGACACCCGAGGCTGGGATTGCACCCGGGTTTGTGGTGTAGCCAGACAGCAATGAACGAGGGGCGAAAAATAAATGTTGTCCTGACCAGTGATAGTCACATCCTGTGGTGAATGAGAAAGAGTGAAAAGACGTTCACAACATGGAAAACGGGATTTGTATCCGTGTGGACACAATTCGAAAGGATCGTTCACCCTGGGTTGAAAAAAGGACGCCAATGCCACAGACAAAGCAGGGCAATGTGGGAACTGCTGGAAGGGATTCAATTAACCACAGAAATGGAAACTCATTTAATCAGTAACACTGGGGAGAGGCCGTTCACCAGTCCCGTGTGTGGGAAGGGATGACTGAGCAAAACAACCCCCGGAGACTCCAGCAGAGTTACATATCCCATCAGGTGTTCGATTATGCTGTCAATGTTGCTGTTAATCCCAACCAGTTATTTGTTCCACAGCGTCAATCATAGAGTCATACAGCATGAAGGCATACAGGCCCGTCAGTCCAACCAATCCATGCTGAACATACTGCCAAACTAATCTAGTCCCATCTGCCTCCTACTGTACCCGTTGAGTGGTTATAATGCCCTTGTAGTTTTATTACTGTGTTGTTAATCCAAAAACCCAGGTAATATTTTGGGGACAAAGAGTTCAGGTCCTGGCATGATAGATGGTGGAGTTTGAATTCAATAAGCAGAATTCAAGAATTGAAGAGTCTCGTGATGACCTGAATCAGTTGTGTGGAAAATCCCATCTGATTCACTCATTCCAGTTCGGGAAGCAAACTGCTATATTCATCTGCTCTGCCCCACATGAGACTCCAGATGGATAATACCGTGGTTGACTCTGAAATGTCCTCAATGAAATAACTGATGTACGAGGGATGATTAAATTTATTTTAAAAATCCCACTTTCCCATTCATGTTTGGAATCAATTGTTCATTAAATGTTGCAAACGTACCCATCACTGCCTCAGCAAGTTAATTGCACACGTAAAACGCCTTCCCTAAAAAAATGCCTCACATGAATTTAAAAAGAACTCTCTCTTTTCATCTTAAACATATGCCCTCTCACCTTGAAATCCCCATCCTGGGAAAAGGCAGCTATCGTTAACTCTAACTTGCCTCTCAATAATTCATAAACTTCTGTCAGGTCGCCGTTCAAACCCCTAACCTGGAGTGAAAACACTCTCAACTAGGAGAAAGTGAGAACTGCAGATGAGAGATCAGAGTCCAGAGTGTTGTGCTGGGAAAGCACAACAGGTCAGGCAGCATTTGAGGAGCAGGAGAATCGACGTTTCGGGGAAGAGCCTGGTGAAGGACACTTGCGCGAAAAAATTATTCTCCTGCTCCTCGGATGCTGCCTTACATGTTGTGGTTTTCCAGCACCCCGATCTCAAATCTGAAAATAGTCTCAGCCTATCCATTATAACTCAAACCTTCCACACACGGCAACATGCGCGCATACTTTTCTGAATCTGCTCCAGCTGCTCCTGCTCCATTCCTACATCTGGGCGACCAGAACTGGACATAATATTCCAGAAGAGGCCTCATCAATGTCCTGCAAAGCTTCAACATAACGTCCCGACTCCTACACACAAAGGACTGAACATTGAAGGGAAGTATGTTAAATGCCTTTGAATCATCTTGTCTGTGGGTGAAGCAAACTACAAGGAATTATGCATCTGCACCCCTAGCTTCCGTGTTCTCCAACACTACGCAAAACCCTACTCTTGTCCTTGTACCAAAATGCAATACCTTCCATTTATCCAGATTGAACTCCATGTTACATTTTTCAGTCCAACGACTCATTGGATTACGATCCTTTTGAAACTTAGATAATCTTCCTCACTGTCTACAATTCTGGCGTCGCCTCCAAACCTATGAAGGATGCCAGCTGTGAGTTCCACTGTTTTCTCTGATAGATCAATGATTCATATTTACTTGTAGTGGCCGTGATTTAGCAGTGTGCAGATCATACAACAGTTAATCATGCAATTAACAATGAGGAAGAAAGCCGCAGATTGCAGGGAGATAGCAAACAATTGGAAATGAAAATGGTGAAAGCAATTCATTCCAGGCAAGTTGGTGATAGTGAAGCAAGTTTAAACTTCAAACCAGCCGCCCACGCTCCAGTTGTGGCACTCAGCTGTCTCAGCAAGGTACACTGTAGATTGCTATAAACGGGAAAAAAAATTCCCTCTGCCCCGTCTTTGACCAGGAGCACTCCCGACCTCGGAATTGCTTGCGCTTCTAAACCGTTATAGAAATACCGTGCATTCACCGATTGTGTCTCTGGAGCCCTTGAGTATCCGTTCCCTTCCCGATTTCTAGTTGGATCTTCGCGACTGCGCCACTCAATTCCTCTGATTCTGGGGCTGGGAATTGGAACCATGTGGCAGCAATGGTTACTGCCTTGTGGGGGGAAACTGGTGAAGCAGCCGATGTTAAACTGTTAAAAAATCACACAACACCAGGTTATAGTCCAACAGGTTTAATTGGAAGCACACTAGCTTTCGGAATGACGCTCCTTCATCAGGTGATTGTGGAGGGCTCGATTGTAACACAGAATTTATAGCAAAAATTTGAAGTGTGATGTAACTGAAAATATACATTGAAGAATTGATTGTCTGTTAAGCCCTTCATCTGTTAGAATACAGTGATAGTTTCACTTCTTTCATGTGTAAATCACAAAACCCCTTTTTTAAAAGTTGCATTCACGGGTTAACTGTTAACAATGGTGATAGCTAGACAAGATGTTGAAGGTGTTAGCCCCCTGTGTTCTCTGTCTATGACCTGATGTTTAGATTGATTCTAATCTAAGAAGTGAGATAACAGAGTTTTACATAAATTCATGCAGTTTTTGAGCTCAGAGTTCTACATGAATTTGTGGTTTTTGAACAAAGTGCAATGTAACTCCGAAAGTACCAAAAAAATTCACCACACAAAATATATGTGTGCATGTGGGTCTTTGTCTGTCTCTGTGTGTGTCTGTCTGGGGTGGGGGTTGTGAGTGTGAGAAAGTGTGTGTGTGTGTGTGTGTAGTGAGTGCAGAGTGTCTTAAATCTGTGAGGGGTGCATGTGTGGGAGTCTGTGTATCTATAAGTGTGTGTGTGGGTGTCTGTGTGCGCGTCTGTGTGTATCTGTGTCCGTGTGCATGTGAGTGTGTGTGTGTGTGTAGGAATATCTGTGTGTGTGTGTGTGTGTAGTGCAATGGTGGTCACCTGTAATGTGACATGAACTCAAAGTCCCGGTTGAGGCCCACCCTATGGGTACCGAACTTAGCTATCAGCCTCTGCTCGACCACTTTCCTCTGCTGCCTGTCCTGAAGTCCACCTTGGAGAATGGTCACCCGAAGGTCCGATGCTGAATGTCCTGGACCACTGAAGTGTTCCCCAACTGGGAGGGAACCCTCCTGTCTGTTGATTGTTGTGCGGGCCCATTCATCCGTTGTCGTAGCCTTTGCTCGGTTTCCCCAATGTACCATGGCTCTGGGCATCCCTGCCTGCAACGTACAAGATAGACAACGTTGGCTGAGTCACATGAGTACCTGCCATGTACAAGGTGGGAGGTGTCCCCATACGTAATGGTGGTATCTATGTCCACAATCTGACACGTTTTGCAGCGTCCACCGTGACAGGGTTGTATGGAGTTGTCCTGAGAGCCGGGCAGTTTGCTACGAACACTGATCTGTTTGAGGTTTGGCGGTTGTTTAAAGGCAAGTAGTGGAGGTGTGGGGAAGGTCTTGGTGAGATGCTCATCCTCATTGATAATGTGTTGCAGGTCACGAAGAACATGGCGTAATTTTTCAGCCCCTGGGAAGTACAGTTAAACTGCATTACTAGTAAAGCATCATTTCAACAAAACCTGCACTGTGCCCGGATTCTTTGATGTTTTGGAGAAATCTATTTATCTCAGCCTTCAGCATATTAATGATGGAATCACCACAGCCTGTGGGGGAACCGATATTAAACGGTCAGCCCATTCTGAGTTCCCACAAATCTGCCACTGTTCGCTGAGCACTGATATTGTACATTTGGTGCGCTGCCTAACATTTCCTATGATACTGTACTTATTGCGCACTGCTCGTGTGCTCGTCTGTGTAATGCCGTGATCGTATAGTGGTTAGTACTCTGCGTTGTTGCCGCAGCAACCTCGGTTCGAATCCGAGTCACGGCAGTAATTGCTCTATCTGCCCCAGTTTTTGTGAAACACAGAGGAATCAGTTGTTTAAACATGGTAATTTTCTCCAAGGTGATGATCTTTTTCCTTCAAATTCTGCTCGCTCACATCTCTGTGTTTCATATGTCCGAATTCAAATCCACCCGTTCTCAGAGATTTTTCTCCCTCCTACGATCACTAACTGAACTTTCCGTCCCACACCCCCATTTCATTAAATTAGGATGCTGGTGTTGGACTATGGTGTACAAAGTTAAAAATCACACAACACCGGGTTAGAGTCTAACAGGTTTAACTGAGCACTAGTTTTCGGAGCGCTGCTCTTTCATTATGTGGTTTTGGAGTCATTTCCTGTTTCATTAAGGCACTGCAGAATCTAACACTTAACTCTCACATTGATGCTGTTCGTTCTGCGCTGCTGCGGTCACTGTTGCTGGTTGAACGTGCCTAACCCCACCATCGGGACCTGCAGACCAGTTGATCCATTTGGTTACCACTGTTGTGAGATCAATACTCGTGTAGCAACTTTTACTGACATGGACCAGAGATTATTAGGGGGTCAAGCTCAGGAAAATGACACAGGACAATATCGAGGAAAAACGACTGCATTGGGAAGGATTAGTTTCACGGGTTTACTGCAATGGCTGAGCACTATTACCACTGGATTGTTAACTCAGATACCAAGAAAATGAACCAGGGACCCGGGTTTGACTCCAACCATGCCAGGTGTTAGAATTGGGATACAATAAATATCTGGAATTACGAATCTAATAACTCCTATAAATCCACGGTCAATTATTGAAAAAACAAAACCATCGGGTTCACTGATGTCCTTTAAGGAAGGAAACTGCCATTCTTTGTTTGTTGCCGAGCAGAGGTGATTGGAGAAGCCATAACTGAGATGTACAAAATAATGAGGGATATGGATAGGATAGACGGAAAGAAGCGTTCGTTATTGATGGAGGGATCGAACACAGAGATTTCGGGAAAAGGCAGAAAGGTTTCAGTAGATTTGCGGAAAGGGTCAGAGAGGCGAAAACCCTTCTAACCTGAAAAAATTGAGATGTTAATTTGTGATGCCCACTATGGGCTAAACCGTGGAAAACTTGATTCAGGTCGTTAAGCATTTGTGTTGGACAAGTGCGGTCACAACAGGGCCTCCTTCGCTGTTGTTGGCCTCGGCAGTATCGTGGTTAGTGTCCCCTCCTGTCACAGGGATCAATTCTCCGCTGGGGGCATTGTAAATGTTTTAATGCTGTGGCTCTGTTCCCCAGTGAAGGTTATTAATGCCTGGCCTTCCATTCTCGATGGGACATGTCACAGGAAGGACAGTGCTGTCTGAATCAGTTGGGGAAGGACTGCAGCTCCTGGGGAGAGAGAGTGTCAGTGAAAGTGCAAACACGTAACTATAGCAAACTGCACGGTGTCTTTGTGTTGCAATGAAAACCATTATATAGAGTTTTTCCTGACTGATATGTTTATTTAAAGCAGGAATCTAAGGAAGAAGACAGAGTAAACCCATTCAGACCTGAGTGCAGAAACATTTCCAGACCTGAGTGCAGAAACATTTCCAGCAGCACTAATGGGGTTGTTCAGCGTAGAACCGCGTTTGGTTGCATTGAGCTCGGTTTGAGGGCGCAGCTTGCTTTCACTAGGCTGAGTTGCCAGTATATAAAGCCATTAAACATGGTACAGATAGTGTTCAATGTGATGGTACATTTGCTCAGTGGTTCGCACTGCTGTTAAGTCTGTTGGTTTGGTGGATTGGCCATGTTAAATTGTGCTGGTGTGTCCAGGGAGTGAATTCAGTAGGTTAAGTGAATTAGCCATGGGTAACGCAGTGATAAGGTCAGCGGTCACACAATGCCAGGTTTTATTCCAGCAGGTTTATTGAAATCGCAAGCCAGAGGCCTGCGGGGTAAGAGACGGGAGCTAGGTCTGGTTGAGATGCTGTTCAGAGCGTCCCTACAGACTCGATTGGCTGAACTGTACTTTCTGCCTTGTAGGGAATCTGTGATTCTATCTGAGAGGACACTGCCAGCGTTTACTGGGCTGCTAAGACATTAGAGACGATGCTGACGACGTTTAGTGGGGATGGGATTTTATTTGTGTGTTGGAAAATTTGAAACTGAACCATGTAAAACCGAATGGAAGTTTTCCAGGGTATATGAGGTTTGGAGAGAGTAAATAGGTGGTAAATTCACTCTTTCAAGTTCATAAATTTCTGAACGTCAGGCTTTCAAAACCATCGATGTCGGACAAAGAAATAACGGGAGCAGATTTTCTGTTACTCAGAAAATCCATTACCAAAATATTTGGAAAGGCACATTTAGAGACACACAAGCAGTGAGTTTCATCAAGAGAGAGATAGCCTGTGGCCAGGTAAAAGTGTAAAAGTGGTGTGTGGGGGGTGGATGGTGCGAGGAAATAATGTCTAATTTGGACGAGTTTAGATGTAAAGAAATATCGGAAACGTATGCAGAAAAATAAGATTCAGCAAAAAAAAACCTCAGAGTTTTGAAAGATTTTTAATAATATTCTACATGAAGCATTATAAATGGAACTGAGCAGATTTTGTATATTGCCAAGGAAAGATATTCCATAATGAATAGGAAGTGACCCGTCTCTTGGAGATCGATTTCCTGCTTTAATCCCATGCCTTAAAGATTGGAGGACAATCGACATGATGTTGGGTTCATTTGATTCCCACTCAAACCTTCCAAAATAACTGAGCATCAAAACTGCCATCTTGTTTTGTAGTTTAACCTTTTGTTTTTCTCATCAGTATTTTCTTTAAGCTGAAATAAATTCGGAGCAAAATTGAATACTTCATTAGACGTTCCAATCATATAAATCCAATTCACTTCTGATCATTGCAATGAACAGAGTGAAGTTGCAGCAAAATTAATAAAAAGAAACGAAGAAAACTGCATTTCCGGGAATTTTACCCAGTTTAGGTTCAGTTATATGAGAAAGACCATCGAGCTAAAGCATCACCTTCACCTCTCTCTCTCCATATATACTTCTTCACATGAGAGAGAAACTGAAGACATTATGCGTCAAGAGTAAACGTGCGTGTGAATGGACGGGAATTTCATGTTTGCTGTTTCATTCTGAGACAGTTCCGACTCGGAATAAATCAAGGACAAGGTAATCCTTCCAAGGACGACGTCAATCCTTTGGATTTTGCTGGTATTATTATTCGCTGAAAGCAGAAACATAATGGTGTGGATTCGATTACGCTCAAGGAATTTCTTATCCCCTAGGTACACCATATGTAATCTTGATGTGGTCACATGTGAGCACCTTTGCAATGGGTGGCCCATAGGTGAAGGCGACGGGTTGTTCTTTCATTGCGCATGTGTGGATTTGAATCCTACTCTGGCTGTTACTTGTATCAAACGCAGCTGTGGTTTCCCTTTGTGCCTCGCATCTTTAATACACATTGGATGGAGAATCTTGCTCTTGCCCTTCATCGCACCGGAGATGCCTCATCAAAGTTGTAATTAAGCAATTTGATTCTGTTGTAAGTTAAATTGGGATAATGAAAAGGAGTGTAACGTTTCTTTCCTCCTTTCATTCCATCTTGACTTTCTATGAATTTACATCGAATGAAAGTGAAACAAATAAGGAGAGATCGGGTGCAATAGTTTATCCAGTGGGATTGTGAATTTTAAAGTATCACTCCGCACAAATGTTTGATCAGTATTTTAAACAGTCAATTGAATTGGAACCGCAGAAAACATTTCCAATGAAACGAACCTTTCATTCTTTCACAAACTATTGCTGTGTGTGAATCATTCCGCGATCCATCATCCAGCGTGATCACCAAGTTGGTAACAATATTAGATCCACCAATTTTCTTTAGCAATCAAAACATCTGTGGAGTGCCCAGTGCCATTTGTTGTCTCCAGGCCACAGTTTGTTCATCAGTTTATGCGCCTAGTTCCTGATCTGTCTGATCAGTTTGAGAAACCTTTCCTATCACTTCATCCCATCCCCTCAGAATTCTCGATGGGTGTAACTTCAATAACACTTAAGGATTTGGACACCGACCATGACAATGCAGTCACTTGATTGTACCCTCTTCAATACCTGCAATATTCGTTCCCCTCACCGGTAAGGCACAATTGCAGCAGAGTGCACCAACTACAAGACGCACTGGAGTAAGTCATCTGGGCATTTTTGACAGAATCTTCAAAGCTCAACAGCTGTACTGACTATAAGAACAAGGTTTGAAGATGCAATGAAATGCCACAATTTGCACGTTCCCCTCCAAGGCCCATAGCACCCTGACTTGGAAAGGAATCAGTGATAAACTCATTGGTGAAACGGTCTTGATGACAAAGTTGCATACTTCAGCTTTCCATCTTTTATCTTACAATGTTAAAAAAATGTTGATTTATGCACTGACCAGACTTGTGCTCAGTCCGTCAGCTGTTCCCTAACCTGGTGTTGGCTAAATTTCTACTATCATCCACAGCCTGTGGTCAACAATACAAAATATCCGAAAACCTCTCAATTAACTGATTCCCTCAAGATTAGAGTGGTGTTGGAGAAGCACGGCAGGTTTGGGACATCTGAGGAGCAGGAAAAATGATCATTTCAGGCAAAAGCCCTTCATCAGGAATGAGATTGGGAGCATATGGGATGGAGATATAACTGGGAGGAGGGTGGCGCTGGGGAGAAAGTAGCTGAGAGTACAGTAGGTGGATGGAGGTGGAGGGTGTCAGAGAAGAAGGTGGAGCGAATAGGTGGGAATGAAGATGCACAGGTGGGACAGGTCAGGAGGACGGTGTTGAGCTGGAATGTGGGAACTGTGGTAAGGTAGGGGATGGGGAAATTAGGAAACTAGTGAAGTCCAAATTGATGCCATGAGGTTGAAGGGTCCCGAGGCGGAAGATGAGGCTTTCTTCCTCCAGGCAGCAGGCACTGAGGCAGTGACGATGGAGGAGGCCCAGGACATGCATATCTTCGGGTGAGTGGGAGGGGGAGTTAAAATGTTTGGCCATGGGGCACTGGGATTGATTCTTGTGGGTGTCCTGGAGATATTCTCTGATGTGCTCTGTGAGAAGACATTCAGTCTCCCCAATTTAGAGTAGACCACATTGGAAGCAACGGATACAAGAAATGATATGTATGGAAGTGCAAGTGAACCTTTGTTGGATGTGGAAGCTTCCATTGGAGCCTTGGACAGAGGTGAGGGGGTAGATGAGGGTGCAGGTTTTGCAATTCCTGCAGTGACGAGGAAGGTGCCAGGAGGGATGGGTGGGTCATTGGAGGGCGTGGACTTGACTAGGTAGTCACAGAGTGAATGGCCTTGGCAGAAAGTGGATAGGGTGGGGACGGGAAGATATCCCTAGTGGTGGGATCCGTTTAGAGGTGGTGAAACTGTCAGCGGATGGTGTGATGTATGCAGAGGTTAGTGGGATAGAAGATAAGGAGCAGTGGGGTTCTGTCGTTGTTGTGGTTGGAGGTAACGGGGTTCATGGATGGAGATACAGAACATTGATGAAATATGTTGGAGGGCATCTTCAACCACATAGGAGTGTAAGTCCTGGTCTTTAAAGAAGGTGGCCATCTGGTATGTTCTATGGTGGAACTGGTCCTTTGGGAGCAGAGGGTAAAAGCAATGACTGCAGATGCTGGAAACCAGAGTTTAGATCAGAGTTGTGCTGGAAAAGCACAGCAGTTTAGGCAGCTTCTGAGGAGCAGTAAAATCAATGTTTTGGGCAAAAGCCCTTCATCAGAAATACAGGCAGAGTGCCAGAAGGGTGAAGAGATAAATGAGAGGAGGGTGGAGGTGGGGAAAATGAAGCATCGAGTACAGAACACACTAGATGGCCTCCTTCTTTTGAGACTGCAATTTCCCTTCCCACGTGGTTAAAGATGCCCTCTAACGCATCTAGTCCACTTTCCGCACCTCCACCCTCAGACTGTAACAAGGACAGAACCTCACTGGTGCTCACCTTCCATCCTACCAACCTTCGCATAAACCAAATTACCCACCGAATTTCCACCACCTCCAAACAGAACCCCACCACCAAGTGTCATTATTGTTACCTTGGAACTAACGCGGGGATCAACATGCTTGCATCCTAGCAAAAGGAAAATCTGCTAATATACACTGACTCTCATTGTGCTTTTGATGTGGATGAACATAATGAGGACTTGTAGGAACATAGAGGATTTTAACCTCCACGTGACATCCTATTGGTAATGCTGTTTTGTCCATCCAGTCTGGCAGTTATCAAGGCTTTTGGCTCATGCTGAGGCAACTGATACAGTCTCCAATGGAAATGAGCAGATTGTGCTGCTGCCCAGTAGACAGCCTTACACCCCACACTTCTGGTCCCATTGGGTTCCCAGCAATACCTGGTTGGAGACCATATAAAAGGACAGGTATACCAGACCTGGGTAAGGTATTCCTGAAGAAGAGCTTATGCCCGAAACGTCAATTCTCCTGCTCCTCGGATGCTGACCGGCCTGCTGTGTTTTTCCAGCATCACATTTTTCAACTCTGGTTTCCAGCATCTGCAGTCCTCACTTTCTCCTGGGTAAGGTACAGAAATCACAGCGGACAAACTATGGCCTCAAATGGGGTGCCCCCTTGATACTCAAACCAAGCTATGGGAGATCCCTGCGTGACAGGTTTGTGTTCCTTCTTTGATGTTACCTAGTTCAGTTGCATAATTGGGAAAGGCTATTTACCCAGATTTTCAGAAAGCAGCTAAGATTAGATTCCCTACAGTGTGTAAACAGGCCCTTCGGCCCAACAAATCCACACCAACCCTCTGAACAGCAACCTACCCAGATCTATTTCCTTACATCTAACACTGTGGACAATTTAGCCAGGTCAATTCCCTTAACCTACACATTTTTGGATTGTGGGAGGAAAGCGGAACAATCAGAGGGGTGCTCATGCAGGCCCAGGGAGAATGTGCAAACTCCACACAGACAGTTGCTTGAGGCAAGAATTGAACCCGGGTTTCTGGCACTGTGAGGTAGCAATGCTAACCACTGTACCATCGGGCCGTCCTAAGCAAAGAAGAATTTTTAAAAAAGAAGACGGATGCTGTAAGAGGGATGCCATGCAGTTTTGGAACCACCTCCTTGCCTGGTGGGCCCTTCTACTTCTCTCCAACATGGTTTTATAGAATTACCTCAAATACATTGTTACAAATATTGTCCAGTAATAGTAGATGTATTTAGTAAATAGAACGAAACCATCCCAACGACTGATCATACTGCTACAACAGTGAAAAAGTGGAAAATATGTGAATAAGGTAACCAAAACTCTTCAAAGTTTACATTCACAGGTAGGACCGGGATAAGTTGGAGCCTGAGTGGATAGGCCTGGGTGGATCTGCTTGTTAGTCTCATGGCAGTCAAAGGTTAAGGAAAGACCCGAGTGGACGCACAGAACCTGATGCAAGAGAGCACCATCCTTGGTGGGACCTGAGCAGACACAGCAGGAGGCACCAGCTCAGAATCAGCAGATTAATCACCAAACCATTCTCTATGCTCCTCATTCCCTATGTACACTGACTAGGCATGATTTGGATAGAAAAGACACCATAATGAACTTGGTCATAAGAGGTTTGCTTGTTAATACCTTACTTCAAATGACTCACGTTTATACACAGAAGATTAACCTCTCTGGTTGCTGGCTGTGCATCCATATCCCAGGACACCCTAAGGGAGGGGGATCCCCCCCCCGAGATCCATACTGTTTAATGAGTCTGAAACAGCTGAACGGTGGTTTAAAAAAAGATCATCCAAATTGGGGGAGATAGGTCTGAAAGGGAGTCTCACAAGTCCTTTATGCGAGGCCCTGAAGGGACCATTTATACCTCCAATGATAAGTTCACCTGGAAGTCCGCATTTTATAATATGAAAAAATAAAGGTTGGTTCCAACCTTACTATGACCTATTCCATATGCCCCTGGCTTTGTTCCTCACAGATATCACACGGGGTACGCTCACGGGGATCATCTGTTTTCAATGCAGCCGAAACATCGGGGTGGAATGCTGGAACCAGTCAATGAATCCATTCTCTGCTCCTCTCCCACTGAGTAATCTCTTCTGAGAGCATTCTGAGCATTGAGGTTTTCAGTAAGACTACTATAAATGCCACATTCAAAATCCTTCGAACTGGAATTCAGCCTAATTATTTCAGAACTTATAATGGCACCTATTTAATTTGCGGTGATAAGGCTATCACTCTCCTGGACTGGTAGTTGCTATCCAGGGTACATGGTTCGCCTCATTTACCATTCACACTCCTCCCCGTTCCAACATCTTCAACCCGGTAACAAGAGAGTTGAAGAGCTAGAACAAACCCTTGCCATTATCCTCCAGCCTTATCGAACTGCTCGGCTAATAAAGGAAGTTAGAATAATAGCTTCAATTCTTGAAGAAATAGTGTCCAACATAGTGTCAGTGCTTGATCAACTTAATGAAAAGATGATAGCCATTCTCACAGTTACCCTCGAAAACAGATTGGCGCGAGATTATCTACTAGCTGGAAAAGGTGACACATGTGCCATTATTGGCTGCAGTTGTTGCACGTAGACACCTGACCCAGCCAGAACATTATAAACCTCATCAATCACACTCAAAATGCAACCTCCAATTCCCATGACACCAGCTTCTCTTGGGATCTGTGGAGCTGGATGAATGACTGGTTTGGATGTTGGAGCAGTTCCCTCCTATACGGCTATACAATGCACGCCATTATTTTTATTGCTCTTTCAGTTCTTATTATTTTTACTAAGCAGTGTTGTACGTGTATCAGATCATTGCTGTTGCCCTCCACCCTGTTGTCCTCCCAGTCGGTCAAAAGCACTGTTGGTCAAACTCCCTCCAAAGGAAACCCCTGCCATGAGGCAGAATTCCCAATTGAATTAATCCCGGAGTTTGAGCGCTTCAACTCTGAGGGCTACCTGTCCAATTCCGAACTTACACCACCGGCTCTGGCAATATTCCCCTTTTTGCCAAGACTCCAGACCCATTTTGTTTTAAAAAGAAGGGACGGTGGAAGTAGTTTTTTTGTAGCCTGAGGAAGCCATCTTAGAATTTAAATCTAGCTGATTACTAAGAGAAATGTATAACTAACAGTTTGCCTGACCTACTCTTGCAAGGAAGAAAGATTCACCTTATTTACATAAAAGAAAGCATTACTGAAATTAACAATAATTTTGACCATTATGTATCCCGGCAGCAATGTTTTGGGAAGCTGACTCTTTGCGTTGTTAACTATCAGCCTGCAAATCAGTAAACTATTATAAACACCTATTTAGTTCTTACTCCTCGAATAAAGAGGGTTTAATAAAGGATTTGGGTGCATTCCTGATTAGCACCCGTTGTATTTACTAATTTTATAGTGCTGCCTTTGTTGATTTAAAAGTTTCACCACGGTAAAACAAATTATTTCTTGAATAATTCATGAAATACATTTTATCTATGGAATGCCGTTAAATCAATAATGAAAATATAAAGTGTTGACACACACAACTTAAACAATGACTCTTTGATATACATTTTGGCAACTGTCAGTATATCCATTGAAAGTGCTACTAGGCGATCTAGTGGCTATTTTATAGTACTATGTCCGGGCTTGGAAAATCGTTAACTAAAATAATATATAAAGACTACAAGTTTATTGTACTGTAAGCATTTGATTTCAAATGCACCCATGATATATCGTGAGTAATAAAGTTAGTCAGTACTGAAGATCTGAATTTTTTTCAACAGTACTCATTAACTGTTCCAACCTTTGACAAAGGCAAATTCAGCAAAACAGATCTCCATCACTTCATATTGCTTCCAAAAAAAAGGAAAAACCTAAAACTCAACCTTTTGAAGCAGCAGAGAGAAACAGAGAGAGAGAGAGAGAGAGAGAGACAGACAGACAGTCAGACAGAAAGCTGGAATTTCCTTCAGAATTTGGGATGTGATACAGCAGGCTCTGTACTGGCTGGTGGTGTACACCATCCACCTCTTCTCCTTCATCCACTGCCCAGACACATCTTGGTGAGCCTATTTGCCACCGGGCAGTGGCAATCCCCAGTTGAGGGCTCTCTACCCAGGAGTTCTCCCTCTCTCCATTGGGGATCTGGGGTGGAGGGTGCTGCATGCAGCGGTCCCCTGTAAATGCAGATTGTGATGGTTCACGGACTCCCAGCCCAACTGTTTGTTTTGTGATGCTGTGGAGACCATGGAACATGTATATGTTGGGTGTAGGAGTCTGCACTCCCTTTTTGGTTTTCTTAAAAAATCATTTTTGTTGTTCTTTGGTCGCACTTCAGCAGCATGATCCTAATCTTTGGGTACCTGATGCATAGGAGAGCGTCCAGGTCGGAGGATCTCCTCATGGGTCTGCTCTTGGGCCTGACCATGCTGGCCATAAACAGGTCCAGGCAGTGGGTCGTGGAGGGAACATTATGGCTGACTGCCTGCTCCTTTTCCATAGTTACCTTGGTATCCAGATGTCCCTGGAGAAGGAGCACATGGTATCCACCATGTCTCTAGGGAGAGGTGGGCACCATGGGGTGTGGACAATCTTATTTCCCCCTCCAACTCTGTTTTGATTTAATCCCTATGCCTGTCTTCATTTTTCAGTCACATCTCCATTACCCAATGTCACTCTGCCTATTTTTGGTCTCCTGGTCACTTGGCTGTTTCATTTCTGGTGGCGCAGTGTTAATAAAGTTATTTACACACATGTTGTTAAAAAAAGGGACTTGTGGAACAGTGGCATTGTCCATACCTTTGGGCCAGGGGGCCCAGGTCCATGTCCCACCTTTGTCAGAGGTGTGCTGTCATATCCCTGAGCAGATTGATGAGAAAATATCTCCTGGTTCAGCCCCAGAATGATGATTTGGTGCTGGGAGGTGGAGTCATGGTCAAGGGGGAAGTAGGAGGAGGTGTCCGCGAGCTGGCGTTTAGCCTCAGCGGTGTAAAGGTCGGTGCGCCAAACTACCACCATGCCTCCCTTGTCTGCCGGTTTGATAGTCAGGTTGGGAGGAAGTGGAGGGCTGTACATTCCGAGGGTGAGAGGTTGGAGCGGGTGAGAGGGGTGGGGGAGTTAAGGTGGCGGTTAATATCGCGGCGGCAATTGGCTATGAAGAGATCGAGGGCAGGTAAGAGGCTAGCACGGGGTGTCCAGGTGGATGGGGTGTGTTGGAAGTGGGAGAAGGTGTCGTCAGAGGGTGGGCGAGAGTCTTGGTTGAAGAAGTAGGCATGGAGGCGAAGGCGGCGGAAGAATTGTTCGATGTCTCGCCGCGTGTTGAACTCGTTAATCTGAGAGCGTAGGGGAATGAAGGTGAGGCCTTTGCTGAGGACTGATCTTTCATTCTCAGAGAGGGGTAGTTCTGGAGGGATGGTGAAAACATGCCAGGGCTGGGAGCTAGGACCTGGTGTGGGGCTGGAGCTGGGAGTGGGGGCAGGGTTAGGCATGGGGGCGGGAATCAGGGTGGGGATGGAGATCGGGGCGGGGTTAGGCATGCGGATGGAGATCGGTGTGGGGGCTTGGTTAGGTGTGGGGGCAGAGACGCATGCGGCGTGGTCGTTGTGCATGTCACTGGGGGCGGAAGTGGCTCCGGTGACGGCAGAAACGGTGTTATTGCCAATAGCCATGGACCCCGCGGAGGCTGCGAATCTGTCGGCGATGGTCTTCCTGGCGATCATGAAGGCAGTCGTCATGGCGGCGATCGTGGAGGCTGCATGGGGGCAGAAGTGACGTCATGATTCGCGGCGGCAGTTATTGCAGCGGCCGCGTGGTTAATAGCACCCGAGTGATTTTGGAGGCCAATGGAAGATTCTGGAACAGTTGAAGAACCCAGAGTGTGGGGTAAGTACATGAAAGTTTTTAATGTCTTTTAATGTCTACTGTCTTTAATTTCCGATATGGCTAGGAAGAACTGTTTGTTTAGTGTATGGATACTTCTGTGGATGAAAAACAGTAGAGGTCCTTTGCATGACCATCCCCAACAATAAAGAATCCATGATTCCACTTGCTACTCAGCTGCATTTCTGTAAATCCGTGCCTATAAACATCATAGAAGTGACACTCTAGCATAAACTGAAGTGGACAAGTTTCATTAATACTATGAGGAGTAGAGCAGATGAGGAAGTTCTTTGATTTATTTTATGTTTTAGACATTGTTTTCTGATTGCAAAGATAATATTAAACCATGTATTTAAAAAGGGTGGTATCAACATGACAATAACCATATTGCTCTAGTGAACCTGATGTCAATAGTGGCTAAGTTATTGGAGGTTGTTTTGAGGAACAGGATTTATGTGCACTTAAGTGCAAGGACTGATGATGGTTAGTAAACATGGCTTTTTTGAGGGGGAAATTGTCTCTCATTAACTTAATTGAGGTTTTTAAAGAGGTAACAAAGAAGACTGATGAAGGCAGACGTTGACGTTTATGGGCTTCAGGAAGGTGATTGACAATGTTTTGCATGGGGTGCTGAGGGGTGACCTTATAGACATTTATAAAATCATGTGGAGCATGAGGTCTTTTCCCCAAAAGAAGAAGTCACATGTTTAATTTGAATGAGGATAGATATAAAAGTAGCAACAGTTTCGTGAAGGTTATGGTACGTGCATGGAACGAGTTGCCAGAAGTGGTGGTGGAGGAAAGCACTATTACAACATTTGAAAGGCTTTTGGGATATAGACCAAATGCTGGCAAATGGGATTAGATTTATCTCGACTATCTGGTTGATACTGGGGACTTAAGCAAAGAGTCTGTTTCCGTGGTGTACAAGTTGGTGACTTTCTAAATTTTGATTTGAAATTCTAAGGTACCAAATTACAATGGGAACATTTGGAGTCAAAGCCAAATCATTTGTGACTGATTTCACTCTATCAAACTTCAGGTCCACCATGATTTTATTCCTTTCGATTGGCAGCGTGAGCAGAGTTTAATGGTTTCGGGATCACACAATGCAAGGCATAACACTAGTTTTGCAGAAAAAGCGTCCCAAAGAATGCTCACCACCTGAAAAGATGAGCTAACATTAGAATCCGAAAAGGAAAGATCACATTGCGAGTCTGTCCGAACCCTGGAGCCAGTACGAGTTACCAATTTCCTTGTCTTTCCCCTTAACTGCGCAAATTGCTGCACCCTTATACACACACATTCCTATACACACACATACACACAGACACCTTGACAGATACGTACACACTCCCACACTCACGCATGCATCCTCTCACAGACTTAACCCTTTTACACTCACACCACACACATATTCACTCTTTCTCACAGACACTCAACCTCCCACTGCCCCCCGCCCACTCCCTCCGCACACACAAAACCCACAAACACACAAACGCATTTATGGGGTGAACTGCAGAGTTACATTGTACTTTGCTCAAAAGCTGCATGAATCCATGTAAGACACTGTTAACTCGCTTTTTAGATTAGAATCAGTCTAAACATTATGGCAGACGGGGGGCTAACATCTTATCTGGGTTGCCACCAATTGTTACAGTAAACAGAGAATATAACTTCTAAAAAAACGTTTTGTGATTTACATATAAAGGAACTGAAACTATCAGGGTCATTCTAATAGATGAGAGATTTAACAAACAATCAAGGTATTTTTCAATGCATAATTTCAGTTACATCACACTGTAAACTTTTGGCATAAATTCTGTGACTTACAATTGAGCCCTCCACAACCACCTGATGAAGGAACGGCACTCCGAAAGCTGGTGCGTCCAATTAAACCTGTTGGACGTAACCTGGTGTTGTGTGATTTTTAACTTTGTACACCCCAGTGCAACACCAGCATCTCCAAATCATCTTTCACACAGTAATTCAATGGAATTGCATTCATTTTCATAACGACAATCAATACATGCGAGCAAATTCAAAGCCAGGTTTGCTGATGAGAGCAGCAAGCAAGAAAGATCATTTCATGTCAACCAACAAGATTACCATCGAGAACAAGGCTGTTTGTGCCCGGTTTCAAACCTTTCACGCAAGAAAGGAATATGACAATCACTACAGTTTTGAAACAAGCCCAGCTCGTCGCGACCACTGCTGCTTAGAGTCATCCAGCACTGGAAATTTACAGCCTTTGAGCGCTTCATCTTTCTCTTACCAGTAGCTCGATGCTGTCCAGCGTAATTAGCATCATTGACTAATTGAGAAAATCACGTGAAATTGCTTACAAAATATAGACAATGATGTTGTCAGGGTTGTGAGGTTTGAACTGCAGGGTGAGAATGAATAGGCTGGGACACTTTTCCCTGCAGCATTAGTGGCTGAGGTATGAGCTTATCGAAGGTTTATAAAGTCATGAGGAAGATGGATGAGCTAAATATCCAAGATTGTTTTTTATTCTCCAAAAGGTAGTGCGAGTTGAAAACTACAGAGGTTTAAGGTGAGAGGGTTAAAATTTAAAGGGACCTGAGGCAGAATGGAAAGAGCTCCCAAAGGAAGTGGCAGAGGCTAGTACACTGAAGATTTCAAAGGCACCTGGATGAGTGTCTGGATAAGAAGGGACAAGGCCAAATGCTGGTGAAATGGACTTGTTTAATTGAGGCTATGTGGTCAGCATGGACGAGATATACCGAACAGCCTGTTTCCAAGCTGTGTAACCCAATGACTTTATGTTGCTGACACCGGTTTAAATAGCTTCTTTCGAGCTGAGCTTCCCATCCGTCTCAGTGGCGTAATAGTTTGATCTTTTCGGCTGTTCACCGGAAAGGTAGTTTTGTGAAACATTGCAGAACCGAAGGACTTGCTTACTTTTGCCCCCACTGACTATGCTCCGTGAAATATTCCCAGATCCCCAGCTAAGGATTTTTGCGGCTGCAAGTTAACTCTCAAACCATGTTACCTCGTAATGTATTGAGCGAATCACATCGCAGACAACACTTAACACATAACACAAACTAAAGTGACAAACCAAATACATTTTCAAACACACCTCACATTTTGAGTCGGGCCGAGGACAATGAGCCATTAAGTAATCTCACAACAAGCAGCAGGGCAATTCCAAACTGCTCTTTCAAACACACTGGAGCCTCAGTGCACCGCCACTTCTCAGAAAGCGCTGAAATGAGGGAAAAGAAAGAACATAATAAGAATGGACCCTGAAAAGTGAATCTTCCCAATCACAGTCTCGATTAGATTAGCTTGCCTTTCTGATCAATAATGCAGGAGCGCCTGCAGCGTATCACCAGCCTCCGTCTCCAGGTTAGAAATGAAGGAAATGAGAGAAATTGAAGAACATATGACATCGCAATTGATTGGAATTATATTCGTATTCGGCAGATCAACAAATCACGACGAAGAAAGTCACGGCAGGATTTTATTTCACAACTGTGATGAAAGAACAGTGTTCTTTCGCTTTCATTGAGAACAAGGAACACAACTTGGCCAGCATTGGAAACGTTTGAAACTGACACTTTCCGTGTGGGATTGGAATGTGATTCCGACAGTACAGACACTGAACCGGTGGAGAGTCTGCACCCTCTCGCATCTAAGATAAGTTTCCAAGAAGCAAACCCAGCTTGCTGTGTTGAGCTTAAATGCACCAACGATTAATATACTGAAGTGCAAACGATGACTCTCGCGAATGGCAGCAGTGGGATTCGAAACCACGCTTCTTTAAAGACTGAAGGCTTAATGCAGTGCCTTAAACTGCTCGGCCACGCTACCAGACACCGCCCAGGTGTCATTTTCGTACATTTTCAATTGTACTCCTGCAAAACAGCACAAGTAAAGTTACAGGAAAAGGATTCTGCGAACCCGATCCTGATCGCATAGCTGCTGGGATTTGATCGGCTGCAATAGAACATAGAACATAGAAGAATATAGCGCAGTACAGGCCCTTTGGCCCTCGATGTTGCGCCGATCCAAGCCCACCTAACCTATACTAACCCACTATCCTCCATATACCTATCCAATGCCCGCTTAAATGCCCATAAAGAGGGAGAGTCCACCACTGCTGCTGGCAGGGCATTCCATGAACTTACGACTCGCTGAGTGAAGAACCTACCCCTAACTTCAGTCCTATATCTACCCCCCCCTTAATTTAAAGCTATGCCCCCTTGTAATACCCGACTCCATACGCGGGAAAAGGTTCACACTGTCAATCCTATCTAACCCCCTAATCATCTTGTACACCTCAATCAAGTCACCCCTAAACCTTCTTTTCTCTAATGAAAACAGCCCCAAGTGTTTCAGTCTATCCTCATACGATCTTCCTTCCATACCAGGCAACATCCTGGTAAACCTCCTCTGCACCCGTTCCAGTGCCTCCACATCCTTCCTATAGTATGGCGACCAAAACTGCACACAATATTCCAGATGCGGCCGCACCAGAGTTTTATACAACTGCATCATGAGAATATCTATTTCACAGCAGATAATGATACCCCTTCAATCCACACAAAAATCAATGGATAGCTGAATCTGTCTTCTGAGACTCGGTTGAGCTACAAATGTAATGCGTGTGTGTGAGAGAGTGTATATTCAGCTGAATCTGTCTTCTGAGACTCGGTTGAGCTACAAATGTAATGCGTGTGTGTGAGAGAGTGTATATTCAGTTATGATTCGACAAAGAAACCATGAGCTACACGACATCACTGGAATGTGGATGATTTGTTTGTTAAATGATTTCGCCCATTGCTCGAAGGAGAACAGCATTTCAGGATTACGCACAACATGAAAATCACCAGACTACTGGATAATGGACAAAGCTAAGCAGGCCATGTTCCAGATCATACCGTGGAGCATAGTTAGTTACCTTGTATGTTTTTCAGAATAACCGTCCCAAAGGATGTTCTCCACTTGAAGAGCTCAGTTAGTATTAGAATCCGAGAACGACAGATCACATTGCGAGGCTATTGCAACCTCAGTGCAGATTCCATTTGCCACTTTCCTTGTCTTTCATCTTAACTGTGCAATTTGCTGCAGAGCTTTCCACACCTGAACATGAGCCATATGGCTGCCAGCTGAGTTGGAAACCTGTGTGGCAACCGGCGAGGAGCGACTCGGGAAACTTGACGAAATACCATGCTGCTTATTACAGATGCATAAAAGGCAGTTTCTCAACATATTAACAGAAGGCAAAAGGCAATCCTCCCCACCCCAACCCCCATGCGATGTCAAAGGGGTGCTAATTGTATGTGAGGGCTCTATGTTCTCGATATAAAAACTCTCCCGAATGAGTCACTTTCACGTCACTTGCGGCTGACTGAATCAGAAAGAAGAGGTTTCACCAGAGCTGTATACACCTCGCTTTGTTACCCCGCTGCCCCCACCCCGTTTACATTTTCCTGCTCATCTGTGATTTAAAGAAGACAAAATGGATACAATGTCATTCGGTAGCCTGTCTCTCATTTCCTCAGTTTCAGTATCAGTATGGCTTAGATTTCAGGGCACAAGTTAATATTAGTGACTCTATGACAGCACAAGTCCAGAGGTCCAGCCGAGACTGTAAACTCATTCATTCCTGTTGCTGATGGAATGATCCACTAACACACGAACTACTCCAAAATATGATTCAAGACGTCTGGTGCTGATGGTCGCACGTTGGGAAACGGCAGACAGCTTGCAAATGACTACTTTGGGAGACATTTGACAGAGACAATTCCAGCGCCATAGACTGCTCGGCCACGCTACCAGACGCCGCCCGTGCCCATTTTTGTACATTTTCAATGGTACTCCAGCAAAACAACACAAGCAAAGTTACAGGGAAAGGGTTCTGCGATTCCAATCCTGCTCGCACAGCTGCTGGGATATGCCCGGCTGCAATCTCTATTTCACAGTAGATAATTGTGGCCTTTCAAGAAATGAAAAACCAGCGTCATTTAAAGTCCTGGCACAGAAGAATCTCCAATGAGATCTGATGTTGTCAGGAGAAGCTCCCCCTCCCCCTCCCCCTCCCATATGGTAACTAATTACTGTTGACTCATCAATAGCTCAGTAGGGAGGACTGCACGATTAGCGTACGCTTTCCAGACTTTAGCTGATGCAGAATGAAGATGCCTGGAGAAGGAAACTTTGGCGGGTATCTTTGTGGGCGAAACTAATCAATACGATTTCGCACATAATTATGACTCAGCAATGGAGAACAAACCTTTCCTAGGGCTACCTGAAGAGGGCAGTGCTATCCCACTTCTAGCTTCTGGTTAAATTCCACAGTGAGCTGGTATTCTGAGTGTGCGTGGTTACAATTTGGAACACCATCCGGGCAGTCAAGTGTGTAATGCCTGAAGCACACTTCCAATGGTGGATGCACCAGGGCAATTACCACTACTGGAAGAGTCTGTTCTGGTTGAAACTTTCTGCACACCCTTCTGGTCATCCTTGACAGTATCAGAATGTGGATAGAAAACGATCCTCTTCTGGTGGGGTAAAAAAAAAATTGGTGTTGTTTAAAACGAAAAGATCATCACAAGCAGGATGAATCGTTCGTGGACCTGGTGAGACTGATGTGCATTCAAGATGGCTTACCAATGTGTGAAACAAGCATCTGGGAAGGGTGCACGAAACCGTTGGTTCTCCCTGTCCTCCCAGTGTCGAAGAAGCCTCTGAGGGTGAGGTGGACACGGCAGATGTTGCAGCCTTGATGCCATTGCCACCTGTGGAAGAAGTTGAATTCCTGCTGAGATGCTCAATGGGCAAGAATCGAGCCATTAGTCCGGTACATGCCAGCAGTATCTGAGATAGAATCGCAGGAACCAGACCTTGTCGGAAAACGCCTCCGGAAGTTGTACACGAGAAAGAATGAGCCGATGACGTAGGATTTTAAGAAGGAGAAAGGTAGTGATTTTATAATGGAAAGCAAGTTTGAGCTCTTTGAATGAGATTTCGAAATTGGACAAGGTTAACAGCCCCGTTGAGGGAGTCCTGCCTGACAGATGTGTCAGGAGTTGTGCTGACTCGAGGAGTTGTTTCTCTATTGGCTATGTCAGGGCATGTCTAAATGTTTGAATGAGTCACCCAGCATGTTACATACTGTGAGCTCAGCAATATCTAAGCCTTGGATGAAATCGTCCACCAACTTAAGAAGAAGGCTGCAGGAGGATGTGTAGAAGCTGAGACATTGAAGGGCGGGGCACAGAGTATCCTGTGCAGTGACATGCCCTTGTGTGTCTTATCTGGAAGCTGAAGAGTATCTCAGAAGCATTCCCAGATGCCGCAGTTGTGAGTATCTTCAAGGAAAGGAACATGTCCGACAATGGTAGCTACAAGGGAATATCCCTGATGTCAGCTGTTGATAAAATCATTGCCAAGTTTCTCAACTGTCTTTTCCCTGTAGCTGAGCAACTCCTCCTGGAGTATCAGTGTGGCTTTCAGCCGGAGAGAGGCACAATGGACATAATTTTCACTGCATGAAATCTGCAGAAATACAGGGAAAAGATCCTACCCATCTCGATGGCCTTCTTAGACTTTACAAAGGTCTTTGATCCATCAATCGGGAACCATTTGTGGAGCTTTCTTCTCCACTTTAGTTACACAACTTTTGTGATCATCCTTTGCCTGGCCCTCAATGACATGTAAGTCATGGTAATGACAAATGGCTTCACCACCAACTCATTTCCCCCTTCGACTTGGTGTTGAGCAGGGCTGTGTCACCACCTCAGTGCTCTTCTGAATCTACTGAATCACTGCAGTTCTTCACTCTATGCCGACAAAGCTGCCCACTTCTGAGCCCATGGGACTTTTTTCGTCCTGCACTATCACTGTCCTAAAAGCTTTTGATGGGGTTTGGTGTGACAGAAAGGTATTTTTAGTTGAGATGGGCAGGGGATCTTTCTCTGGATTTCAACCCATTGTTGTTCCTGTACTCGGAGTGTTCGATAGGGATACAGCAGGGAAGGTTTATTTATTTAGTTGAAAAGAGCAAATGCATGTCAGACAGCATCCATGAGAGAGCAAGCTAACATTTCGTGTCGGGATGTCTTAATAGATGTTCAATTGTTTGTGTTCTTTGATTTGCTTGTGTTTACTTTTATTTTGGCCTCCTGTTGCTGGTACTCCAAATAAACAAATTGGACTGTAACCAGGTGTTGAGTGATTTTTAACTTTGTCAACCCCAGTCCAACATTGGCTCCTCCTCACCTTTAAAGTGTTTCACTTGGTGCTGTGCCTTTCCGGAAAGTATCTGAGGAGAAAGTGAGGTCTGCAGATGCTGGAGATCAGAGATGGAAATGTGTTGCTGGAAAAGCGCAGCAGGTCAGGCAGCATCTAGGGAACAGGAGAATCGACGTTTCGGGCATTAGCCCTTCTTCAGGAAGGGCTAATGCCCGAAACGTCGATTCTCCTGTTCCATAGATGCTGCCTGACCTGCTGCGCTTTTCCAGCAACACATTTCCATCTCGGAAAGTATCTGATACAGGCAGTATCATGTTCTTGGTATTATGCGTTTACATCTTTGGTTTTAAAATAGTGATGGATTGTTGTTCAAACTGGAGGCCTGTGTTTAGCAGAAAGATTGATGCTGACTCCATTGCCATTTGTAATTTTATATGAAAGGAGTCGCATGAAAATATAGCAAACATGGTTGTGTGTGTGAAATGAACTGCCAGAGGACATGATGGAGGCTGGTACAATTACAAAAGACATCTGGAGGGGTATGAGAATAGAAAAGTTTGAGAGGGATATGGGCGAAGTGCTGGCAAATGGGACTAGATTAATATAGGATATCTGGTTGACATTGACCAGTTGGACCAAAGGACCTCTTTCCATGTTGTCCATCTCTATGACTCAATGGTTAGTAAGTTTACAGCTGACACCAAACTTTGTTGTGTAATAGACAATGAAGTAGGTGATCAAACATTGCAAAGATATCCTAATCAAATGGGCCTGTGGGCCGAGGAGTGGTAGATGGAATTTAGTTTTGATAAAAGCGAGGTGTTCTATTTTGGTAAGGTGGACAGGGCAAAACTTACACAGTTAATGGTAAGGTCTCTGGAATGCTGTTGAACTGAGCGACCGGGGGTTTGATAAAATCTCCATAGTCGGAAGCAGGCTATGTGGCCTGCCGTGTCCACACGCCCAGTGCCACTTGATGTGAGTACAAAAATACAGGCAGAAAGCATGAGGCTGGAAATTGTAGCAATAGTTTGCCCTTTGGTCAGCACTGATCGTACACATAGTGGGTCAGTTTAGCTTTGTAGCCATTTTGATGAAAAAGTGAGCCATATTTTGAAGCTGGATAAATAACTGGTCCATCGCATTGAGGATCCATATGCAAAACCGCTGGGGCTCTATCCTTCACGAAGCTGGATATGAGCCATGCAAACTTCCATTGTGAATCGATGAGGATCCCCATAATTATGCTAATTTGAAATAAAAAAGGACAACACACCCCTGCTAGGGCTATCTGAAGATAACATGGCCATCACACCTCTCGCTTCATTCGAACTCAACTCTCATGGGCTGAGTGCATTCCAACTCAGAACACTGTGCAGGCAATCAAGTGGTAAATGTGGCTGCCTGAAGCCAACTCCCAATGGCAGATATACCATAATGGGTACCACCACTGAAACAGTCCATTCTGTTTTTAAACTTTTCTGGACACACTTTATCTCTGACAATATTGAACTGGGATGAAAAATGATCCCGTCCTGGCGAATCAAAAACAACTGGTTGTTTTGGAAATGAAAGAGGAGTCATAATCAGAATTGAATCCTTTCTGGACCTGGTGAGACCAGATGACCATTGAGAACCGTATACTAACATGGGGAGCCAGCATGTTTGTCCAACGCAAAGGTCACTGTCAGATACTGACCATCAGGGTCATCCTGTGATTTCCAAAATGAAGATGTTATCGAGAAGTGATGTCTGGTGGCCGGGTTGAATGCCGACACAGCCATGTTGGTGGGCCAATGTGTGGCGTGCCAAAAAAAGACACAAATTGCCGCCAGCAGCTGCACTATTTTCATGGCCATGTAACACCTGGGAGCAAGTGAGGACTGCAGATGCTGGAGATCAGAGCTGAAAATGTGTTGCTGGAAAAGCGGAGCAGGTCAGGCAGCATCCAAGGAGCAGGAGAATTGACGTTTCGGGCATAAGCCCTTCTTCAGGAATGAGGAAAGTGTGTCCAGCAGGCTAAGATAAAAGGTAGGGAGGAGGACTTGGGGGAGGGGCGTTGGACATGCGATAGGTGGAAGGAGGTTAAGGTGAGGGTGATAGGCTGGAGTGGGGGTGGGGGCGGAGAGGTCAGGAAGAAGATTGCAGGTTAGGAAGTTGGTGCTGAGTTCGATGGTTGGGACTGAGACAAGGTGGGGGAGGGAAAATGAGGAAACTGGAGAACTTCCTAACCTGCAATCTTCTTCCTGACCTCTCCGCTCCCACCCCCACTCCAGCCTATCACCCTCACCTTAACCTCCTTCCACCTATCACATTTCCTTCGCCCCTCCCCCAAGTTCCTCATCCCTACCTTTTATCTTAGCCTGCTTGGCACACTTTCCTCATTCCTGAAGAAGGTCTCATGCCCGAAACGTCGATTCTCCTGCTCCTTGGATGCTGCCTGACCAGCATGTAACACCTGGACTCTGCTACACATCGACTGTTCCTGTCCTTTCATGGCGTTTATGTTTTTAATTATTGTACACGCCCAAAGTGGTTGGATGTGCATGAAGTTCAATTGTCTAGAGTAAGGACGTGAATTCAAAAGTTGAGAATCTTTTACAATATATGGCAATTGGATGAGCTGGTTACGGGTAACAGGCAATCATTTACCAGGAGGTGTATTTCCTGAAGCGGAATGATTTTCAGCATTTCAGGACAGCTGTATCTGTTACTGATAGTCTAGTAGAAAGAGCAATCCAAGCATTGAAAGGATGTTATAAGATACAGCCGATAACTTTACTCAGTACACAACTGTCCCAATTTTTGTTTCATTACAGAACCAGGACTCATGCAAATACAGGAACAGTAGAGTTGCTAATCCGGAGAAGACTCCACACCAGGCCTGCTGGGTTGGGTGAAAATGCATCATGATTGCCAATGCTTGTCAGAAGAGTTTTCTGTGCGAGATAGGCAGTTGACATAAGCGGCCAAAATTTGCTGTTAAAAACATGGGATTGGCTATATATGGGTAAAAGGCATGGTGTATGTATTGACAGCTCCCATGATGTACACTGCTCAAGGCAGAGAAGCAGTCCTGAATAAATATTTGTACCACCTGATAGCTGTATCCTCTAAAGTGGGGCAGGGGCAAAACCTACCCAGCCATGGGCAATTTGGTGGCTCAGTGGTTAGCACTGCTGCCTCACAGCGCCAGGGACTTGCGTTCAATTCCAGGTTCGGGCGACTGTGTGGAGTTTGCTCATTCTCTCTGTGTCTGCGTGGGTTTCCTCCAGGTTTCCTGCATGGAGAAGAGGGATGATTGAAGTGAGGACAGGTCCCATGATGTACAATGTTTGGCTCGGACATGCGGTCCTAAACAAATGTCAGCATCACATGATGGCTCTAACCTCACAAGGGACCAGGAGCAAAAAATACCCAGCCCCTCAGAACATACAGCAAAGCTGTCCAAACACCTGTGGGTTCTCCCTTTCCTCCCAGTGTTGAAGAAACCTCTGAGCGCAAGGTGGGAGTGGCACATATTGCATGCAAGGATCTCAGTAATACTTGAGCCTTGGATGAAACAGAGAAAGCTGCCTCCAGCTTAAAAATAGGTGTGACAGAGACAGGGTAGTTGTCATGGGGGACTTCAACTTTCCAAATATTGCCTGGGAACACTATAGTACGGGTACTATAGATGGGTCAGTTTTTGTCCAGTGTATGCAGGAGGGCTTCCTGACACAGTATGTAGGCAGGCCAACAAGGAGCGAAGCCACATTAGATTTGTTACTGGGTAATGAGCCCGGCCAGGTGTTAGACTTGGAAGTAGGTGAGCACTTTGGTGATAGCGATCACAATTCTGTTATGTTTACTTTAGTGATAGAAAGGGATAGATGTATACCACTGGGCAAGAGTTACAGCTGGGGGAAAGGCAATTACGATACGATTAGGCAAGATTTAGGAAGCATAGAATGGGAAAGGAAACTGCAGGGGATGGGCACATTAGAAATGTGGAGCTTATTCAAGGAAAAGCTACTGTGTGTCCTAGATAAGTATGTACCTGTCAGGCAGGGAGGAAGCTGTAGAGCGCGGTAGCCATGATTTACGAAGGAAGTGGAATCTCTGGCCAAGAGGAAGAAGAAGGCTTATATTAGGATGAGATGTGAAAGCTCAGTTAGGGCGCTTGGGGGTTACAAGGTAGCCAGGAAATACCTAAAGAGAGAGCTCAGGAGAGCCAGGAGGCGACATGAGAAGTTATTGGCGAATAGGATCAGGGTAAACCCTAAGGCTTTTTTAGGAATTTTAGGAATTTTAGGAATAAAAGGTATTTTAGGAATAAAAGAATGACAAGAGTAAGATTAGGGCCAATCAAGGATAGTAGTGGGAAGTTGTGTGTGAAGTCACAGGAGCTAGGGGAATATTTTTCGACAGTATTCACTCTAGAAAATGACAGTGTTGTCAAGGAAAATACTGAAATACAGACTACTAAGCTAGGTGTGATTGAGATTCACAAGGAAGAGGTATTAGAAATCCTGCAGAATGTGAAAATAGATAAGTCCCCTGGGCCGGATGGGATCTATCCTCGGATCCTCTGGGAAGCCAGGGAGGAAATTGCCAATCCTTTGACATTGATTTTTAAATCGTCATTGTCTACAGGAATAGTGCCAGAAGACTGGAGGATAGTAAATGTGGTTTCCCTGTTCAAGAAGGAGAGTAGAGGGAATCCTGGTAATTATATACCAGTGAGCCTTAATTCAGTTGTTGGTAAAGTTGGAAAAGGTTATAAGAGATAGGATGTATAATCATCTAGAAAAGAATAATTTGATTAGGGATAGTCAGCGCGGTTATGTGAAGGGTAGGTCATGCCTCACAAACTTGAGTTCTTTGAGAAGGTGACCAAACAGGTAGATGAGAGTAAACAGGTTGATGTGGTATATATGGATTTCAGCAAGGCGTTTGATAAGGTTCCCCACAGTAGGCTATTGTACAAAATGCAGAGGAATGGGATTGTGGGAGATAATAGCAGTTTGGATCAGTAATTGGCTTGCTGAAAGAAGACAGAGGGTGGTGGTTGATGGGAAATGTTCATCCTGGAGTCCAGTTACCAGTGATGTACCGCGAGGGTTGGTGTTGGGTCCACTGCTATTCGTCATTTTTATAAATGACCTGGATGAGGGCGTAGAAGGGTGGGTTAGTAAATTTGCAGACGACACTAAGGTTGGTGGAGTTGTGGATAGTGACGAAGGATGTTGGAGGTTACAGAGAGACATAGATAAGCTGCAGATCTGGGCTGAGAGTTGGCAAATGGAGTTTAATGTGGACAAGTGTGAGGTGATTCACTTTGGTCGGAGTAACCGGAATGCAAAGTACTGGGCTAATGGTAAGATTCTTGGTAGTGTCGATGAGCAGGGAGATCTTGGTGTCCATGTACACAGATCCTTGAAAGTTGCCACCCAGGTTGACAGGGTTGTTAAGAAGGCATACAGTGTTTTAGCTTTTATTAATAGAGGGATCAACTTCTGGAACCATGAGGTTACGCTACAGCTGTACAAAACTCTGGTGCGGCCGCACTTGGAGTATTGTGTACAGTTTTGGTCACTGCATTATAAGAAGGATGTGGAAGCTTTGGAAAGGGTGCAGAGGAGATTTACTAGGATGTTGCCTGGTATGGAGGGAAGGTCTTACAAGGAAAGGCTGAGGGCCTTGAGGCTGTTTTCGTTAGAGAGAAGAAGGTTGAGAGGTGACTTAATAGAGACATTTAAGATAATCAGAGGGTTATATAGGGTGGACAGGGAGAGCCTTTTTCCAAGTATGGTGACGGCGAGCACGAGGGGGCATAGCTTTAAATTGAATGGTGATAGATATAGGACAGATGTCAGAGGGAGTTTCTTTACTCAGAGAGTAGTAAGGGTATGGAATGCTTTGCCTCATTGGTAGTAGATTCACCAACTTTAAGTACATTTAAGTAGTCATTGGACAAGTGTCTGGACATACATGGAATAGTGTAGGTTAGATGGACTTCAGATTGATATGACAGGTCGGTGCAACATCGAGGGCCAAAGGGCCTGTACTGCGTTGTAATGTTCTATGTTCTATAGAACAAGGCTGCAAGTGCAAATTGTATTCCCTCTGATGCAGTGAGGTTTTTTTTTTAGATTTTTTTTTTAGATTAGATTACATTACAGTGTGGAAACAGGCCCTTCGGCCCAACAAGTCCACACCGACCCGCCGAAGCGTAACCCACCCATACCCCCACATTTACCCCTTACCTAACACTACAGGCAATTTAGCATGGCCAATTCACCTGACCTGCACATCTTTGGACTGTGGGAGGAAACCGGAGCACCCGGAGGAAACCCACGCAGACATGGGGAGAACGTGCAAACTCCACACAGTCAGTCGCCTGAGGCGGGAATTGAACCCGGGTCTCGGCGCTGTGAGGCAGCAGTGCTAACCACTGTGCCACCGTGTCGCCCAGGTTTGGAGACACCGAGCTCCCAGTGTAGTTGAATGAGCTTGTCTGCCTAATGTGGATGGAGGAGATGTATCCCAGGAGACCTCCCAATTGCTGAAGTCATTAGTATTTTTAAAAAAGGGAACATGTCAGACTACGGTAACCACGTGGAATATCCCTGATGTTGACACTTGGAAAACTCATTGTCTTTTCAACTACCTCTTCCCTATGACTATGGAACTCCTCCCAGACTCCCAGTGTGGCTTTCAGCCACAGAGCGACACATGAACTTCATTTTCACTGCTAGATATGGCCTTCTTGGCCCTTACAAAGGCCTTTGACATCATCAATCGGGAAGCATTTGTGGAGCGTTGTTCTCCGAATTTGTTGCACTATGGAGTTTGACGCCACTCTTTGCCTCGTCCACAACAATGTGTAGGTTATCTTAACGGTAAATGGCTTCAACACCAATCCATTCCCTCTCTGAACTGGTGTCGAATAGGGCTATGTCATCACCTGAACATTGTTCTGAATCTACCTCGCTATAGGACCTCACCTCCGACAAGCTGCCCAATTTTGAGCCATGGGATCTTTTATTTTAGCCCTGCGCTGTCGCTGTTGGGGGTCACTGTGAGAGGTAGGTAATTGTGGTTGAAATGAGCAGATCTACATCCTCTGGATTTTATACTACTGTTGTTCCTTTCCAGCAGTGCTCAATAGCGATAGAGCAGACAGATAGTTAAAAAGAGCAAATGCTGGAGATCACAGTGCTTTATACAGCATCCATGAAGGAGAGCAAACTAAGATTTTGAGTCTAGTTGACTCCTCATCAAAGCTGTTTTCATTTATTGATTGTTTTCTTTGATTTGCTTGAGTTTATTTTTATTTTGGCCCCCTGTGCTGCTGCCTAAAAGTGTTTGTTGGGAACGGAGTCCAGGGAGAGCCAATTTTTCATGGTTAATTAGTGGGGAAAGACAGAAAGAAATAATGTCTTTTATGTTTTACAAATTGAGAACAGCTTTAATTTCTGTCCCAAGAGTGTATGTCCCAATACGGTGCCTGTTCTGCGAGTGTGTGATACATGCAGTGTGGGTTGCTTTTCAGAATGGAAATCTGTAATGAATGCAGGAATCGGTGCTGGGTGCAATGCCGTTTGTCCTTTGTCTAAAGGATTTGGATAAGTATATAGGATACGTAGTTTATGAGGAGTGACAGGTGGAGTTTAATTTTGATAAATGCAAAGTGTTGAATTTTGATAAGGGGAACTATGCAAGACTTACATAGTTAATGGTAGGGACTACTGAGTGTTGCCGAACAGAGAGTCCTCGGATTTGACAGAACTTGACAGTGAGGAGGCAGGCCATTTGGCTCAACAGGTTCACATGACCAGTGTTGTTTCACTTGTGTGCAAAGGCAGAGGCACATATCAATAACCTGGAATGTGAAGCAACTATCATACCATTGTAGAATTGCTGTTTGAGCAGCACTGGCTGTTCTCATGATGGGTCGTAGTGACTTTGTGAGACTTTACAGGAACGGTGAGGCAATCTTTGTAACCAGTTAAGAATCCTATTCATCGCATCGAGGACGTGTACACAAAACTGCAGGGGACCTGCCTTTAAACACAGCAATCTGAACGTGCCATTGCGAGTCAATGAGGAGTCCCATAAATATGCTGCAATTAATACCAATAAGGCGTGGAGTCAATTTCTTGACTGCCTTTCTTTTGATGTATCATCAGCCAGTGAACCTTCCCAGTGAACGATGGAGAACACTTTCCAAGATCTACCCTTGTTCAGTATTTATCTGAATGATGTGCTCATAACTGGGAAGATCAATAAAGAGCATTGTAGGTTTCTCCAAGGCCTTAGGAAGGAAACAAAAGTGTGTTCCAAGGCACACCAGGTGATCTCTTTGAGGTACAGAATGGACAAGACCGGATTACACAATTCGAAGATCAACTATGGGCAACCTCGGCTCCCACGTCTGTATCTGAGCTTCGGTGTTGCCTTGAGTGGGTGAATTATTACGGAATATTGTGAAATGACCCCACCTCCATGTTGGCAGCTTCAGTTTGTTTTTCAGAAAGAATCTGCTTTGCAAATAGTAGCTTTATCAAAAACTAGCTTGTTGGAAAGTGAAAATGCAACTAATGTGGTTTAAAGTCTTAGCACAGAATAATCCCCAGTGAGATGTGGCGCTAACACTTATGGGATCTGGTTACTTTTGGCTCACCGATGGCTCAACAGAGAGCACTGCCCGAAAGTATCTGCCTCCCTGGCTTGATGCCAAATGAAGATACATCCAGTTGGAGAAGGAATGTTTGGCAGTAATCATTTGTGTGAGAAAGTTCAACCAATGCAGTTCTGCACATAACTTTGAAATAGTAATGGACCACAAAACGTTCCTAGGGCAAACTACAGAGGACTCCTGCTTTCCCACTTCTCGCTTCAGGTCGAATTTAGCAGTTATTCTGAGTGTGTGTTCCATCAGGACGCTCAAGTGGTTAATGGCTGAAGCCAACTCCCAATGGTGGATACACCATGGTGGGTGCCACCACTGGAAGAGTCTGTTCTGGTTTTAAACTTTCTTGACACCATCCAGTCATCTCTGACAACATCAGACTGTGGATACTAAAAGTGAAAATGCAACTAATGTGGTTTAAAGTCTTAGCATAGAATAATCCCCAGTGAGATGTGGCGCTAACACTTATGGGATCTGGTTACTTTTGGCTCACCGATGGCTCAACAGAGAGGACTGCCCGAAAGTATCTGCCTCCCTGGCTTGATGCCAAATGAAGATACTGGCAAAACAAAAACAACTGGTGGTATTAGAAATGAAAGAGTAATCAAAACCAGGCTGGAATCCTTTCTGGACTTGGCGAGACCAGATGCCCATTGAAGATGACATAGTAAAATGGAGAGCAAGCGTGTTTGTTGCAATCAAAGGTCACTGAAAGATAGTGGCTGAACTCTACGAGGGTCATCCTGTGATTTCCAAAATGAAGATGTTGACTAAACATTGTCTGGTGGCCAGGTACAGCCATTTTGGTGGGGCAGTACCCAGCACTATGCACACCCATTCAAACTGGTTGGATATGCATAAAGTTCAGTTGTGAAATGTGGAGCAGATGATTGAAAAGTTGTTACCATCTGGCGTCTGTACAAGTTCACGGGCAATTGGCATTCATTAGCCAGGTGGGAGTTTTGAGTGTTTCCGAAAGTCGAATGGCATTCAGCATGCAATGAGAGTTGCATCTGTTGTCTGATAGTCTGGGGAAACAATAGACCAAAATTGAAGGCAGGATCATTAAAATAGTCTCCAACCTCTTTCAATACCAAACTGCCTCAGTTTCTGTTTGATTTAGAAACAACACTCGCACAACTGCAGTGGTAGCTTCAGCAGAGTTGCTAATGCAGAGAAGACTCCACACCAGGTTAAATCTGATTTCTTGGACCTTGTGGGAAGGGTAAAATGGCATAGTTTACGTCAAGGGCAAAAGTATCTGCTGAAACCATGAGAATGGCCCTGCATTGGTAAGTGAGGACAGGTCACACCATCTCCAATGTTTGGGTCGGAGAGGCGGTCCTGAACAAATATGAGGGTCACATAATAGCTCTAACCATGCAAGTGGCCAGGAGAAAAACATATCCATCTCCGCATAATATCCGGCAAGTCTGTCCGAACCTGAGCGTTCTCCCCATCCTCGCAGTGTGGAAGAAACCTCTGAGAGTGAGATGGAATCGGCAGAATTTGCAGCCTTGATGCCACTACCATCTGTGGAAGAAAACAATGTTTTTCTGAGGTGCAAGAGGTGGATGAGAGTCCAGCACAGTATCGAAGCCAGAGTCCGAGGAAGTGGACCTAATGGGAAAATGCCTCAGGTGATGCTACATGAAAAGGAATGGGCCTATGTCCCAGGACTTCGACTGGAATGAGGGAATAATTGGAATGCGGTCAGCCAGTTTAAACTCATTGAATACAATTTCCCATGTTGGTGCTGTTCACCTGGTCCAATCTTGGAGTTCTGACTGGCAGGTGTGCCAGGGGTTCTGCTTCATTCGAGGAGCCATCTCCATGTGCATGTGTCAAGTTTTGAATTGCATCCCGCAGCAAATTGCACACAAGGAGCTCAGCAACACCATTCCCGGATGAAACAATGAAGGCTGTCCCTCACCTTCAGCTGCAGGTGCAAATGGTATTCTCCCCGAAGCATTGAAGTGTGGAGGCACTGACCTCCCGGTGCAGCTGCATGCCCTTGCCTGCCTTATCTGGAAGGAGAAGAGCATCCCAGGAGAGCTCCCAGATGCCAAAGATGTGAGCATTTTCAAAAAAAGGAAACATGTCAGACTGTAGTAACTGCAGGGGAATGTTCCTTCTGTCAACCATTGGAAAATTATTCAGCAAGGTTATTTACAACTGTCTCCTGACTGTGGCAGAGGAACCCTTCCTGGAGTCTCAGTGTGGCTTACGGCCACAGAGGGGCACAATGGGCATGGTTTTAACTGCTGTATATGACCTTCGTGGACTTTACAAAGGCCTTTGATACCATCAGTCGTGACACGTGTGGAGCATTCTTCTCCACTTCAGTTGCATCATGAAGTTTGCCATCATTCTTTGCCTGGTCCACAACAAAACGTTTGTCATCGTAATGCAAATAACTTCAACACCTACCTGTTGCCTCTTTGAACCAATGTCATCACCTCAACACTGTTTGGAATCTACCTCGCTGCAGGAACTCACCAACAACAAGCTGCCCAATTTTGAGCCAAGGGGCATTCTATTTTAGTCCTGCGCTGTGGCTGCCCCAGACTCTCTTGATGGGAATTGATGTGAGGGGTACGTTATTTTTAGTTGACACGAGCAGGTGTGTTTCCTCTGGAGTTTAAGCTATTGTTGTTCCTTTTCTAGCGGTGTTCAATTGTGACAGAGCAGAGAGGATTTATTTATTTAGTTGAAAGTGGCAAATGCTGGAGTTCACAGCATGTCAGGCAGCATCCTCGAGAGAGAGCAAGCTAAGATTTTGAGTCTAGATGATTCATCAGAGCTGTCATTCATTTTCTGATTTATTTGATCTTCTTGAGTTTATTTTTAATTTGGCCCCCTGTAGCCACTGCCTAAAAGTGGTTGTTGTTCAAAGGACAGCCAATGTTTGCTTTTCTCCAGAGTAATTGTCTTTATTTTTGTTTACCAAACTAAAGGCAGCTTTAATTGTTGATTTATAAGAGCAGAGTTTAAAATCACACCACACCAGTTTATAATCCAGCAGATTTAGTTTTTGGTGTGCTGCTGCTGCTAGTACTTCCAAATAAACCTATTGGGCTGTAACCAGATGTTGTGTGATTTTTAACTTGGTCAACTCTGTTCAACACTGGCCAGTCCTCATCTTGAAATAGCAGAGTGTTTTCCTCCAGTGCTGTGCCTGTCCTAGGAATATCTGATGCAGAGGCGTTAGCAGTTCTTGGTCAATTTGCGTTTAGATCTTTGGTTTTGTAAGAGTGGAGCGTTAATGTTCAAAGTTGAGTCCACATGACCAGTGCCACTTGATGTGAGTGCAAAAGTACAGGCGGAAACCATGAGGCTAGAAAATGAAGCACTCATCAAACCACTATAGTTTGCACGTTGTCAGCACTGGTCATAACTATTATGGATCGGTTTGCCTGTGAAGAGATTTTGATGGAACAGTGAGCCCTTTTTTTGAAGGCGGATATATAACCGACCCATCGCATTGAGGACTGATATGCAAAACTTGCAGGACTCTGTCCTTCAAGAAGGTGGAAATGAGTAATGTGATCCTGCAATTGTGAATCAATGAGGAGTCCCATAAGTATGCTATAATTAATACCAATATACAAGACTGCCTTCTGCATTCAGGTATCGTCAGCCTCTGAAATTGTCCAGTGGACAATGTAGAACATTTTACAAGGCGTACCTCAGGACGTTGATAAATACATAATTTGCATTTCGAGAGCTGGGCACAGTGGTTTAAAGTTTCTCAAGGCCTGATGAAGGAAAAATGTGTATTCCAAGGCTCCCAAGTGACCTCCTTGAGCTGTAGCATTGACAAGGTTGAACAAGATTGAGGATGAAGTGAGGTCAATCAAGGCTCCCCTGCCTCCCACATCTGTACCAGAGCTTTGGTCTTTTCTTGAATTAGTGAAATATTACAGAAAAATATGTAATGACCTGGCCTCCATCTTGGTAGCTTGAATTTGCTGTACAGAAAGGATCAGTGTTGCAAATGGTCATGTCACCCAGAAGTAGCTTTTAGGGAAGTGAAAAGGCAGGTGTTGTTGATGGTGTTAGCACATGATGATCCCCAGTGAGATGTGGTGCTGACATGTGATGGGTTACTGTTGGTCCACTGGTGGCTTAGCAACAATACAATATGCTTATCAGACTTTGGCTGATGCCGAATGAAAATACATCCAGATACAGAAGGAAGATTTGGCGGTAATCTTTTGTGTGAGAAAGTTCCACCAATAACTTTACGGGCATCAATTTGAAATAGAAATGGCCCACACACCCTTGCTAGGGCTACCTGAAGATGACAGGGCCATCGCACTTCTAGCTTCATGTTGAGTTCAGCAGTGGGCTCTCATATTGAGTGCATTGCAACTCGGAACATTGTCCCAGAAATCAAGTCTTAAATGCAGATGCCTGAAGCCAACTCTCAATGGTGGAATGAGCATGGTGGGTGCCACCATTAAAAGAGTCTGTTATAGTTTTAAACTTTCTGGACAGCCTTCCGACAATATCAGACTGTGGATACAAAAGAATCCCATCCTGGTGAAACAAAGAGAGCTGGTATTGTTGGCAATGAAAGTGTTAGAAACAACCAGAATTGAATCCTTTCTGGACCTGGTGAGACCAGATGTCCATTGAGGACAGCATACTCATTTGGGGAGCAAGCGTATTTGTTCCAAGCAAAGGTCACTGTCAGGTACTGGCTGAATTCAAAAAGTGTCATCCTGTGATTTTCAACATGAAGATGGTGATGAGAAATGACGTCTCATGGCCGGGATTGGATGCCAACATGTTGGTGGAGCAATGTCTGGAGTGCCAATAAAGACATAAATTGCCACCAGCAGCTGCACATGCCTGGGACTGGCCAAGTAATGCCTGGACTCTGTTACGTGTCGACTGTGCCTGTCCTTTATATCATTGTGCAGGCCCAAGATGGTTGGATATGGATAAAGTTCAATTGTCAAATGTGTGGACGATATTTGTAAAGTTGTGAGCATCTTTTACAATGCATGGAAACTGCATGTGTTGATCGCACATAACAGGTAATCCTTTACCAGGAGGGAGTCTTGTATATTTCTTGAAGTGGAATGATTAGGCGTTTAGATAGGGTTGACCGTGAGAACCTTTTTGCACGTTTGGAGTCAGCTATTATGAGGGGGCATAGCTTTAAATTAAGGGGTGGTAGGTATTGGACAGATGTTAGGGGTAGGTTCTTTACTCAGCGAGTCATGAGTTCATGGAATGCCCTGCCAGTAGCAGTGGTGGACTCTCCCTCTTTATGGGCATTTAAGCGGGCATTGGATAGGAATATGGAGGATAGTGGGCTAGTGTAGGTTAGGTGGGCTTGGATCGGCGCAACATCGAGGGCCGAAGGCCCTGTACTGCGCTGTATTCTTCTATGTTCTATGTTCTATGATATTCAGCATGTCAGGACAGCTGCTTCTGTTGTCCGATACTCTGGTGGAAAGTGCAGTCCAAACATTGAAAGGACGTTTATAGATACAGCCGACTACTTTACCCAGTACGCAACTGTCCCAATTTCTATTTGATTATAGGACCAGCACTCATGCAAATACAGGAAGTGCAGAGTTGCTAATGCGAGAAGACTCCACATCAGGCTAAATCTGATATTGAGGGGTGAGTCAAACGGCTATTTCCGGCCAGATGACTTTTCTACGTGAGAGATGTAGTTTACGTCAGGGCTCAAAATTTGCTGTTCAAACCATAGGAATGCCCATGTATGAGTAAGAGCCATGGTCGAACTGAGGACAGCTCCCATGACGTTCACTGCTCAAGGCAGAGAGGTGGTCCTGAATCAGTATTTGTATCACCTGACAGCTGTAACCTCCAAGGTGGGCAGGAGCAAAACATACCCAGCCACTCGGAATATCTGGCAAGGTTGCCAGAAACTATGGGTTCTCCCTGTCCTCCCCGTGTCTAAGAAACGTCTGAGGGCAAGATGGACATGGCAGATGTCACAGCCTTGATGCCATTACCACCAGCAGAAAAAGATGGATTCCTGCTGAGATGCTCCATGGGCAAGACGTCGGCCACAGTCCAGTACATGCCGGGGGTATCCGAGCCAGAATCTGTGGAACTGAATCTGATGTGAGTATGCCTCAGGAGAGGCAACAGGTAACAAAATGGGCCGCGTCTCAGGACAGCGATGAGGAGGAAGGTAGTTGTTGGAATGAGGTCAGCCAGCTGGATCCCACTGAATGGTTTCCCAGATTGGGGCTGTTAACCTGATTCAGTCAGGGAGTTCAGCCTGACAGATGTGTGAGGAGTTCTGCTCACTCAGGTTACCCCCTCGGTAAAGGCTTCATTAAGTGCCATTTACTGTGGACGTGTAAATTGTTGAATTGCATTGCCCAGCATATTAGATGCAAAGAGCTCAGCAATACCCACGTCTTCAATGAATAGAGACGGCCATGAACCAGATGATGAAGAAGAAGACTACAGGTGCAAATGGTATTCCCTTTGAAGCAGTGACGTGCAGAAGCACTGAGATCCACGTGCAGCTGCATGCCCTTTTCTGCCTGGTCTGGAAGGAGGAGAGCTCCCAGTTGCCACAGTCATTAGTAATTTAAAAAAATAGAACGTTACACTGTGATAACTACAGTTATCAGATGATAACATCATCTCTGATGGCGAACATTGGAAAACTCAGTGCCAAAGTCCTTTTCAACTGTCTCCTCCCAGAGTTTCAGTGTAGTTTTCGGCCACAGAGGGGCACAATGGGCATGATTTTCACCGCTGTGTGGCCTTCTTGGTCCTTACAAAGACTTTTGATACATTTCTATACCGTTCTTTGCTTCAGTTGCAGCATGAAGTTTGCCATCATCCTTCGTCTGGTCCACAATGACATGTCAGTCATTTTAATGACAAACAGCTTCAACACCTACCCATTCCCCCTTTGAATGGATGTCAAGCAGGGCTGTGTCATCACCTCAACTCAGTTCTGAATCAACTTCGCTGCAGAACCTCACCACCGACCATACTTTGGAGCCAAGGCGGCTTTTATTTTAGTTCTACACTGTCATTGTCGCAAAAGCTTTTGATGGGAATGGTGAGATAGGCAAATTAGTTTTAGTTGAAATGTGCAGCTGTACATCCTCTTGATTTTAAACCATTGTTGTTTCTTTCCCAGGGGTGTTCAATAACTACAGAGCAGAGATTTATTTATTTGAAAATAATATTTAGTAATTTATTTGGTTGAAAAGAACAAATGCTGGAGAACACAGCGGGTCAGACAGCATTCAGGAGATGGATTGAGCTCAGATTTTGAGTTAAGATGACTCCTCGTCAGAGTTGTTCATGTATTGTTTGATTTGCTTAAGTTTATTTTTATTTTGGCCCCCTGTAGCCCTTGCTGAATGTGGTTGATGGGGACAGATTCCAGGGAGAGCCAATTTTGATTGTTGAGCAAAAAAGGCATTATTAATCTAGAGAAATAAATAAATAAACCAAGTTAAAACAGTTTAATTTCTGTTTTGAAAGAGCAAAGCATTCCTCCCGATGCTGTGCCTGTTCGAGGAGTTTCTGATGCAGTCTGTATCGGGTGATTTTGGTTTCTTCCATTTACACATCTGGTTTTAAAAGTGTGGAGGGTTGTTTTGCCTGCTGGAGGCCTGTGACAAATACAGGGATTGGTGCTGGGTGGGGGGTTGTATTGCAGGCTGGAGTCCTGTGACAAATACAGGGATTGGTGCTGGGTGGGGGGTTGATTTGCAGGATGGAGGCCTGTGACAAATACAGGGAT